>NC_056731.1:1715738546-1716084796 GCF_019279795.1 Protopterus annectens | reverse complement strand
ATAGGCAAGAGAGGGTCGGAATTTATTGGAGAAAACTGACAAAGGAACCAAAGTACTGGGAGCAAATAACTGGAGCGTGAAAGAGGATAGAATAGGAAGATGCCAAGAATTTATTTGGACTGCAGGCTAGAGTTTGCCTTTCCTGTAAGGGATTGATATCAGTGTATAGGCAAAGGGAAAGAAATAGGGGGGTCCTAAATGAAAGACCAGCAATGTTAAGAGTTTTTAATAGAATCTAGAACAGAAGCTGCCATTAAAAAAAGAATAAATAGTAGAGCATATAAAATATTGCATGATAACTATAAGAATTAGAGGAGGTTATAAAGGATTGGTAAGAGAGACTGGATAAGCAATTCACTAAGAAACAATGGGAGGATATATGTATGTCTCCCAGATATGCAATACAATCTAGATGATTTAGGATTTTTGCCCAGAAATTTTTACACAGATATTTTTATACCCCAAGTAGACTCCAGATAATTTTTCCTCAGGCAGATATTAAAAGTTGGAGGTGTGAAGGGGAAGAAAGACATAACTGAGAACATATTTTCTGGGTGTGTGGTGAGTTGGCAGACTGTAGAGATGCTGGGTGGGCAAACTGGTTTGATGAGGGACATGATTTTTCTGAGCTATGATACAAAACTGGAATTGCCTGGACATGGTAAGGCCTTGCTGTGCCTAATAATGGTGGATGCCAAAAAAAGCAATTACTAGTAAATGGAAATCAAAATCTAAACCAGCTATACTGGATGAAGTGAATATAGTAACAGAGAGAAAACAACTGGAACTGAGATCTTTAGAAAATTGTAAGAGCAAACTACATAGGAAAAATGGGAATTGTGTGAATAATACATGCAAGAGATGAATGAGGTCTGAAAGGTGGCAGGACCTAAATGAGCTATGCAATGTCTGAGTGAGAAAGAGTGAGTAGATTATAAGTGATGTAAAATGTTTGCAAATGGAAATGCCAGTATGGGTTGTTATGTAAAATGCTTGTGACTAGGATTGTGTCGGTGTGGTTTGTTTTCGTTTCTATAAATGTATGATTGCCTGTGAAATAAGTGATTGTTTAATAATGATGTTTATTGTTTCATTCAAATTCCTGCCTTTTTTTTATTTATGTAATACTACTTAGGTTATGTAATGTATAACAATATATATGAAATATAATGTTTATGTTAATTTAGTTTGATTACTTTTATATGAATCTAAATTGGTGTATGTCCTATGTCACAAGTGATAATTCAATAAAGGTGTTTGGAAAAAAAAAAAAGATTCACTCGCTCATGGGGTCTTAACTTAGCCTGCAAGATTAACAGGATGTGCTGGAGAGACAGATATGTCTCCCAGAGGTTGCCAGTCCTCTGGAACAAACTCCCAATTCACTTAAAACAGTGCTCCTCAATTACCCTATTTAAGTGTAACTTAGACAACTGGATGGGAGACCGTAAATTTACCCCAGGGGTGTCACCTATGTCCTTCTTGGATACAGGCAGTCAGTGCTGATTATAGACTAGTGCTGCAAATGTAGACCATGCATCTTGGTCAATAAGGGAACAAGGATATAACATGGCTAGGCTTATAAAGGCTCTAGGGTCAGTAGCCTAGTAACCTCCTATGAACCTCTGAACATCAGATATGAAAGTTTTGTACTCACCGTAAAGTTAGGTCCATGTTGAACTATTTTCATCTGATTCAATATCACCCCCTCCTCCCCCCTCTTTCAAGTTGTCACCTGCTATACCTTGAACAAAAGGTGGTAGTCTAGGAGAGTCTTGGTAATGCAAACTTCAACAGGCTGGGTCCTTCTGTCTTTCACATGGGACCCCCCCCCAAACACACTTCCCTGCTTTGTTGTATGGAACATGTTTTTAGTGGAGTTTTCAATACTTGAAACAAATATTCTGATGTTAATGTAAACTCAGTCTGTGGTATCTTGAGGATGGAAGGGGAATTATAGGTAGGGGAGGAGTCAGACCCATGGATTCAAAGGTTTAAAGGTGCAGAGTCCAGATCCAAGTCCCATCAGTTGAACCAAACAAAAATAGGACAACACAGTTCTGTCATTATGGTGAGTACATAACTTTCATTTATTCATACCATGGAAAAGATTTACTTGGGTATGTTAAAGCCCACTCCACAAAGCAGGGAGGCTTCTTTGTTCACCAGTGGCAGTGGGGAGCTTAGAGCAGCCTATCTATCCCTGGAGGGGAGTGTTCCCAGCACAAGAATCTGGTAGTCTATTGGCCGTTTTGGGCCAATTTCTAGCTCTTTCAAGTCCCCCTGTATAAAACCCGCTTTGGCACAGTTTTTGCACTTGTTACTACTCAGCCAAGCTCCTCGTGGTCCTGCAGTGTGGTGCTAGCAGCAGAGAGGCTAAAAGAGTGACTGCTAACCTGATAAAAGTGTTTTTTTTTTTTTTTTTGCTGCTACTACCTGGGCGACTGTCCGATCTAGCTAAACTGCAAGTATTTCTGCTTCTTGAACTGTTTTAAACTGTTTAAAGTTGTTTTTGCACCTGCACTTTTAAAGTTTGTCCTGTTTGTTGCATTTACCTGTAGAGGCTACACACTCAAGTGCGCTAGCCTGTGTTACATATTTATTACATTTTCCTGCTGTTTGTTGCAAAAAAGAAAAAAAAAAATTATCCTTGTCTCCTGTCTTTCCTGACCTAGAGTAGTCCAAATACAGGCTTTGCTGTATTCTGGACTTTTGGAAAGTTCCTGTGTTGCCCACTTCCTTTCTTGGATAAAGGGAGGCTTCTTTGTTCACCAGTGGCAGTGGGAAGCTTAGAGCAGCCTATCTATCCCTGGAGAAGTGTTCCCAGGACAAGAATCTGGTAGTCTTTTGACCGTTTTGGGCCAATTTCTAGCTCTTTCAAGTCCCCCCTGTATAAAACCCGCTTTAGCGCGGCTTTGCACAATTTTGCGCATAGGGCAGCATCGGGCAACGCCGCTTAATTGGGTTTAAACCATTCTCGGCTCCACAAAGTTTGCTCTTCACTTTTTCCCTTAGAACTGATCTAGTTATAAACACCCTGTTCCTACTCTAAAGCCTGGCACTTGCTCACTAAAGCAATTATATAAGTCAGCACTAAAAAAATTAAAAGCACTATACCCTCACAAACTCCTCTTGAGTACCTTGTTCCCCATTGGCCCTTTTTTCAATTATAAAGGAATTCCCAATACTATTCTAGCATGTCCAAAGGTCAGTTGTCAATCTCCTCTCCAGTCCAGCTGGTGAATCTGGGAATCTTGAGGCAATGTTACAACTGCCTCATGCATACAGACAACCCTCTCCTCCTCCCAACAAATTCCAACACATGTGAGAGATGCAACCATATAGCCAAACCGGAGGCTAAGCTCTCTCAACTCAGTACTGGCGTAACCAGTCAGGAGGAGAAAGAAACCACACTCACTACAATTCCAGTCTCACATAGACCTACCACGACAGCAAACCAAACACATAAGCACACAAAAACATACTCGGAGGCTCTAAATAAAAATCTGCCTAAGCAACAGAGACCTCCAAAGCAAACACCCAAGCAACCACTACCCCAAAAGAAAACACATGCAATACATAGCTCACAAAGCCAGTGTGCCGAACAGTCACACCCCTTAAGGCTAAACAACACACCTGATACACTTGTAATAGGTGACTCTATCGTCAGGCACACTGACGTCCCGCTCACCAGGCTGAACAAGGAGAAGGTCATGGTGAGCTGCCTGTCGGGCGCTAGGATCCGCCACATAACACAAGCACTCAGGTCACTCCAAGGCAAGTACAAATATGACTCAGTCATTGTCCATGCTGGTGTGAATGACCTGAGACGTACCTCCCTGGACTACATGAAAAGAGACATAGAGGAGCTCTCTGAGCATGTAGCCCAGGCCGGTATGACCCTGACCTTGAGTAGCATCTTACCCTCACCAAGAATGATGCCACAATATGAAGACAAGATGATCAATTTCAACAACTGGCTTAAGTATTGGTGTCATTCAAAGGGGATCCAATGCCTGTCAGCCTGGGATGACATGCTCGACAAGCCACGATGCTTCGCTAGGGACGGCTTGCACCTGTCACCCCTGGGCTTTCGGATATTGGCAAAGGCTCTTGCCAGTCCCATAGTGCCTTTTTTAGGCAAGGCTCAAAAGACAAACCCACCTCCATAGGTATCACAAGGGATAAGAAACTAAGAGTAATGCTACTCAATGCCAGAAGTCTAAACCTCAAGATGCACGCACTCAAAACTCTCCTTAGCATGGAGAACATTGATATCTGTGCAGTAACAGAAACCTGGTTCAAGGCTCCTGAGAGCACCCCAGCACTACCAGGTTATACCTCATACCATGTTTTTCTGCCCCAAAACTTGGACCGAACCACAAAATTCATCACAATATTCGTCAAAGATACCCACACCTCCAGGTTGGTGGCACAGCAAGAAGCATCAGAGACTATCCATGTGCAACTAACAGTGGGTAAAACTGCCTTCCAGTTTATAGCCTGCTCCAGACCACCCTCCCAAACCCAGGAACCCCACTTGGCCTTACTGAGAACACTGGAAAATATGAAGGTCTCTCCAAACACCATTATATTGGGCGACTTCAACTACCCAAACATAGACTGGGAGCATTACTCTAGCTCCAACACCCTAACCCAAAGGTTCCTAGAATTTATAAACTCAAATGCTATGGAACAACTTGTTACCACTCCCACAAGAGGGGAAAACATACTGGACCTGATCATCACCAACATCAGGACTCTATGCTCCAGACCAGAAGTGTATCCCTCACTGGTAAGATCAGACCATAAACTAATCTCACTAGATATTCACATCCCGACCCCAGCCCCTGCCCAGAAAACCACAGTGAAAAACTTCTCTAAAGCAAATTTCACACTCCTCAAAACCGAGGTGGAATCCTTCAAAGCCCCCGGGCCTGTGGAAAATACGGCCCAGACCGCAGAACCCTTTATAAACGCATTCTATGAACACCTTCAGGAATGCATGGATCATGCACTCCCAAACAAAACCAAGACCCAATCCTCCAAAGGCAGGCGTCCTGTCTGGTGGAACCTGGCCATAAACAAACTATACAATAGAAGGAGGAAGCTACTACATGATAGAGCAAAATCCCAAAAAGGGAAGGCATCTCTGATCAGTATTAGCAAAAAACTACGGGCACTCATAAAATCGTCTAAGGCCAGCTTCAAGAGAAAAATTGCACAGGACACTAAGGATAATCACAAGGCTTTCTTTAGTTATGTTAGGAACCTGGGTGGGAATTCCCAGATATGCTCAGAATTAGTCCAAAATGACAAAAAATACACCGAACCCACAGACATTGCCAACATCCTAGCTGACAGGTTCAGCGCAAACATCTCCCCCCCTTCCCCACCAAAAGGGCAAATATCTATCCCAGCAGAGTGCTGCCCCCCCCCCTCCTGACATCTCAGATGCTCAGGTAAGAGCCGCCCTCTCCAAAGCAAAAAAAACAGCATCAATGGGACCAGACGGTGTCCCGGGCCGAGTCCTACATGAACTTCAAGAGGAACTAAACCCAAACATAAAACTACTGTTCAATCTCAGCCTTACTACAGGATATGTACCCAAAGAGTGGCGTACAGCAACAGTGGTCCCTCTCCACAAAGGTGGTGCATCAACGGATCCTGGAAACTATCACCCCATAAGCCTGACTAGCTTGGTCTGCAAAGCTATGGAAAGGATCATCATGGACCTCATAAATAAAGATATTGGGGACCTACAGACACTGGATCCTACCCAATTCAGCTTTGTTAAGGGCATATCCTGCCTCTTAAACCTGGTCGATTTCTTTGAAACGGTCACCAAGGCCATTGATGAGGGGAAGGTGGTCCACACAGCCTACCTGGACCTCGCAAAAGCCTTCGATACAATACCCCACTCGGGCATTATAGATAAGCTCACCAGCTTAAATATAAACCCCTATGTCACTAGATGGGTTGCAAACTGGCTCAAGGACAGAACCCACATGGTTAGAATTGCTGGAGCCATGTCAGATTCCAAACCAGTTACAAGTGGCGTCCCACAAGGCTCAGTCCTGGGACCTCTCTTGTTCGGTATATATTTCTCGGAGGTACAGGCCAACACGGAAGGAATGTGGCTGACCAAGTTTGCAGATGACTGCAAACTGGGCGCCATAATCGACTCTCCAGCTGACACAAGCATCCTACAAAAGAGCCTCATAGAAACAGACAACTGGTGCCAGAGCCATGGCTTCAAGCTAAACACCAAAAAGTGTATAGTCATCCCCTTTGGCAAAAACAAAGTGCCCACAAATTACCACATAGATGGTAATCCATTAAGTACGGAAGAAGTAATTAGGGACCTGGGGTCCCAAGTTGATAGCAATCTCTCATTCGACAACCACGTGGCCAAAGTGGTTAGAAAAACATTTTATATAGCCCACCTAATCATGAAGGGATTCCCATCTAGATCAGGGGAGGTCATCGTGCCTCTTTACTCACCCCTCATCAGGCCCATAATTGAGTACAATGCCCCTTTTGGGATGTACCTTACCAGACACCTGCAGCAACTGGAAAGACCCCAAAAGTACCTCACCAAGAGGATCAAAGGGGTCAAACAGATGCCATATGCTGCCCGGTTAAAGAAACTCCAGCTCTACTCAGTGGCATACCACCTGCTCAGAGGCGATCTGTGCCTGACGTATAAAGCCATGTCCAACCCGGAATTAATGGACATGCTGCACCTCAGAAAATCCAACTCCCATCGAGCTACGCGCTCGAGAGACTTGAACCTCAGCAGTGAAATAAATAGGACATGCTGGAGGGACCGATTCATAACCCAGAGGCTCCCTTCACTCTGGAATAAAATCCCAGTCCAGGTTAGGCAGAGTCCCTCATTGACTCTCTTCAAGAGGAATCTTGATGAGTGGATGGAACCTCGAAAAACGGCATAGCAAAATTCATTTTAAAATGGGTGGTGAAAGCCAAACACACTCTGGCTGGGCTTGTAAATGCCCTAGGGCAGATAGCCTAGTATGAACCTATGGGGCAACTACCACAACTTTCCTAAAAGGAGTCCTTACACAGGCCACATTAGAGGTAACCACATGGAACTACGTGCACACCTTTACAAAATACTATAATCTTGGCAATGTCTCCAGATGTGGAGCAGTTTTTTTCTACTGCCATCCTCATACAAATGACCCACCACCCATCTTTTAGCTTTGGGAGCCTTCCCAGGAATTAGTACTGCAACACTGATTGATGTTCTAGTAGATAAGTATTGCCATGCATACTCCCAGCCTCCATCCCTTCTGTCTGCTGACCACTGTTTCCTTTTTGCTAGGTGCAAGAGGTAGAATTTTGTTTTCCTGCAGATAGTCCTCTTATCTCCATCATCCATTCTCTACCTCCTATGTGTTTCCCTCCATCTTACTTAAATTCAGACAACTGGGGAGGTCATGCTGTCCTCAGACATCAGAATGCTCATTCAGTACTTAAAAAGTTCTGAAGTGGTGCCGATAAATACCTTTCTTAAACCTCGATGTCCAGATGTCTGTCTTCGGACCTCCATCGGCTAGGAGTGATGCAAAGACTTTGGATATCAGGCCAGTCACAGGCAGCATGGCAGGAAGATGAAGAATCAGTACTGCAACATTGATCTACTCGAACTTTTACAGCTATGGTAAGTGGGCACAACTATACTGTCTTTAGGGTATTGACAGAGTGTGAGCAGAAAACTGTTTGTTTTCACTTGTTTAGATCCCCGAAGAGTCTGTAACATCAGAAGTAGGAAAGGACGTATGCCAAGTCTGCTGTGTTTTTGACTCTTTACCAGGTGTTTATTTATTTATTTATTTATTGAAGTGGGTGGAGTGGATCCAGGTTGTTAGGCTGACACAATGGGCATCTATAAGGTCCCTTTCAGAGCAGGTGAAGATTGGACTCCCATTGGAGGGGTCTGGCATAAATTCAGTTACCAGGCTTTAAATTGTGATAGTACTGAATACCAGATTTAGTAAGAGGTTCTTTGGTTCTGTGATAAATGTCTATAAAACAGAAACAAGTTTTGAGCAGTTTAACAAAAAAGTGTCATCAGTTAAAGTTTTTCATGAAGATAGAGTCTGAGTTCCATGCATGGTCACTGAAACCAAAGTTAAAGCATCCAAGCATCCAGCCATACAAGTTTTTTTTCTTGTCATTTGTTGCATCAGCCTGGAATATTGTTTATGGTGAGGTTAGTGCAATAGCAGTTTTACATTAAAGCACTTTTTATCATTTTTATTTGTCTAGTAGAGTAGGTACCTTAATCACTGTTACTAACACATTGCACCCAAACCTGGGAGCAGATTTTCTTAACATTTTAACTGCACTCTGGCAGTTACTGCAGAGGATTAAGACTGAGCTGTTAACTTGCTGCTTCTGCTTCCTATATCCAAGTACGGGTTTGATTCTTTCCACCTCCATTTGCCTACTGTGTTACTTGAGGTGGATTTTAAAGATCCCATAGCACTTATTCTTTAGACGCAGGGAAATGCTTGTTATAGAAAAATAATTATATGTTCAACAGTATTCATTCAGCTATCATTGACACATATGTAATTGCTAACATTTACCTGTCAAAGAAATACAGAGATCAGCCGTGCAAATGCTCTTTCAAGCATAAAGCATTAAAAAAAGCTGTTAGATTGTTTTTGTGGGGACCAGAGGGCTGCCACTGACTCCCAAGATACCTGAACATATATGACCTGTAACACATCCTTGGATGGAGTGTTGTCATTTCCCTCTGTCTCAATTAATCGGTATATCAGCTTCAACTGGATTCATTGCCAGCAACTCTTATTTGGAACCAAGGCATAGACTCCTCTTCCCTTCCCATAACTCATATCTCCCCTTACAGTTCCTTAGATCTCATTTATCACTTGAACTAGTCAGAAGTGGTCTATGTCCTCACTCAGATCTGCCTCAATTCTGTCTGGTTTCTGCAGTACACAGTCCACATCATTCTATTTGTTTGGATCAGCTAGTTACAATGAGCCTCTACAGAGCACAGGAGACAAGCTTCACTCTTCTGTTTCTTCCCCAGATCGAACCCTGCTGTGGAAGAACACAGAAAGCACTAATGCAAAAATAGGTGTTTAGACTTCCCACAGAAGTCTGTGATTAATGAAACTGACTTCAAGTGAAGGGGAAGGTTCCCCAAGGTTCTCCACTGGAAGACATCTGCTTTGGGGACATCCTGGAATTTCTTCTGCAAAAGGGGAGCTGGTCCACAGATGCCCCTTCCCAGGAGAAATTGGTGTTCCTTAGTGCTTTTGGAGTCCTCCCAGCTAATGAGCTAATTGACTTGGTGTCCCAGCAGCTGTGGAAGGAGTCATATGTAGTGGAGTCCATACTTCTGAAGCTCAGCAAGATTTTAGCTTCACCCTAAGATAGGCCTCACTGGAGCAAGGGGCCTCCAGTAGTTGCCCACAGAGGTGGTGGTGGCCATTAAGGAAGAGCTGTGGTGGTGGCCATTAAGGAATAACTCTCAGACAGACTTGGAATGCGAATGTATGCTTCAATGACATTTGCCTTACATGTGATTAATTATCTTGCATACCTGACAAAGTTTCAGAAGGACTTCGTCAAAGAACTCTTCAAGTCCCTTTCAGGTGCTATGACAGTATAGTCTCAAAAATTGGCAGATTCACACTTGGCAACCTTACTGTCCATTACAAATATTTCTAACTGGCTTTTGTCCAATGCGATTGATGGCACATCTAGAACAGCAGGCATCGGCTTTGCCATACACTGACATGTCTGGATTGCTTCTCTGTGATTTTGTAGAGAACTTCAAAATGTCCTTTTTGAATGCCCCTGTGATGGATCCACTTTTTTTGGGCCCAGATTTAAAGACACACTCACCAGGAATGAGCAGGATGTCAAAACGCTGTCTGCAGTTGGCTTATGTTTTTCTACCCCTCAAAGGACCTTTTCCCAGAATCAAAAAGGTGGAAAGAGTCTATGGTTCTGTAAGCTTCAGTGTTTTGTACAGGACACTCCTGGATACAGATGCCCCAGTGGCAAAGGTGGAAAAACAACAGGTGTTGCCCTAAACGCAAAGGTGATCCTCAGAACCAGGGGTTTCGATGCCCATTTGCTGGTAAAACCCTTCCAGCTCTCCTAAAAGGTTGCCCAACTGTTGCACTTTGGAGGTAGTTGGGGAGATTCTAATCTCTGCACCTTCATGCCTGGTTGCCCATCACATCTGATTCATGGGTGCTGGTAGTAATAACCAGAGTCTACGCCATTCCTTTTCTTTCTCGGCAAAACTGTCATACAGAAACCTTCCCAAGGTACCACCCCACAGAGGAAGGAGTTAGCACAGGAAACGTAAAGTTGCAAAAAACTAGTGAGTCATCCTGGAATATCCCACCAGAGTAGCAGCAAGGGTCATGAGTCTACTCAAGATTCTTTTTGTTTCCAAAGAAAAATGGGGACCTCAATCTCATTGTGGACCTCAGTCACTTAAACCAGTTTGTGAAACAGGCAACATTCTAGCCGGACACTTTTCAGCCCATTTTACTTTTCTGATGAAGGATGACTGGATGTGCTTAGTGGACCTTCGGGAAGCCTACTATCACATCAAAATAGAAAGGCTGTCAAAGAGGTTCCTTTGCTTTTGGCTGGGAAACAGTCACTTTCAATTCAGAGCACTGTCCTTCAGACTCACCACAGCTCCCAGGGTGTAGCAGCACATTTCCAACTGCAGGAGTTCTGGGTGTTCCCATATTTAAATGAATGTCTTATAATTGATGCCACAAAAGATCTGCCAATTCAAGCCAGGGATTCTTGCTTCAATTATGCTATCATCTGGGAATCTTGATCAACATGGAGAAGTCCAAATTAATACCAGTCCAGACTGTAGAGTTCATAGGATGCCACCTGGACACCACCGTGCAGACAGCCAGATTTCCAGAATCAAGGTTAGCCACCTTGTGCCAGCAGACTTTCTTGGTCCCATCTGAACAAAATCTCAAGGTAAGATCCATACTATTTCTTTTGGACTCTATAGCAACATCTATTACCTTTATCCCTCATTCGAGATTCCACATGAGTGTTACAGTGGACTTTGTCAGTAGTGGTCCATCATGCACCATCCTTTGAGATTTCTGGTCAGACTGATGATAATCTGCAAGCAACATATTCAGTGGTGGTCAAATTCTCCTCTGATCTCTTTAGGTCATCCTTTTGTTCTCTCTCTCAGGAGCCACTGTAACCACAGATGCTTCCCTTCTGGGGTGGGGGGCATTTTGTGAGGAAAGACTGACCAAGGTACATGATTATTGATGGAGGCCAATCATCACATCAGTGCTTTGAAGATGAGGGCAGTCCTGCTAGCTTTCCAGGCCTTCCAGGGCCCCCCCTCCCCATGGGTGTGATCACTCTCCAGACAAGACAGTATGTCTGTAGTCTTGTGCATCAACAAACAAGGAGGAATCCAATCGTACTGTTTATGTTGGGAGGCTATAATGTTTTGGCAATGGGTGATGTATTCCCATTGCTTACTTATTGCATCACATATCCCTGGGAAATCATATATTGGCAGGCAAGTTGATGTCCATTCTTCTGCAGCACAAGTGGTCTCTCACTCAGACAGTGGTTTCCATGAATTTAAGGCACTGGGGCTATTCTTGCTGTGATCTGTTTGCAACCCGTGGACAGCACCAAATGCAGCACCTACTTTGCCCTGATTTTGTATGAGAGGCGGTCCCCGAGGAAGTCTGTGGTCCACACTTGGCCCCTCAATCTCATTTACTCTTATCCTCTGATTCCTGTTATAACTAAATTTCTGCAGAAAGTGGCCTGGTGCAGGGTGAAGGTGATTCTCATCATCCCCTTTTGGGCTTGATAGATATGGTTCCCTTTCTTGTGGTCCCATCTGGTGTACCCTCCCTGGGTGCTGGATTCTCTTCCAGATTTGATCTCTCACCCATCCAGGAAGCATCACGTGGACATCAAATGCCTTAAATTGACCAGTTTCTTCACTTCCAGTGATGGCCACAAGTTCCAGGTTTTCATCCAGTGTGATTCACTTCCTTTTATTAGTGTGAGTCACATCTTGTCATCATCTCAAGTGCCTTCCACATAGTTCTTTAAACTTTCTGGATGGAAGATATTTCCCTCTGGGCCTCTTCCAAGGGTCGAGATCCTTTTTTGTCCCCTTTGCCAGATCTTTTTCATACAAAAGCTAGCTAGTCCACCATCAAAGTCCAGTTGGCAGCTAACTTGAATTTTCATGTTGATGAAGGCCATATACCTATTGCTTCCTTAAAATTGTCTAAGGCATTTTTGTGGGGAAAGTTTTTCTTACATCCTCCACTTAGGGCTCCTGTTCCACCTTCAGATATTACTGTTTTACTCCGTGCCTTGGCAAAAAATCCCCTTTTGAACCTGCAGGTACTATGGAAATGAAATTCCTTTCTAGGAAAACATTTTGGTGGTGTCTACCTAAACAAGGAGAATTTCAGAACTGCAAGCCTTGTGCAAACCACTATAACTTGTCTTTCACAAAGTCTCTCCCTCTCTCTGCCTCTTTCTCTTTCTGTCGCTGAATGAATGTTGACTTTCTTTCCAAATGTGCTTCTGGCTCTGCCTTGAATCAGGCTGTTAATCTCCTGGTGTTCTTCCCCAACTGATCAAGCAGCGGCGAATACATATTACATTGCTGTTTACACCATACCAAGGAATTCAGAAAATCTGACCAACTTTTTCTCTCCTTTTATAAAGCTAAATTAGGAGCCAGCATTTCCGAAGTTAGGTTGACCAGGTGGTTGTCTGATTTGCATTGTTTTGTCTATAGAGCCAAGGGACTGCCCCTACCTAAAGCTCATTCAGCAGTGGAAAACTCTACACCTTTCTTTTCAGAGTCCTTAATAATGATATTTGTACTATGGCTACTTGGGCTGCAGTACACACATTTCTCTCTCATTAAGAGGTGGACCTGCATCTAAGTCTTGGGCTTTGTTTAGCTCCACTGTCCTTTGAAACATCATTCCACGAGTCCACCCAGGGTTTGCGGTAGCTGGAGACCCTGTCTTAATAGCTGAGACAGAAGGAAAATACATCATCGGATACAAAAGTTAGGTATTTAACATAATGCTAGAGATATGTTGTCTTTTTCCATACATATCAACCTTCCGTCCCTCCATCTGCCTGCCAAATTGACATTATTTTGGGCTCTCAAGTGACCATACCAGACTTTTCTGGAGGCTTGTCTTACCTAGAGTCCTTCACTGTTTTATTGCCATTCCAGCCTTTTCTGCTTGTGTAGTATAGGTGGAGTATTCTGTATAAGCAGGCAAACTCTATGGAATTATGGATGGGAGAGGAGCCTGAGCCTTTCATCCAAAAGTCTGAGAGTTGCCAGCATTGGATCAAGTCAGATATATCCAGTAGTTGAGACAGATAGAAGAAGACAACATAGATCTAGTGTTACGATAAGTACATAACTTTCGTTTTTCACACAGGTGATTTTTCAGAATTGCATTCAGCTGGCCCATTCAATGTGTTCCTTTCAAAGAGGCCCCTGAGGTCCAGACCATGATAGCATATGCCTCATACATGGCCTGGAGAACCCATTCATTCAAAGTAAGGGTTCAGGATACATAACAACCCAATCATGAGGCTCCTCAACATCAAAAAGTCGATGGAAGTCATTCAGATACTGAAGGCCTTCAAGTTAGTCTAGAAGGCAGGAATCCTGCACCTTATTACAGTCAACACTACTGTATTATGGTACATAAACAGGGGAATATGCTGTCTTACTATATTTGCAGAGTAGCAGTGCAGGTGTGGGTCATAGCATTGAAATCAAGTATGATCCCCAGGGCATCGTGTATTCCATTCTGATAAAATATTCCAATAGATCACGTAAGCATGACAGGAGCAATAGATGTTAAACAAAGACCAATTTCTTGGCCCAGGTTGCAGGTAGGTTATATCAGAAATAAGCCTATCTGCTTCTTTAAGCAACAGACAACTGTGGAAATTTTGCTCCAGAGCACACTACAAGGTTGTCTTGGGCAGTGGATGCCTTACTCAACTGAATGGGTCTGTTTACGTGTGCTTATCCTGCACTTCCTGTAATTTCTAGGATGATTCAAAAACTGAAAGAGAGAAGGCAAAAATACTTCTAACTACATCTTTTTGGCCAAGACAATATTGGTTCTCCCTGCTGCTGTTAATGATAGTAGACACACCAGTAGCTCTACTTCTTCAGGTTTCACTCGTTGACTCAGTCATTTGGGACACTGGAACACCCAAACCTGGACATTCTGAAATTGAAAGAGTGAACAATCTGATCTTGCTACATTTTTGGCACTCTTTTTCTGAGGATGTGCTAAAGATCTTGAGGGAAGCTGAATGTCCTGGCACACTAGGAAGTGCAGCATAAGGGGGAATACTTTAATCCTGAGTGGGTCATCCTTTGGATGAGGTGTTAAACCAAGGCTCCATCTGCATTAGATAATGGTACCTTATGTAAATAAAAAAGATCCCACAGCACTTATCAAAAAGAGTAGTGGAAGTTCCCTGGTGTCTTGGCCAGTTTTCCCTGTAGTCAGAATGAATATCACCTTGGCTTCCATGAAAAGAGGTCATTGGCCAAACCCAGTCAACAAAGTGTAGATAGATAAAATTTCCATTTTGCACTTAACCCAACAGTCTGTGTTCAGGGCTAATAAATACATTAGTGGTAAGTTGGAAAGAATGAAAATTACTTGTCATTCAAACCTAATAAGGTAACTTAAAACTCAGTACAAGTAAATGAATAAGGTATTTTTAAATTCAGTGCATATGAACGCAGAGTACTAAATCTGGAAAACTCGACCCCAGGAGAAAAGTATATATTGGAAGTAGTTGCAGCAGTTGGTGCTGACAGGAATCCATGAAGTTAAATTTAACATTTGTGGACTGGGTGGTTTGATGCAAAATGGATCATTTCTTAACCCAAGTAAAGTATAGAAATGCTACTTCAGCTGAAAAACATTCCACAAAGAAGCAGTCAGTATAAGGTCATTTTTATGCATATTTCCATATTATGACACTATTACAACATGTACTTTTCTGTCATTACTGCTTTAATCTGTAGTATGATAGTTGTAAGTAACATGTTAAAGTAAACCAAGGAAGCACTATAGGAAAGCAGCTAGGCTACTGGCATGCATAAGAATTCTCATTAGTAGAAAACGGGAAAATTGTATTCCTTTGTTTAGATAATTATAGAGATTCGATCTGGTTTACTGCATTCATTTCTATAGACCGTCATTTGTTAAAGGACATAGGCATAGTCAATGTATTTCAAATGAATGCAAAAAACCTATTGCAAGTTCTGCACCAAAGTCACATGAAGACAGGCAAGAATGACTTCAGTTGTGTATGCTCTTGGGGGGAAAAATATGGCTGAAACTTTTATGCATCTTGATGGAAGTCCTTCTGTTTCAGGACTAGAACTGCACATGAACTAAACACCACCATTTGGTAACAGCGTGTTAAGCACTTAGAGCGTATATTATTTATTAGTTTAGAAAGCAGTAGAAAGGAAAGTGTTTTGCCTGGCAGAGTATACAGTTTATGTAGCGAGTAGGTGATGCAAGGACTTGGTAAGCCATGTTATCCTTTTACATTACCTGAATTTAGGTACATTTTATTTTGTGTAGGTACAGTCCAGATGTTGTGTTCTTGCAAGAAGTCATTCCACCATACTTAATCTACCTTCAAAAAAGAGCAGTCAGCTACAACATCATTCCAGGTAATGAATTTTCAGCTAACTTGTAGCTGGTAATGTTACTATGCATTTTTATAAGAAGCATCTATACATTTCTCTGTCCATGAGCTCCAGTCTTCACATCATCCATGGACTGTCTTTAGGCTAACTTTATTTTTTAGAAGTTGTAGTTAAGGTTCTTAAAACTTAAAGGATATCTTTATCAGTACACATGACGTACTTTCATACATATGAAGTTGGTAAACAGTTTCTTCAGATATTTTCATGAGTTTAATTCCTTCATCTGCTTTGGCATTCATTCTAAGGGGAAGATGGTGTGTAGTTGAGATAATTTTCTCATTTGTGTATCTTTATGTCAGTGTGAATTCCCAAGCTGTTTGTTAAAACATGTTTATTAAACATGACATTTTTTAAACTGACAGTAACTACATAAAGAATAATAGAAAAGAAAAGCCATACTGACATCTCCTTTATTTTTATTCAGTATACATTGTAACAATTTCTTTTCATTCCAGCATTACATAAGTTGCTCAATTCCTGCCTTCCCTTAAATTTCACTCCTCCTCTTGAATGCTGTTCTGCATGTATTGTTTCCACAAATTAAATCTCTGTGTAATTTGCTCCTTGCCTTTTATAAACATTCCAAATCCAGTTCTTGCATCTCCTTCACAATATTCAGTACTTCTGTTACACTTGGTTTAGATTTTGATTTCCATTTTCTAGTAACTGCATTTTTTGCAGCCAGTAATGTTAAACTTACTAAGGCCTTACTTTGTCTAACCAAATCAGATCGGGTCTACTTCATTGCATTGAAGTTTCATAACTTGAAATTCATAACAGAGACCATAACATAGAAAATTCAAAACACTGAAAACCCAAAACATTGAAAACTCAGAACTTTGAAAGTGTGCTTCATAATATTGAAAACTACATTGCACAAGTAAAAAAGATCCCCTCCACCTACACCACCTTACTAACAAACACATTTTCTACCACATTTCTGCAGGGGGGCAAGCCTCCCTGCACCCCCCATACCTCCCATAAATTAAATATACCAACACCAAGATCGCACTACAGTGGAAAAAAGTTAATTTCCTAACCTCTTGGAGTTGGTATATTTAATTTATGGGGGTGCAAGGCAGCTTTGCCCCCCTGCAGAAACATAGTAGAAAGTGTGTTTATTAGGTGTTGTTATAGGTGAAGGGGTGTTATTTACATGTGCATTGGTTTTCAGTTTTGTGAAGCACACTTTCAGTGTTCTGAGTTTTCCGTGTTTTGGGATTTAGATGTTTTGTTTTCAATGTTATGAAATTCAGCATTATGAAATTTAAGTGTTATGAAGTAGACCCATCAGATCCTACATCCTAGCTCAAAAGAATCAGTTCCTTAGTTGCAACCATCTGCTCTCCCAATAATTCTGGCAAAGTATTCTATAGGGAATTTAAACCTGCCATCCCGTTATATTCCCACAAACATGTTCTAAATTGCCACTGTCCTTTCTACCACACCTTCAGCAGTTGCTGTCTACCTGAGGAAATTTTACTGAAGTCTGCTTGGGGTGTAAAAGTGTCTATACAAATACATACAAGAAAAATCCTAAACCTTATGGACTTTATTGCATACTTTGGAGCCATGCAGATGTCCTCCCATTGTCCCTTTATATATTGCCTTTCCATTCTCTCTTCCCAATCTCTTCTAACCTCCTCTAATTGTTTCTTATAGTTAAAATGCAATATTTTATATGCCACACTAATTAATTCCATTTTAACAGCAATTGCTGTTCTAGACTCAACTATAAAACCACAGGAGAGGGTCTTTCATTTAACAATCCACCTTATCTCTTTTTGTTTGCCAGTGCACTGTGTTTAGTCCCTGGTAGGGAAGTTGGTCTCTAACCTGCAATCCAAACTTCTCGTTAGCCTCATCCCTCTTCATTACCTTTCCATGTCTAGTTATTTGCTCCCCAAACTGTAGTTCCTTTACCAATTTTCACCAGTAAATTCCAACCCAGTCTTGCTTTCTATATCCCTTCTTGCAGTCATTCCTATTGGTAAAATCTGCTTTCTAGATTCTGTTATTAGTTTAGTTTTTAGAATGCTTTCTGCTATAGTACTCCTTATGGTTGTCATTCTCCTCAAGGACCTACATCCAAATTTCTACTCTCCCATTACTTCTTGATCCCCCAATTTCATCTCCCTTTGCATTTTGACTTGTAATCTTTTGCTTGTGTTATGAGTAGAAGCCTTAATTACATAGTTGTAAAATATCCCTTTAAATCAAAATCATTGTCAATTGTTAAGCTTTAAATAGTCCTGTCATAGTGATTTGTACGTAATTAGAAGTTATGTACTTACCATAACGTTCCATGTGAGGTGTTCATCTCGCCATTGTTCTTACACATGGGTTCGGAGCCGAGTTGGCCGCATCGCAAAGCTCTTTATCTTAGAGAAGCTCGAGACCAGACTATATCCCATAATCCTCCCTGCTATCCCTCAGATCTAGTTTGCAAGAAACCAGACCGCTAATAGTCAACTTGGTCAAAGACCTTCACATTCACATGGCTATCGAGGAACACCTTCTGACTATAATATCTAATGCCTATGTGAGGTGAACTATATCCCACTGGGGACACAGAGCAATGAACCCAAGAAAAGGGAAGAATCCCGACCAGACTCTAATCTTACCTGTTCTTCCATAACGTGTGGGGAGGGAAAGGGAGGGAATGTAAGAACAAAGGCGAGATGAACACCTCACATGGAACGTTATGGTAAGTACATAACTTCTAAATGTGAAAGTGTTCAATCTCGCCATTTGTTCTTACACACGGGTAGCGTCCCTAGCTCCATCACCCTGGGTGACTCATGGAAGAACGTTCCTTAGCACAGTGGAACCAAAGGATGTCCTGTCCTTAGAAGCCCTGTCCACTTTATAATGAGTGATAAATGTATGAGGTTTAGCCCACGTTGCTGCTGCACAAATCATGTCCAATGGTAAGCGAGCTGCATGAGCTAAGGAAGTGGAAATGGCCCTAGTAGAATGGACCTTAGGCTTGAAAGGTAGTGGCTGATTCGAAATAGAATACATAAACCCTATACAATCAGAAAGCCATTTAGATAAGGTACGTTTCGTGACTGCCATACCCTTTTTGTTGTCTGCAAACAAAACGAACAGCTGATCTGACTTTCTATGATCTTTAGTCCTGTCCAATTAAAATCTCAGTTGCCTATGTACATCCAACTTGTGCAGCATATATTCCAATTTGTTTGAATGATTCTTGAAAAACGTGGGGAGCTCTATGGATTGGTTGATGTTTAGGGCAGAACATACCTTGGGGAGGAATGACGGGTTTGTGCACAAGGAAACCCTATCCAGGTGGAAGATCAAGTACGGTGGCCTGACTGATAATGCTTGTAATTCTGAGACTCTTCGAGCTGAAGTGACAGCAACAAGAAATAGTGTCTTCCATGACAAGAACTTTAGGAGGCAGGATGAAGCTGGTTCGAAGGGCGGTAACATCAGTTGCAACAACAAGAAGTTCAAATTCCATGGGAAAAAGGGCTCCCGAATGGGTGGACGAAGGTGGAAAGTTCCCTTCATAAAAGCCTTGCAAAGCCTGTGAGACATAATAGAAGAGCCCCCTTCACCGTTATGAAAGTTAGATATGGCCGCCAACTGTACTCTTAAGGTGGAAGTAGAGGCCCCTTCGTGAAAGAGTATTGATAAGAATTCCAGAACTTTGTCAAGTGGAGCTACCAAGGGATCTATGTGTTGACCTGACGCTCAACATACAAAGCGTTTCCATTTGCTCCTGTAAAGCTTTCTGATGGAGGCTTTATGAGAGGCAACCAGAATGTGCTGAACCGCAGGAGAGAGAAGGTCTGACCTGGCTAGACAGGGAAGCGGAGCAGCCAAGCTGTCAGTTTGAGGGATTGAAAGGATGGGTGAGGAACTCCCGACGAATGAGTCAATAGATCCGGCACTGGGTCGAGAATCCAAGGTTCCTCCCTTTGATGGGCTCGAAGAAAGGGGAACCATATCTGCCGAGGCCAGAATGGTGCTATGAGGATTATCGTCCTTTCCAGGTTCCTGGCTTTCTGTAGAAATTTGGGAATCAACGTGGCAGGCGGGAATGCATACAGGAGACCCTGGGGTCAATCGTGCACAAGAGTGTCCCTGGGAACACCCCCTGGAGGGGGTAGAAGGGCAAAGTAGCTTCTGCATTTGGCATTCAACGGGGATGCAAACAGATTGCAGCAAGGCTGGCCCCATCTGCGGAAGATCCTTTCCGCCACTTGCGGTTTGAGGGACCACTCGTGAGGTAACAGGATGACTCTGCTCAACCTGTCCGCAATGACATTGGATGACCCCGGGATGTGCGTTGCCACTAGAAAGCGACCCGTGGACTCTGCCCATTGCCAAATTCTCATGGCCTCTCTGCATAACGGGTAAGACTTGTTTCCGCCTTGTTTGTTTATGTACCAGAGCACAGACATGTTGTCCGTCTGAACTGCCACTGTTCCCAGAGATAAGAGAGCTAGGAAGTGTTGCAACGCTAGAAACACCGCCCTCAACTCCAGAACATTGATGTGCAGGTTGTACTCCAGATTAGACCATTCCCCTTGGACCGTTCTTCCCTGAAAAAGCCCCCCCCACCCTATCAGAGAAGAGTCCGTGGTTATTGTGGCCGTCGGGTTGGGTAGGACAAATGGGCGACCCATTGTGAGTTCCTGACTGTTCACCCACCATGAAAGATCTCATTTGCAAGAGTCTGTTATTAGTATCTTGTGTGATAAGGGTAGCTGCTGGAATGACCATTGCGCGAAAAGTAGCCATTGGGGGACCCTCCTGTGCAATCTGCCCATGGGAACTGCAATCAGAGACGCTGCCATCAGTCCCAGAACCTTTAACACTAGTTTGGCCGGGGCTTTCCTGTTCTGAAGAAGAAGCAGAACCTGTTCTTTGAGGGCTGATGCTCTTAGTGGAGGAAGCTTTAACAGTGTTAACCTTGTGTCTAGATCTGCCCCGATAAATGAGATGTGCTGTGAGGGTGATAAGGCAGATTTTTTGACATTGATTGAAATTCCTAAATGAGAACAAAGGTCGACTGTGTAGTCTCTGGCTTGTACAAGACGATGCTTGGTGGTGGTGGTGAGGAACCAGTCATCCAGATACGGAAACACTCGGAATCCTTGTCTTCTCAAGTGAGACGCCACTACTGCCATGCATTTGGTGAACACCCTGGGGGCTGAGGTGAGACCAAAGGGGAGAGCTCGAAACTGAAAATGACTGGCCCCCAGCCGGAAGCGCAGGTAATCTCTGGACGGCCTGGCCATTTTGATGTGGTAGTACGCGTCCTTGAGATCTATCGAGCACATCCAATCGTCCTTCTGTAAGAAGGGAAGGATCGACTGAAGCGTGACCATCCGGAACTTTTCCTTCCTTACAAAGGTGTTGAGTTTGGTGAGATCCAAAATCGGTCTCTAGTCCCCTGTCTTTTTTGGAACTAAAAAGAACCTTGAGTAAATTCCGGATCCTCTTTGGTCCGCCGGGACTGGCTGGATGACTCTTTTTTTTGAGCAGCTTTGAAATTTCTACAGCTGCTGGATCTCGCAGATGGGGTGGCACATCTGGAAATCTCTTTTGTTGAGGTGGGGTGGATGTAAAGGGAATTTTGTATCCTCTGGTTACTATGCTTTTTACCCAAGAATCCGAGGTAAGATTTAGCCAGGCCTGTGGGTATAAAGCCAAGCGACCCCCGACTGCCTCCAGAGCAGGACAGTCGGGCCTCCACTCTGGAGTGCTGGAAGGACTTCCCAGGGATGGTATCCCTGTCACCCTGATTTTGCGACCCCCTCTGCCGCCAGGGCGGCGTCTTCCATTTCTTCCCCCTCCTTTGCCTCTGGAGGGGGTATCACTCTGTGTGGCTTGGAAAGATCCCTGAGTTTTACGGAACCACATTTTTCCGCTTCGTTGCCCTTTGGGGAACGGTCTAGTTGGAGCTGAAAAACGGACCCCAACAACAGACAGGGTCTTCCCTTCTTGCTCACACCGAGTTAGAGTCTCCTTTACTTTGGGCCCAAAGAGCGTGGTACCATCAAAGGGGGCATTGGCAAAGGAAGACTTGAAGGCTTCCGCAAAGGAGCACAGCCGCATACAGGATTGTCTACGGAGAGCAATCGCTGAAGCTGCAGCTCTACTTGATCCTTCGGCTGCATATGAGATGAGCCTCATGGATGAGTTTGCTGTTGAAGTAAGGGTGTTAAGTTGTGCTGTCACCTTATCTGAGACAGCAGCATCTGTGTTACCCTGGAGAGTATCTCCCAGTTCCTTAATGATATCCCTCTGCAGTCGTGTAAAATGTGTCAAGTAATTTAGCGAACGCATGGAAAAAGTCGCTGAACTAAAAATGCGCTTCCCATATCTGTCCATAGTCCTAGAATCCTTATTAGGAGGATGAACAGAAGAGGAAGACTCAGACATTTCCTTCTTCATGGCTGCCGCCACCACCATAGCATCGACCAAAACTCCTTTAGTAAGATAGGCCTTATCTTGGGGGGCTGTGATAAATTTGTTCAGTTTACGGGGGACCGGTTCCACTGTGTCCGGTGTTTCCCACGCCCTTCGAGCAATTAAGTCCATCAATTCATCGAAGGGCGGGGTCACCCAAGAGGTAGAAGGTTGAGCCCCCAAAGCCTTCAGCAACACCGAATCGTCCTTAGTGGGGGCTAGGGACTGCCAATCACCCCTCTGTCTCAAGATCTCCAGGATGTCTGCAAATGACACATCCTCATAGGGGGACTGTGGGGACCCCTCTTCCTCATCCAAATCAGTGTCAGACGTTAGAGATTCCTGCAGGGAATCGATGTGCCTCCTCTTGCACAATCTTTTCCTCGGTACCTCATCAGAGGGGGCTTCTGGTGAGGCCTCCGAGGAACAGGGAGCACCTTCTGGGGCTGGCTGAGGCAACGGGACTCTACGCTTAGGGTGGATTGTGGAGCAGAAACAGAAAGCGGCCCTTTGGGGGAAGGAGAAGATGCCTCTGATGAAGTAGTTGTCTGTGTAGACAAAACCTTCCTCATAAGGTCGAAAGCTCCCGAGCCCCGGGCCGAGGACTCCTCCGGTTCCGAAGAACGCAGAAGCCTCCCCGACACCAGAACCGTGGGCTCCGACCCCGAGGACAGAGCCGAACCTATCTGCGCTGAGGCCCCGAGAGGGAGAGTCGGCACCAAAAAAGCGGTATGACTCTCGCCAAGGAGAGATCGTCGGCTCCACGACTCCCCTACGGGCTCCATAGGAGTCGAAGTCAATGGCACCGATCTCGCAACGGACGGATTCGGCACCGAGGGTTCCACTATCATCGGTTCGTCCTCTCCCGGCTCCGAAGACTGGATGAGTCTCGAAGGAGAATTTGTTGGAGACACAGGGAGGCCTTCCAGTTTTGACACCAATTGGGACGAAACCGCAATCAGCTTGGACAGGGCCGTGTTTTCCATTAGTTTTTGTACGACACGATCCGCATCAGTATCGGATAAAGGTCTGGAAGACCGGGTCAAAGGGGCCGAAGATGGCACCGACCGAAGAATCGACGGTGGAGGCAGCTCCAACACCGGTTCCAAGCCTGGGGCTCAGTGAAAGATAACCATTCGATGCTCGGCCCCAAGGTCTGTGGAACCGGCGAATGAATCTTGGAAGATGAGCTCGAAGCCGATGACATGGGCTCCTACATCTTTGACGTCTTCGACCCCTTCAAAGACTTAGAAACCTGGTCGGACTTCTCCAAGGCCTCCTGGAAGTCAGGCTTAAGTAAGCCCCTATCAATCAGCTTCCTGCGCCTCTCTTTCATGACCCTCCCACTAAAGGAATGACAGATGGAGCAGTCCTCCTGCAAGTGGAGAGGGTCAAGGCAGTAGACGCAGGAAGCGTGATTGTCAGTGATGGACATTTTCTGTCCACACTGACATCTCTTAAAGCCGGATTTGGCTTTCTCCGACATGGTACACAAAACAAGTCAACAACACTAAAACAGTGACTACAATAATAATATAGATACAGGAATAAAGTTAACAGTAACTATATACAATATATATATATATATATATATATATATATATATATATATATATATAAAGAACCACTACACTACAAACACTATATAAACTAACACTGGAAAAAGTCAGAGCCCTGACAAAAACAAGTAGGCCGTAGCCAAAATACCTATGTATATGTATATATATATATATATATATATATATATGTATATATATATTTAAGGGATATATATCAAAACACACACACATACTATGTACTACTCTATCTAAGGTAGATGACAAAAAATTTTTATCAAAAAATTGCTTATCTGATCGATAAACTAAATCTCTCTCTCTGGCCCGAGCTCTCCTCGGATGATCTGTTGCAGCGGCCAACTAGATCTGTGGGATAACAGGGAGGATTATGGGATATAGTCTGGTCTCGAGCTTCTCTAAGATGCAGAGCTTTGCGATGCGGCCAACTCGGAGCCGAGGATCGGCTCCGAACCCGTGTGTAAGAACAAACAGCGAGATTGAACACTTTCATATTATACATTTCCACTTCCTTTGTTTGTGAAAAACTTGAATATTTCACTATAGGATAGTACCTGCCATTTGGAACTTGCTTCCTGAGTACATTAGAAATTACTTAAATTTTAAGAATTTAGAAATAAACAAAGGGATTACATGATTTATTTCTACAAATTATTATTAATGCACATGTAATTTTATCCATTTTCATACTGCTTTGTTTGTGTTTGACTGTTAAATTGAATCCCAGTTTTCCTCCGATATCAAGGATCTGTTTTTGTATAGTTATTGTGATTTTCATACTGACAGACTAATTTGATGACTGAGACTGTATGCTACAAGAGCTCTTAATTAAAACTATGTGCAACTACTTTGCAGATACTTCTGATATGACTTGCATCTTTAGAATAGTTGTGTATTATGCATGAATGCATCTCGTGTGTGTTTTGTGTGTGTTGCATGTGTTATATGTGTGTGTAAGTTGCATGTGTTAATGTATTGTTCTGACTCTACTTCCTGTGTTTGTTAATTGATTATAGCATGTTGTATATTTCTGTGTTGTTTGTGCTTCTGGCCTGGGTTGTAGTTGAAAAGTGCCCATGAATCAGTCCACTCAACTGTTTATTAGATGTAAAGTTAATAAAGCCTTAACTGCAGCTTCCATTTGAAATCCTGTACCATCAGTTGTAAAGTAACAGTGCCCTTTCCAAAGTTGATCACACTTTTTTGTAATATATAGTGTTGCGGTTCTTTTGTATAAATTTGTTTCAAGTCTTATACTGGAATCCTTCACTTTTTCTTTTCTGTTTATTAAAGTGTGAAGTCATCAAGATAAAAAACCTGCAGGCTGTGTATTTTACATATCATGTCTTGGATAAAAAGATAAAACAGATCCCAGTCCTGACCACAGTGGACTGGAACATCACTACATTCCACCAGAATTCCTTTTGCTTGTGCTTGTGCTATCCCCTCCCCATTATTCATAAAGTGTTGTAGTTATTTATAGTTTGTGATATAACTGAGTCGTACAACATGTCGACTAGTAACCTGTAAAGTAATCTCTCTGATGCCTTATTCATGTTGTTTAGACTGGTAGAACTTGTATTCCTTTTTAAAAGTATAGCCTTAATTATGTAGTCAAAAATTGAGTTTGTAGTTCACAGTGGCTTTGTCTTACCACTGTAATGTCTAGTATCTGTGAAATCAGTCATTAATTCTGCTTCTGGGGGCTATCCTTCCTGGATGCAGAATTGAGTTAATCCTTTCCTTTGTTCCAGTAAAACATGTTTATCGCTTGGGGGTGTATATGTCCGTCACCACACTAGAAGCTTATGTACAATGCAGTGCAGTCTGTGAGCTTACTTCTTCTTCTTTTCTGATCTTTGAACTGTTCATATGTCACTACTGACTTGTATCTTAGAAAAATTCTCACATTCCACCCTTAAAGCACAAAAGTCTAAAATTTTTAGCAACCATGTAGCATTCCAAGACTTACAGCAGTATTGTCAATCCTGTCCAGCAAGGGAGCCAGATGTAGAGCAATTCATTAAGTACCACCAAAGTTAGCCCAGTTGCTTGTAAGTACATGAGTGAAGAACCCTTGGTCTGTCTTTCCAGCCACTGAATATCAGAGTGCGCCCTGAATAGACGTTTATGGGAAGTCCCCACTGGCAGCCACAGGGCTTTGCCAGCGTATCATCATAAGGTTAAGGAATGGGAGGAGGTAGTCTTTTGAGGAAGCCCTGTCTTCTTCTTCTTCCCCGTCGAGGAAGAAAAAATCTTCGGCTCCGACCAGCCCGTCGGATCCGACAGCAAAAAAGTCTAGGCAGACTTCTCCGTCGGCTCCACGGACTTCGGAGCCGAGGGCGGAACGGTCTGCCTCGATGTCTCCAGCCTCGACTCCTCTGACTTTGGAGCCGAGAGCTCGGGCGTCGAGAGGCGAGTCACCTTCATCGGCTCCACTGCCTTCGGAGCCGATGAAGGTTGCCCGCTCAGACTCTTCCCCTTCGGTGCTGAAGTTCACATCGGCTCCGAGGGAAATTGCAGTAGTGGTGGAACCTCCCTCGGCGCCAATACTTCTCGAATCCATTCGGAGCCGGTCCCCCAGTCTTTCGGAGCCGGCGGAGAAGTCAACTCTGACCCGGTCGGTCTCTTCTCGGTCGTCGAGGATGTCCGATTCGGATATAGACAGGGTGCTTCAAAGGCTTTTTCAGTCTCCGGTCTTTCAAAAGTTGGTCTCTGCTCTGACCCAGTCGGCTCCGGAGCCGATTTCCCACCCTGCCATCTTAGTTCCACCTCCAACAGCTTCGGCACCGTTGGAGTCGGTGTTGGTGGAACCAGTGGAAGTTGTAGGGTCGACTCCGACCCTTACTCCAACTCCGCCCTTCGGGTCAGTGTTCGGTACACGGACCTCCTCTGTCGGCCCCGGGGGTGATGCTTCGGGACCAATTCTTTTGGTTCCTAGCCTCCCTCTCGGTGCGTCGGCGGTGGGAGTTCCGTCTGCTGTTGTGGCCTTGGGGGTTGAACCTTCCCAGGACTCTGGGGGTCCCGCCTTCAAGGCCATGAGGAGTGCCTTGGCCAAATCCTCTCTGGCCACTTCTACCTTCTCACCACCACCTTCCCTTGGCACGGAGACTAGTTCCTTTGCATTCCCTCTGTCTCATGACAGCAGAGCCCTGGGGCCTGAGGTTACCCCCGTCGGGGGTCCCCTTCTTCCGGGAGGTCCCTCCGAAGCGTCTTCGGAGGAAACTCCGAGGAAGAAACAGTGCAAGAGGAAGCACATCGACTCCCCTGATGAGTCTCTCACCTCGGATACCGACCTCGATGATGCGGAAGGGTCCCCCAAGTCGTCCTCGGATGATGTATCCTTTGCGGACATCTTGGAAATCCTTAAGCAACGAGGCGACTGGCAGTCCAAACCCCCTTCTGCTGAGGAGTCGGTGTTCCTCAAGGCCTTCGGGGCTCAGCCCTCCGCCTCCTGGGTGTCTCCGCCCTTTGATGAGCTCCTGGATTTGATCTCTCGAAGGGCGTGGGAACATCCGGATTCTGTTGAACCGGTGCCAGCTCGCCCCAATAAGTTCCTTTCGGTACCCCCAGATAAGGACTTTCTTACCAAAGGTGTGGCTGTAGATGCCTTGGTGGTGGCATCTGCTACCCAACAAGATGTGGCAGAGGCTTCAACGTCCGTCCATCCTCCTAATAAGGAGTCTAGGAGCATGGATCGGTACAGGAAGCGCACCCTTGCTTCAGCAACCTTTACTTTAAGGTCTCTGAATTACTTGACTCATTTTACGAGATTGCAGAGGGATCTGGTCAAGGAGCTTTCAGATACCCTCTCTGGTAACCTACCTGAGCAGTTGGCCCAGACGGTTAACTCCCAGTTGGCTACCCTGTCCTCCCTATCCAACTCGTCCATGAGGCTCATTTCGTATGCAGCCGAGGGAGCGAGCAGAGCGGCGGGCACAGGTGTTGCTCAACAGAGACAAGCCTGGCTACGCCTGTGTCATTTTGCGGAGGCCTTTAAGTCTTCCTTTGCCGACGCCCCCTTCGATGGGTCCTCCCTTTTTGGACCCAAGGTAAAGGACACTTTGACTCGCTGCGAGCAGGAGGGCAAGACTTTAACTGCTGTAGGGGCCCGGTTTTCCACTCCCTTCAGGCCTTATCCCAAGGCTCAAAGAGGAGGGAAAATGTGGTTCCGTAAGTCTCAAAAGTCTTACTCATTGCAGCAGAGTGATTCCCCTTCTAGAGGCAGAGGAAGGGGAAATTTTTCAGGGAGACGCCGTCCCAGAGGCGGCGGAGGCCCCCGCAACACTGGAGACCGCGAGTCCTTTCATGGCTCCTCCTCCTTCCAGCATCCCTGAAGGAGTGCCCGACTGTGCAGCTCCGGAGCCAGTCGGGGGTCGTTTTTCGAGGCACCTAAAGGCCTGGGAAAGTATCACCCAGGACCAATGGGTGCTCCGAATCATCGCTGGAGGTTACACCATTCCCTTCTCTCAACCCCCCCCCCCACTGTCCCAAAGAATCCCGGACCCGCCACCCAGTCAACGGGATATGGCAGCCATCGAAATTTCAAAGCTGCTTCAAAAAGGAGTCATCCAACCTGTCCCCGCAGATCAGACCGGATCAGGGACTTACTCGAGATTCTTTTTGGTACCAAAAAAGACCGGGGACTTGAGATCCATTTTGGATCTCAGCAAATTAAACCGATCAGTGAAAAAGTCCAAATTCCAGATGGTCACCTTGCAAACCATTCTCCCACTTCTGGAGAAGGGTGTTTGGATGTGCTCCATAGATCTCAAGGATGCCTATTATCACATTCTGGTAATTCAGGCGTCGAGGAGACACTTGCGCTTCAGCCTAGGGGACAGTCATTTCCAGTTCCGTGCACTGCCATTTGGTCTCACCACAGCCCCCAGGGTGTTCACCAAATGTTTGGCAGTGGTGACTGCTCACCTGAGAAGTCTAGGATTCCAGGTGTTTCCATACCTAGACGACTGGCTCCTAACTGCCACCTCAAGGTATCTACTCTTAAGAACTCTAGCTGCCACTATCTCCCTAGGCAGCTCCTTAGGAATCACCTTCAATTGGACAAAATCCATATTGCGGCCATTACAGCGTATTCTGTTTATTGGTGCAGAAATAGACTCAAGGCAGATGCGAGTCTATCTTCCTGCAGAAAGGATAGCAACATTGCAGTCTCAAGTGCGGGCGTTACTCCTCAGACGTCGAGCTCCAGCGAGAATGGTCCTGCAGCTGTTGGGTTCCATGTCAGCCACCATTCTTCTCGTTCCTTTTGCAAGGTTACATATGAGGATACTCCAGTGGCTCCTCTTAGCCCAGTGGTCTTATCAAGACCTCCCCCTCAGTCACCACATATTGGTAACAGAAACGTGCAAGCAGGATCTTCGTTGGTGGCTTTATTCCTCCAACCTGGATCAGGGGCGACCCTTCGTTCCCCCATCACCCTCAGCCACGTTGACTACGGACGCCTCCCAGACAGGGTGGGGGGGACATTATCTGGACAGGTCGGTCCAAGGCACGTGGGACTCCGACGAGAATCTTCTCCACATCAATATCCTGGAAATGAGGGCGGTGCTTCTAACGTTGCAAGCACTACACGACCACCTCCCCCAGGGGACGATTGCCATTCAGTCCGACAACATGTCGGTAGTCTGGTACTTGAACAAGCAAGGAGGGACCAGATCTTACCCCCTTTGCAGAGAGGCCATGAAGGTATGGGATTGGGCGATTGCTACCAAACGCTTTCTAATGGCAACACACATTCCGGGGACATCCAATGTGATAGCCGACAGACTGAGCAGGACTATTCTGTCCCCACACGAATGGTCCTTGAATCACAAAGTGGTAACACAGATTTTCACGAGATGGGGAATCCCATGTTGCGATCTTTTTGCAACTCCCTCAATGCAAAATGCCAGCAGTTCTTCTCTCTCATTCCAGCTCGGGAGACCCCCAAGGATGCTCTAGTCCAAGCTTGGCCCCCGGGTCTGCTATACGCTTTTCCTCCGGTTCCCCTTATCCCCAAGGTGGTTCAGAAGGCGATTCGCTTGGGAAGCAAAATGATTCTAATCGCCCCATACTGGCCTCGTCAAGTATGGTTCCCCTTTCTTCGCAAGTATGCATTGGACGGTCCCTGGTTCCTGGACTAAGTTCCGGACCTTCTGATTCATCAGTCAGGACAGCTCCATCAGTCCCTCCATTCATTGAAGCTAGCAGCTTGGCTACTCCTCTTCCGACCATAGTTAGGAGCCATTCTTTCGACCCTGAGGTTATGCATATTTTGTCCTCAGCCCACAAGTCCTCTACAAAAAAGATGTATAGCAGTAAATGGAAGAGGTTTGCTATTTGGGCTCAACTCCGAGGATTAGACCCTATCACAGCTTCTGTGTCAGAGGTTCTGAAGTTTTTATCCTCCCTGTTTAACCAGGGTTGTTCGGTGTCCACCATCAAAGTTCAATTGGCGGCTATTTCCAATTTTCATGAGAATGTTGAACCACCTTTAATGAGCAATAAGTTGTGCAAAGCCTTTATTAAAGGAGCTTGGCTTCTTAGGCCACCTATATCACATCCTGCACCACCGTGGGACCTTAACGTAGTGTTAGGTGCATTAACCACACCCCCCTTTGAGCCGGCAGCAACCTGTGACTTGAAATTTCTTTCTTGGAAGACTGCCCTTCTAGTTGCTATCACATCAGCCAGGCGAGTTTCAGAACTTCAAGCCTTATGCATCAATCCACCATACCTGATTTTTCACAAGGATAGAGTTTCTCTAAGACCAAACCCATCCTTTATACCTAAGGTTTGTTCTAAATTTTGCTTGCAACAATCTCTGGAATTACCAGTTTTTTTCCCTAAGTATACAGACCGAGCTGAGTATACATTTCACACCTTAGATGTGCACAGACAATTACATTTCTATTTGGATAGGACACAATAAACACGAAAATCAGATCAACTTTTTGTGTCTTTTTCAGACAATAAATTGGGCAAAGCCATCACGAAAGTCACTATTGCCAAGTGGATCAGAGACTGTATCAGTCATATTTATCGCATTTCAAATAAAGAGCTTACAATTCCTGTAAAAGCTCATTCTACCAGAGCTGTGTCCACTTCGGCAGCTTTTCATTCCAAGCTCTCTATTAATGACATCTGTGCAGCTGCTACGTGGTCTTTTCTACATACCTTTATTTCTCACTACAAATTGGATGTAGCATCCATGGGCCGAGCTTCCTTCGGTTCCACGGTTCTCCGGACCGTTTTCCAGTGAGCCACCCAGGATTTAGGTGCTAGGGACGCTGTCCCATATGTACAGAATGTAGGCGAGATAGGATCACATTACATCTTTTAGTTATATACTTACCATAACTTTAGATGTATGGGATCCATCTCGCCTACATTCCTAATAACCCACCCTCCTTCCCCCTGCCTTGGAGGCCAGAAGAGACCGAATGGCCCGAATACAACTGTTTTTCCTCTCTTGAAACACCTGGCAATCTTATAACAACACTCTATGTGTGTGTGTATGTGTGCGGACAAACAAGATCTGGGGAAGCAGTAGTGGGGCATCCTGGGATATGAGGAGGCTCAGCCAATAAGAGACTTTGTTCTATAGTATAGCGTGCCGAGTCGGAGCCGAGGATCGGCTCCGAACCCATATGTACAGAATGTAGGCGAGATGGATCCCATACATCTAAAGTTATGGTAAGTACATAACTAAAAGTTTAATGCAGTTTAGTTTTGTTGCAGATGTCACCAGGTTGGGGGTGGATTGTGACAGATTTCTTGGGTTGTATGATGAAGTTAGGGGTTTGTAGAGCAGGCAGGACAGCAGGACATTAGCTCTTTGTTTGATATGTAGCTATGTGACTGTAGAGAGTATTGCACTGGTATTCTTGATAAGATAAATTTGTGATGAATTGGAAAATTTTATTGGAATTAATTTGTAAGGAGCTTACATCTTTCTTTGATGTTGGTACATTGATGGGTAATCCATACTCCAACTGGACAAGAAGAATTCCTTAAGTTATGGCTACTCTAGCAGGGACTGTCATATAGGAGGAACGTTTTCTAGCCTATTAGATTATGGAGTTAATTTTAATTGTTTTTTTTTTCATTGTGGTTATGGAAGTTTAGAGTTTGGTCGAGCTATAGTCCTATGTATTTGAATGAGGATTTTTTTTTTCTGCATTAGCATTGTTTATTTCTGTGATGAGCAGTATACTGGGAATTTTGGCAAGACTTTGAGTGCAGAAAAGTATAGGTTTTGTTTTTAAGAGGTTTAGTAAAAGACTGAGTTGGAGGGTGGCCACAGTGGTGCAGCGGTTAGCGTTGCCGCCTCACAGCAAGAGGTTCTCCAGTTCGATCCTTGACTGGGGTGCCTTCTGTGCGAAGTCTGCATGTCCTCCCTGTGGTCCCATGGGTTTCCTCTGGGTGCTCCGGTTTCTTCCCACATCCCAAAGACATGCTGTAGGTGGATTGGACACTCTAAATTGTCCCTAGGCGTGAGCATGTGTGTGCCTTCTGTGGAAGGTTGGGCGCCGGGCTAGCAACTTGACACCATAAAACTCCACTGCCAATCATGAGCAGACAGGTGATCTGCTGTGGCGACCCCTAACTGGGGAAAGCTGAAAGAAGAAGAAGAAAAAGTAAAAGATTGAGTTGTAGAAGCTATTGGTGAAGTGAATAGAGGTCATTAAGGAACTGAGTTTGTATGTTAGCCTGTGAATGGTTGGCTCTGAAGATTACTGTATCATCTACTTGTAATATGATTGGAATGTGAGACAGGTCATAAAGGAGCTTGTTAATGAGTATGGAGAACAGCAGAAATGTAAGAATGGATCCCTGAGGAGCACTTTGAATGAGTGCTGTTGTGTTAGAGAAAAAAGTTCCTAGTTTTACTTTAAAGGATCTATTGGACAGGGAATCTTTAAACCAGGGTAGGAAGTCTTCACTAATACCAGTTTCCATTAGTTTATCTAGTAGAAAATAGTAGTCTGTTAGGGTGTATTTTTTTTTTTTTAGTTCTATGAAGACTGTCCCAGTAAGATTCCCTTTGTCCATGTTGCTCAGAATTTCATAAGTTAGGGTCCAAAGGGATGTCTTTGTACTGCAATACCACCCCAGAATCAGTGCTGCTTATTGGGAAGGCGGCCATATTGCTGGATGTAGTCTTGTCAGTTGATTGTGGATTATTTTTCTAGGATTTTTCCAGGTGTGGATAGATGTTGCAAATGGGAGAGTCTTTGTGGTTTCTGTTTGTGGGTTGAGTATTGTTAGGACTTCTTTTCAGAAGTTGGACATGATGTTATTTGTGAGACAGAGGTTGTATGTGTGAGTGAGAAGAGTGGTTAGGAAATCCTGGCATAAATGAATGAACTAGGATGGATGTTTTGTGAACCAGGTGGTGAGTCCATGGGAATTTGACATATTAGGTTTCAATATCCTTGTGTCTGAGGTATTTAGTGGAAGGAAAGGAGAAGAAGAGGGAGAGGGTTTTGGTGGGGGAGGAAGGTGGGAGGGAGTGGAGACTTTAGGTAGATTGCTGAATTCATGTAGAAAATCTGAGGTGGTTAAGTTGGTGTTGGCACAGTACTAGTCCTGGGTGGGAGTGCTTTCTGGAGTTTGGTGGCCCGTGAGTAGAATTTCTTTCATGCCAGAAATGTTAAAGGTTATGTAGGAGAGAGTACTGCCTAGATCTGTTTAAAAAAAAAAAAAGAAAATTGCGTCTGTGGATTACTTGTTTAGCAAGATTACGGAGTGTGGTAAAGTAGGATATTAACTGAGTGGAAGAATTTTTTCCACTTATGCAAGGCTTCATGTCTTAAGAATTGTTTGAGTTCATTGGTTATCCAGATGTTCTTCGTGTTTCACTGTTGCAATCATCACCTGTGGGTTATCCCTTCTGTGGTAGCCCTTGGCCGGCCCGAATTCCAGAGTCAATATTTTTCTGTGTCGGCTGCTGTCGCTTGCTGCCTGACGTCAGGTCATCAGTGCTATAAAGGAAGGCAACCAATGCCATTACACCAGTCTTTCTTGCCATGGAGCCTGTAGCAGAAGCAGATGTTCTCCGTGTTTCACTGTTGCAGTCATCACATTTGGGTTGTCTGCTTGCAGTAGCCCTCAATCTGCCTGATAATCAAAGTCTTGGATCCTGCGTCCGTGAATACACTCAAACATCTACATTTATGGTAAGTGTACACAACTGTACTTTCGCAAGTGTGCTGGTCGATCACTAGCAGAGTCTGAATTATAGCTGAAAACGTCTAAAGCTAAGTACCTCGTTGGGGATCCTTTTTTCTTGCACTAACTGATATCCAAAAAAGTTAACAATTGTCTCACCTGTGGAAAGCAAATATCACACCGAGACTTCCATTCATACTGCATCACTTGTTTAGGACCAGACCACGACGTCCCCCATTGCTGGTTCAGTGGCCTCTTTAATGCAAGAGCCATTCATTGTAGAGCTCTTATTGTAGCCAGGTATTTTTGTCTTCCATCTTCGAATTCTGAAATGGCGCCTGTTAGCCAACAATCCATAGACATTCCGAAAAATCATAAAGATAGAGACAGACCACACAAGGCTAAGCCTTCCGACAACTCTACCGCTAAGCAGGTCGTCAGTTCTCCAGAATTCAGTGAGGCGCCTTCGCAGCCCCTGATGCATAATTCAATACTTTTGCAGGCCTCTACTGAGACCCTTTCGGAGTCCGGTATGTAGCAGAAATCCTTTTAGTCTTCCAAGCCTTTGGTTGTCTCTGCCTTGGTTGGGTCCGGAGCCGCGAAGCAGTCACCGGCTTCCGAGGAGGTTTTTCACACTACCAAATATAGACAAAAACTGACATCTTCTCCTTTGACTACCATTTCTCTCAGACTGATGGATACTCTTAGGCCCAGAGGCAAGGCCACTCCTAGGAAGACCACCTCTAGTCACCATTTTACTCCTGCTCCACCACCCCAAGCTCAAATGCTTAAAATGGCGGAGGATCTTATCACCCTTATCAGGGGTAGTCAGGCCACACCTTTTAAAAGGAAAAGAGACTTTTCTCCTAAAATACTGACAGAACAGGATTCTGAGGAGTCTGATTATTCAGATTTTGAAGAACAACAACAACCACTGACTGCTTATGAGGATTCAGATGCACAGGAATCCATTCCTTCTGCCTCCCCACCAGAAGATCTTTCCTTTGGGGAAACCCTTCACACCCTCAGGGAACATTTCCACTGGGAATCCCAGGACTTCCCTCTGTCTAAGAAAAGACTAAGAGAGTTTCTAGACCTGCCCCAGCACAGACTCTTGGCCATCCCTTCAATCTTAGAGGTGGTTGATGATGTCTTCCATGAATCCAGCTTAACTCCTGACGCCCTCCCACCTGCTCAGAGAAAGCCTGACAGGTATTACAGAGTACCGGATTCTGGCAAATACCTGTACAGAAATCCTGCTGCAGACCCGGAGGTCATTACACAGGGACCAAAAAGAGCTAAGGCTAGTTCTGCAAAGAATCCTATTCCTTCTGACAAGGACTCCAATGTTCTGGACTGATGGGGTAAAAAAGTATACACCTCTGCAACCTTAGCTATTAGAGCACTCAGCTGTCGGTTCCATGTGTTAAAATATCAACAACACACTTTGGAACTATTAAAACAAAAGATTTCAACCTTTCCTGACTGTGCCAATTCGAAAGAGTTAGCAGATTTACTGCACTCTACTTGTCAAGTGGCTAAACACTCATTACACTGTGGATGTGGCGCCCTAGAAGCCACAAGCAGGGCAGCAGGTTTAGGATCTGTCACTAGGAGACATGCATGGTTGAAGGAACAACCTCTTCCTGATCATGTCAAATCTAAATTACTTGATGCACCCGCTTGTTTGGAGTAAAAGCAGAATAGGTGCTTAAAATGATGGAAGACAAAGCAAAATCTATGCAAACAGTAAAAGATTTCCTTCAGGTACAATCTTCTAGGTTCAGCAGGAATTTTCCCTCTAAACACTGGTCCTTTCCTGCACCTAGCAGACAGGGGCAAGGTAAGCCCTGCAGGGACAGATCAACCAGACTCGTATCCCTGGGACAGCAGAGAACCAAACAGTGGATCACTTCCACTCCAAAGGCAGGGAGTTCTAAGCCATCCCTCTATGGCAAAAACTCTCTACAACTCCCTCTTCCCCCCTCTGCCCTCTTTTTCACTCACCAAAAACTAGGAGGAAGGCTCTCCCTCTGCAATGAAAATTGGCTTTGTGTAACAAAGGACCAATGAGTCTTAAAAATCATTTTTCAGGGATACACATTCTCCTTCACCCATCTCCCCATTTCCAAGAGGGTACCTAGACTTACCTCCAAATCAGTGGGCAGTGGCATTGAAACAAGTCCAAACCCTAATATCCCAAGGGGCAGTAAAACCTGTCCCATCAGATCAAACAGACAAAGGCAGACTATTCCTTGTTCCCAGAAAAGAGGGCACTTGGTGCCCCATCCTGGATCTATCCATTCTGAATGCCTATGCTGACAAAACATGCTCGGTTAGTTACCCTAGATCTAAAAGATGCCTACCTCCACATCCCCATACGGGAATCCTGTAGGAAATTCCTTTGCTTCAGAGCAGGTGCACAACACTGTCAGTTCTCTGTGCTATCCTTTGGCTTATCTACTGCTCCCAGGGTATTCACCAAATGCTTAGCCCCAACCATAGCCTTTTGCAGACAGAAAAATATACAAATTTACCCTTATCTGGACGACTGCCTCATTCAGGCAGATTGCAAAGAAAAGCTCATCAAGGACCTCCTCTTTGTCAAAACCCTCCTAACCTCCTTAGGGTACACCATCAACGAGAAGAAATCAAGGCAAACACCCTCCAGGAAGATCATTTTCTTGGGAGCACTGGTGGACACAGCATCCCAAATGGCCTTCTATCCCCAGAAAAGCAGAGCTTCCTGTCTCTCTATTTTATCCAGCTGGCTTCCAGTAGTCACCTCACTGCAAGGAAGTTCCTGCAAGCCTTGGGGTACATGGCATCTTGCATCCTTCTGGCCAGGCTTCACATGAGAAAACTTCAGTGATACCTAAAGAACCTTTGGTGTCAGCACTCTCAACCTCTAGAGACCTCTCTACCTCTGATCCCCTGTGTAAGGGCCGAGTTTCCCTGGTGGGCAGGGGCCTGTGCCCAGAACAAGAGTCTTTCCTTCACCCTCAGTCCAACCAGGCAGACCATTACCACCGACACCTCATACATAGCTTGGGGTGCTCACCTAGAAGGCAGGTGCACCCAAGGTCTTTGGGATGCCAAGCACCTTCCCTTACACATCAACCAGAAGGACGTGATGGCAATACAAAAGGCTCTGACATCCTTTCAAACCCCATCTCAAGCTAGGGATTCTCCTTATCAAAATAGACAACACCACAGTAATGTAGTACATCAACAAACAGGGAGGGACCCAATCTTACCCTCTGTGCAGGCTAGCCATGAACCTCTGTCTGGCAGCCTCTTCCATGGGACTACACCTGATAGCCCAATACCTACCAGGGATCAACAACACCCTGGCAGATCACTTAAGCAGAAACTTACTGGACCCCCATGAATGGCAGCTCCACAGAAAAATCTTTTTACAAATCACTCAGGCGTGGGGGACTCCGGAGGTGGATCTTTTTGCTTTGCATCTCAACCATCAGCTAAAAAATTCTGTACCAGGAAGTATCACCACCTAGCGTGGAAGGTGGATGCCTTGACCTTCCCATGGAACACTCTTTTTGTGTACGCATTCCCTCCTCTGCCTCTTATTCCCAAGGTACTGATCAAAATAAGGGAGGAGAGACCAAAGGCCATCCTCATTGCTCCAGATTGGCCCAGACAACATTGGTACCCCTTACTGCGCAGCCTGACCTTACAGCCTCCCAGACAGCTTCCCCTGATCTCAGACCTCTTAACTCAGGTGGGGGGGATGCTGCACCCAGACTTGCAGACTCTCAATCAGCATGGCTAATACTCTAAAGGAAAACAAGGGGCTCCTGTTGAGCAAACGGGTCCTAGACATTACCACAGAGGCCAGAAGGCCCAGCACCAGAAACTCTTACTCAGGAAAATGGAAACTATTCTGCCCCTGGAGCCAGTCCAGAGGGGGCAATACCTCACAACCTTCCATCCCTCTTATCCTGGACTACCTAGCGGAGCTACTTAATAGTGGCCTTGCCTCCTCTATTAAAACCCACGCCTCAGCCACTTCACCTCATTTTATTAAACAATTCCTCAGAGGGGCTTCTAATATCAGACCTCCTAGAAGGCCATCCACTCCAGCATGGGACCTGAATTATGTTTTGGAAAAACTAACTTTACCATCCTTCGAACCTGCTGCTTCAGCAGAACTAAGATAACCCCTCCTGGATGACTGCTTTTCTCCTAGCTATCACCTCAGCCAGAAGGGTTTCAGAACTTCAGGCTCTGATGGCCATTGAGCCCTTCATCATCTTCCATGCAGACAGGGTCTCCCTGAGGACTATTCCCTCCTTTATGCCCAAGGTGGTATCTAATGTAACTCTCAACCAGACCATACATCTACCCACCTTCTTTCCTAACCCTCAAAACAAGGGGGAAAGAATTCTGCACTCACTAGACGTGCACAGACAGCTCAGATACTATCTGGACCATACTAAACCCTTCAGGAAAACAGACCAACTACTTGTCAGCTTTGTCCCAGGGGCAGAGGGGAAGCCAATTTCCAAACAAACCATTTCCAAATGGATATCACACTGTATCCATTTCTGCTACAGATTTCATGGGAACCCCCCCCCCCCAAGTCTGTTCGAACCCATTCCACTAGGGCAGCCTCCACTTCCACAGCATTCCTGAGAAGTTCCCACCAGGGAGATCCTGGAACCTGCCACCTGGACTTCTGTCCATTACTTTACCAAGCATTACCACCTACCTCTATTTACTAAGACTAGGGCATGGTTTGCCTCTGCAGGGCATGCTGACCCATTCCTTGGTCTCTTACTAATCCTACCACACCTGTCCTCAGCTTTAGGAGTCCTCCCACAGGTGATGACTGCAACAGTGAAACATGAAGAACATAGTAGAGTTGTGTACACTTACCATAAATGTAGATGTTCGAGTGTATTCACTGTTGCAGTCCTGGTTTCCCACCCTCCTTCCCCCTTATATCTTCTTTCTGTAGGGCGACATAAGTTTCTTACGGTGTCTTTTAGCCACCAGGACCACTTTACCATATTTACTTGAGCCTCTGACTGGTTAGGGCAAGAAAAACTGATGTAATGGCATCGGCTGCCTTCCTTTATAGCACTGACGACCTGGCATCAGGCAGCAAGCGACAGCAGCCAACGCAGAACAACATTGACTCTGGTATTCGGGCAGGCAGAGGGCTACCACAGCAGGGATAACCCACAGGTGATGACTGCAACAGTGAATACACTCAGTGTACACAACTGTACTTTATAACTGGTGGAAGGAATTTCTACTGGAGGAAGAGGAGGGTTTGGGTTAAGTTGGATGCTCCTTCATTTGTATCTTGAATGTTGAGGGGTGCAGTCTAATCAAATAGTATTAAATAAAGCTATAGCTTCTCAGTGTTAATTTTTGAAGGCAAGTAGGAATGGTGGCTTTTTGTTGGTGGAATATATTAGAAGTATCCAGTTTAGGTCAATGTCTGTGGATTGGCATGTGCTATAGTAATCAGACAGAGGAGGTTAAAAAATGTTGGGAAGAGAGAGAGGATAAACAATTCACAGGGAAACAATGGGAGGACATATGTATGGCTTCCAAATATGCAACAAAGTCTAGAAGATTTAAGATTTTTGTTTGGAAGTGTTTGCATAGGTATTTTTATACCCCAAGCAGACTCCAAAGAACTTTTCCTCAAGTAGATGCCAAATGTTGGAGGTGTGATGGAGAAGAAAGAGTAACAAGAAAAATTCACGAAACAACTAAAGGTAAAACTTTAAAAAAAAAAAGGAGAGAGAAGAAAGATGTAACTGGGAACATATGTTTTGAAAGGGTAATGAGCTGACTTTAAAATTCCCTGCAGAGTACTTTGTCAGAAATATTACGCGAGTAAATGGGTGCAATTAGGAAAATATGTTTTTAAGCTGGGATATAGGATCTGAATTGCCTTGGTATAGTAAGGCTTTATTACGTTTAATTCTGGTGGCTGTCAAAAAAATCAATTGCTAGAAAATGGAAATAAGACTCCAAACCAACTGTAGTTGAAGATAGTATCAAGTGCTGCAACAGAAGTAAAAGAACTGGAAGTAGGTCCTTTAGAAAAGGGTAGGAATAAATTTCATAGAAAACATGGAAAATGTGGGAACAATACATACAGAATAATGTTTTGGAGGAGTACGTTTTAAGGGAAGGCAGTAATTGATCAGTTCATGTAATGATGAATTGATTAGAACTATACAAAAGAATATATGTGATGTATAATACTTGCAACTGGGAATGTGTTATGATTTTTCTTTTTAAATAAAAGTATGTTTGCCTGCGTCTTGAGTAATAATTCAATAAAAGTAATAAAAAAAGTTTACAGTGTTCCAAAAAAGTACAGAAGTCAAGTAATTTTTTTTAAATTGACAGTACTTGAAGCCCGTATCCCTAAAACTGAACTTGAGTCATGTAGTACAAAAGTTAAGTAAAGTTGCTTGTAAGAATAAAAAGTAAAGACAAAACTGACAAAAGGATCACTAACAGCATATATGCCACAGAGTGTAAGCAAAGGCAGCGATTGTTCAATAAATGATTTTAATTCAACCATTTATTCTCTGGTACTCACGTCCATCTTTTCAAAGGTCTCAGAGGAGCCTGGCATCTGCCCTGGCACTCAGTGTGCAAAAGATTAAACTAATCCTACATAGGATAACAGTCTCTTGCTGGTTATACATGCGTGCAAACTTGAGAACCCTTTAGAGAATCTCTACTTCACCTTCTGCATGCCTTTGGGATGCAGTAAAAAGTCAGAACATCTCATCAAACCCATGTGGACACTGGTATGGCAGACAGACTCAACAAAGAAGGCACTTCAGCCAAGATATAACCTGGAAAGCCAAGCACTATGAGGCAGCATCACTTACCACTGTACCAGTTTGCCACCCAAGTGAATATTTTGATCTGATGTCTGTTTCATCTGTTCGTTAAAGGATGGGTCTTTGGATCCGACCTCAAATTTGTCTTCAGCCACTCCACACTTTGGATCCTGAGCGCAGGCTCCTCCCCTTACCCATAACTCCCTGCAAAGCCTAACATTACCTCAGATCTCGTTTGCCACTCATTTGAGACCGATGCGGCTCACCACGGCCAGGTGTGGGTTAAAAACAAGTAAGAGTTTTTCATTGTTGCCCTTTACTCTTTTTCCATATACTTTGGTCCCTCTTTTCTTAGCACGGATATACCCTGCCTCCCCTGTCATACTGTTAATATTTAAAACTTTTAGCAGGATTTTTATTTATTCACATCTCAGATACATCTTTCTTCTAAACAAAAAAAGAGAGAGGGACTTTTCTATTTTGCCAGATTTTGGAAAGTTGATTACTTTATAGTGTGTTCTATCTAGTTTTTAGTGATATTTCTCCATTATGACTGATAAACCTTCTGGCTTTAAAAAATGCATGACCTGTGCCCACAAGATGCCTAACTTGAATGCACACTGTAAGTGTGTATACTACCTTAAGGCTGCACACTTGTATGAACAGTGTGCCTTATGTGCAGCCTTTAGAACTCAGGCAGTAGTATAGAGGAAAAGCAAGCTAATCCTTAAGGGACTTCTCCCTGCTCTGCAGGAGAGTGGTTCATGTCTCAGCATACTGATTCCAGAGCTTCCCTCTTCTTCTAAGAAGTTGGCGGACAAATCTAATGGGGACAAAGTCACCGGACTTAAGGAGACGACTGTAGAGTGTAGAAAGCATTCTCTAGATCAGTCTTCATCCTCTCTGGCATCTTTGGCTCTGGCTCATAAATCTTCCAAATCTGTGGTTCCACCACTTTTCTCTGAGCTCTGAGCCAATCCTGATCAGATCCAAGACCCCCCCCCCCCTCCCAGAGCCACGTTTTTCTCTGGAACCAGTTTCTCTTTGGATCCTGTCACCTTTCTTTAAGAGAGGATTAGTCATAGCTCATCCAAACCTCTTTCCACCGCTTCCTCCCAGTGGTCAGTTTGGTAAACCAGAAGCTTTACTGATGCAGATGATGAGAACATTTGTCAGGATGCAGATACAGTTAGTGTTCCTCCTGGCTTCAGCCACCACTGAACCCAGGAGTTATGTTTCTTCTCCTCATCCCATAGTAGCTCCTTCCCAGATCATTGTTTGACTCGGGAGTTATATATCTGAGCACTTCCCAGAGCTTGTCTGCTCCAGACCTGGATCTGGTTGTATTCTACTCTGGCACCATCTCTGACCTGTACAGCACCGATATTATTTGAGCCAGAGGGATCCTGTAACCAAAGCGTCAGTGCCAGATCCAGGGGAATGGTTTGAATCTGAGGGTTTCGGAGCCATATCCCTTCTTCTCAAAGCCTCAGCACCAGAATTCCCAATGCAGTCACAGCCTTCGATGCGAGCTGAGTGGAATTCAAGGGTTTGCCTGGTGAGATAGTTTCAGTTTGAACCATACAAGTCTCTCAAGCTCCCATTGTCTTCAGCATTTGAGTCTGTCAAGAGAGCACTCTCCCAGTTGGAGATGCAGACTAGTCTTTCTAGCTCAGTTCCACCTGTCCCCAAAACAATGCCCCTGGTTCCTGATCCTTCTCATCTAGTGCACATGGAACAGATGGACCTGTCAATTCTTGACTCAGTCCATATAGGTAACTTGCAAGTCTCTTCTGAGACTTCTGTGGTATATTCCATGGTGGGGGGCTTCTTGGAAGCATATGTGTAAAAGGAGGCACATAGACTTCCCCCAGGAGTCTTTTACAGAGGACATGGATTTGATTTTGATGGCAGGGAGGGGTCCCCAGATCCCACCTTGAGGATGTCTCATTTGGAGAAATTCTCAAACTCCTAAGACAGCAAGGCAGGTGGTCGTCCGATGCCCCCTCCCAAGAGGACTCCATGTACCTCAAGGCCTTTGGATCTGGGTCAGCTACATTTTGGGTGGTTCCCCCAAAAATGAGATGGTGGATCTCCTCTCCAAAAGTTAGTTAGGCCTAAAGTGAAAGAAACAGTAACTGAAAGTGAACAAGATAAAAAGTCTGTTTTTGCTGTTGGAATACAGTTCTCTACCCCACAAGAGGTCTTTTTCTAAGAAGCAGAAAGAGGGTAAGAAACTATGGATTTGATGTCATTTTTATTCATTCCTCAACTGATGGGTCTCAGATCCAACCTCAGATCCAGCTCGGCCACTTCACTAGATTCACAGATCCAACTCGCAAGCTCCTTCCTTACCCTAATGTCCCCCCAACTAATGTACCTCAGATCTCATTTCCCGGCATATCACTCAAATGCAGCTGTCTTTCTCTTGAGCCTTAGAGTGAAGTTTTTCAGTATTCTACCATTGTAAGTTTGTTTTAGTTATACTGAATTATATTCTAAATCTCTTTTTCACTTTCCTCTCTTGTTTCAATAAGTTTTTGAGTTCTCCCCATCAGGCTTTACTTCATTTTCTCTACCCATTTACCATTACTTATTCCTTAAGTGCCATCACTAGAACTTGATCTCTTTCCTCTTAAATCTTCTTTTTTTACCCTTTAGAGGGTATTTGTAGATACCATTGCTGGTATTTTTTTCTTTTATTATTTTTTCCATGTTAAAAAAAATCTCTATTGCTGTTCTGTATTCCTTACTGTCTTCTTGCAATAGCCAATAAACCTACCAGATTTAAAGAAATGCATCCCCTGTGAGCTTAAGATATCCATTTCTGATGCCAACAGGAAGTGTGTGTACTGTCTGGGTGTGGCCCCTTTAGACACTGATTGTTCTGTTTGTGCTGGCTTTAATTCCAGGGTCCTTGGCAACAGGAAAAAATAAGCTGGTCCTTAAAGGTCTTCTTCCTTCTTCCTCTGTATCAACTTGGGACTCAACCCCCCTCAAAGAGTTCAAAAAAGGGGAAGACTGATACAACCTCCAAAGATAAGAGTCCAAGAAAAGGTCACCAGACCATTCTTCTACATTGGCTCCATCCTCCAAGCCACCTGCCAAGACTTTCAGAAAATTAGATCCAATACCTTTGGATCCAACTGCATCAAAGCCAAGGTTGCCGCGGATCCTATCGCTTAAGTTTTAGCTGGAACCGGTCTCCCATCTGATATTCCAGGCAATCATCAGCCAGCTCCTCCCTTTGGTTCTCCAGGAGCTTGTCTGAAGCAGAAGTGGATAGGTTGATGACGAAGTTCCTCAGAGCTTAGATCCAGATGGAGGTAATCCTGGCTCCATCTCCCATCGGACCTGTGATCCTGCCCTCCTCTGAACCAATAATTGTATATCTTTCTGCGATCCATTCCCCAATTTCTGAGCCCTCAGATCCGAGAACCCTAAGGATGTCCTTGTCGGATCTGAAGACAGTTGGTTCTTCAAGTCCGACAGTGTCCCTAGGTCACCCAGCTCCGATGTTTTCAGAGCAGGAAGACTTTTGGAGCCGAAGTGTCAGTACCAGCTCCAGGGGGTTGGAGTCAACTCTGAAGTTTTTGGAGCTCTCTCTACCCATAAGGATATCAGTTCTGGACAGGTCTGGTCCAACTCCTTCTTCAAGGCAGGGTTCTAGGGAAGGCCATGTCATCACAGGGGTCTTCAGTTCCAGTGCTGCAGACTTCTTTCTCCTTAGACCCTCCACCTTTGTGGTAGTGGAGAGGGCTTTCTCTCTACCTAGAGATAGGACACATTTACCCCCCTTGGATCCTAGTTCTATTCCACAATCAGGTTTGAATTCTGATCCTCGACAGGTCTGGTCCAACTCCTTCTTCAAGGCAGGGTTCTAGGGAAGGCCATGTCATCACAGGGGTCTTCAGTTCCAGTGCTGCAGACTTCTTTCTCCTTAGACCCTCCACCTTTGTGGTAGTGGAGAGGGCTTTCTCTCTACCTAGAGATAGGACACATTTACCCCCCTTGGATCCTAGTTCTATTCCACAATCAGGTTTGAATTCTGATCCTCTCACCTCTATTCCACCAAGACAGCCTACCTGATCAAGCCTTCGGTCACTCCCTAGGGACTCCCCTGACCCTTCCAGTACATCACTAGACCCATCCCACTGTTAAAATGCCTAGGAAGAGGATATGTAAAAGGAGATACCTGGATTCACCTCCGCAATCTGTAATGAAAGACACTGATTTTGATGAAGGGGAAGGGTCTCCCAGAACACCTGAGGCTATTTCCTTTGGAGAAGTATTAGAAATTTTAACCACCTTCTCAGAAGGAGTCTGTTTCTGGAGGCCTTCGTGTTTAGCTCAGATATGTCTTGGGTGACCCCTCCGGCTGATGACCTAATAGATCTGATCTCACACTATGCATGGAAGGGACTGGATACTGTACAGCCAATTCCAAATTGACCTGATAAAATTTTAGCCCCCCCCCCCCCCCCAGAAAGACAGGGCACACTGGAATAAAGGTATCTCGGTAGGTGCTATGGTTGTGGCAGCAGCCACCAAAAAAGAGATTACAGAGCAGAGCACATCTGTCCATCCCCCCTAACAAGGAGTTTAGGGCCTTGGACAGATTTGGGAACTGTGTCTACACCTCAGGGACCTTTGCCCTGAGGTCATTAAATTACTTGGCACATTTTACCAGATTGAAAAAAGATTTGATAATGGAACTCTCCAGATCTCTTTCTGGGGCAATTTCTGTGGAGGACCAGAATAAGGTTTCTTCACAGCTGGCTACCCTTAGTCCATATCTAATGCATCCATGAGGTTGATTTCCCATGCTGCAGAGGGTATCTCAAGAGTGGTGGGTTTGGATGTAGCCCTTAGAATACATGCCTGGGTGCACTTCTGCGACTTAGTTGAGCCCTTCAAGTCTTTGTCCATCAGTGCCTCATTTAGTGGATCTTCTCTGTTCGGCCCAAAAGTGAAGGAAATGCTCTCCAGAAGTGAGCAGGAAGGAAAGACCTTGTCTGCAGTTGGGATTTATTTCTCTGCCCCTCAGAGACCCTTTTCACTGAATCAGAATGGAGGTAGAAAAATGAGGCTTTGTAAATACAAAGGTTTATTTCAAGGATCACTTGGAGATGGTTATCATAAAGGAAGAGGAGGGAATGTAGCCTTCATGGTAGAGGTGGCCTGCAAAACCAGGGTTTTAGGGATTCCTTTTCAGATAAACCCTATCAGCACTCCTGAAAGATTGCATGGTTGTTTTACTCTGGAGGCAGTTTCTGCACATAGAAGCCTTGGGTGTCCATCACAAAAGATTCCTAGGTGCAGAAGATCATATCAATTAACTTCAACACACTGAACAACAAACTGTTTAAAATGAAGAACCTGCAAGTGTAAAACTGAAATAATCCGAACAGGATACGTTGAAAACCAAATTTAATGAGCGCTTTCGGGAAAGTCAGTGCTTCCCCTTCCTCAGACAAACAGCTTTAAATTAACAACGTTTTTATATTGAGCTCTAATTACAATTATTCAATTAAAAAAGTCAATTGCTCATATTAAAAAACTGCATTTAAAAACTGCATTTAAAAAACTTTTACGAACAAAATATGCAAAACACATAAATTCATTTAAATACATTGCTATCCTGAAATTCATTCTCAGACATATCTTTTTACCTTTATATAACCACAAATAAATAAATAACATTCTGTCTTTCATTTGCCCAAGTTAATGTTATGGATGCCCATTTGATGTGCAAGCCCATCTATTTTCACTAAATATTTATATTATTCAATATGCAACAATATCGCAGGATTTTAGCCTCTAAAGTTATTGCCATTCTTATTTAAAGCATACATTTTCATTGCACCCATTCATTACCTAAGGGTTAAGAATAGATTTATAACCACCTTTGTCTACCCTACTATTCAAAGGGACTGATATCTATATACCCTACTCTGATTTAGATGTACTTAAATAATAGGTTGTCTTACCTCATAAGTTCCAACTATATCTAAATTCATACTGATCCAAAAGTTACCCCCACCCACTATTTTTCACCGGCGTGTTGCAATTAACTTAAGAATGCTTTTTATAGAAACATACTCATTCAACATCCCACTCCCAACAGAGTGCTGCCCCCCTGACATCTCAGATGCTCAGGTAAGAGCCGCCCTCTCCAAAGCAAAAAACACAGCATCAATGGGACCAGATGGTGTCCCGGGCTGCGTCCTACATGAACTCCAAGAAGAGCTAAACCCAAACATAAAACTACTGTTCAATCTTAGCCTTACTACAGGATATGTACCCAAAGAGTGGCGTACAGCAACAGTGGTCCCTCTTCACAAAGGTGGTGCCTCAACGGATCCTGGAAACTATCGCCCCATAAGCCTGACTAGCTTGGTCTGCAATGCTATGGAAAGGATCATCATGGACCTCATAAATAAAGATATTGGGGACCTACAGACACTGGATCCTACCCAGTTTGGCTTTGTTAAGGGCAGATCCTGCCTCTTAAACCTGGTCGATTTCTTTGAAACAGTCACCAAGGCCATTGACGAGGGGAAGGTGGTCCACACAGCCTACCTGGACCTCGCAAAAGCCTTCGATGCAATACCCCACTAGGGCATTATAGATAAGCTCACCAGCTTAAATATAAACCCCTATGTCACTAGATGGGTTGCAAACTGGCTCAAGGACAGAACCCACATGGTTAGAATTGCTGGAGCCATGTCAGACTCCAAACCAGTTACAAGTGGCATCCCACAAGGCTCAGTCCTGGGACCTCTATTGTTCGGTATATATTTCTCGGCGGTACAGGCCAACACAGAAGGACTGTGGCTGACCAAGTTCGCAGATGACTGCAAACTGGGTGCCATAATCAACTCTTCAGCCGACACAAGCATCCTCCAAAAGGGCCTCATAGAAACAGACAACTGGTGCCAGAGCCATGGCCTCAAGCTAAACGCCAAAAAGTGTATAGTCATCCCCTTTGGCAAAAACAAAGTGCCCACAAATTACCACATAGGTGGTAATCCATTAAGTACAGAAGAAGTCATTAGGGACCTGGGGACCCAAGTTGATAGCAATCTCTCATTTGACAACCACGTGGCCAAAGTGGTTAGAAAAACATTTTATATAGCCCACCTAATCATGAAGGGATTCACATCTAGATCAGGGGAGGTCATCGCACCTCTTTACTCATCCCTCATCAGGCCCATAATTGAGTACAATGCCCCTTTGGGATGTACCTTACCAGACACCTGCAGCAACTGGAAAGACCCCAAAAGTACCTCACCAAGAGGATCAAAGGGCTCAAACAGATGCCATATGCTGCTCGGTTAAAGAAACTCCAGCTCTACTCAGTGGCATACCGCCTGCTCAGAGGCGATCTGTGCCTGACGTATAAAGCCATGTCCAACCCAGAATTAATGGACATGCTGCACCTCAGAAAATCCAAATCCCATCGAGCTATGCGCTCGAGAGACTTGAACCTCAGCACTGAAATAAATAGGACATGCTGGAGGGACAGATTCATAACCCAGAGGCTCCCTTCACTCTGGAATAAAATCCCAGTCCAGGTTAGGCATAGTCCCACATTGACTCTCTTCAAGAGGAATCTTGATGAGTGGATGGGAGATCGTAGGTTTACCCCAGCTATCACTTCTGTGTCACTGTTAGACAGAGACACAGTATACTAACCTCAAAAAACGCATAGCAAAATTAATTTAAAATAGGTGGCGAAAGCCAAACACACTCTGGCTAGGCTTATAAATGCCCTAGGACAGATAGCCTAGTATGAACCTATGAACCTATAACCCTGGTAACACGTAAGCTGTTGTTTTAATCTGCCACATATTTCATTAACTTCTAGCTTTATCTGCCACGGACCCACTCTTACATCGTTTTTCTGTTGTTGAAGTATTGTAAAATAGAACTTATGGGTTGGGTACTCCAAAATATGTTTAGCTAGAGCATTTGTTGTATCCTGTTAATACAATATAAATGCTCATATATTCGTTGTTTAATTTTTTTCTCTGTTTTGCCTATATAATATGCAGGACAAAACGCACAACATGCTGCATATATAACCCCTTTTGTTTCACAGTTGTATTTACCATTAACGTAGTACGTAATATCTCTTATGATTACTTTGTTACCAGTTTTTATGTGTTTACACTGTTGGCATGCTCCACATTTATACATTCCACAATTTTTATTATGCTTGGCTTTTCTCTCCAATAATGATTTTAAATTTTGGCCACTTCTATAAGTTATATGTGGCCTATTCCCCAAAACTTTATTTAGGCCATGGTCCTCCACTATTATGGCCCAAGTCTTATTAAGTATCTCACGAATAATTGAATAATCTAAAGAATATGTACATAAGAAATTAAGTTTCACCTCATGGGTTATATTCAGTACTGGCACATTGTTATTATACTCGGAGTTATCCTCCAACCCATGAGCATAACCATTCTACAACAATGGTTTAAAATGCCATGTAGTTCTTTTTATGCTGATTTCATTTATAATATTTTCAACAAGCCTCTCTGGATAACCCCTTTTAACATAGATTTAAGTAGTTCACATTCCTTAATATAATCGCTTTCATCAGATACCATTCTTGCCGCCCTCATTGTCTGTCCCTTCACTACTGCTCTCTTCTGGTGAAAGGGATGGCTGCTAGTAAAATGCAAGAAGGCATTGGAATGTGCCAGTTTTCTATAAATTGTAGTTTTGTATCTCTTAAATGTTCTATCCTTAACTATGTTTAAGTCTAAATAATTTATGTTGTCCAGTCCTACAGAGTATGTGAATTCTAAAAAAATTGTCATTTTTGTGATATCGACTACAAGTGGCTCGATAAGCTCCTTACCTCCTTTCCAAATTAGAAACATGTCATCGTGGTACCTAGTGTACCATTTGACATTCTCTTGGAATAAGTGATTTTTAAACAGTAATGATTTTTCCCAGTGGGCCATAATGCAGTTTGCAAAGCTTCCACCGCATGTTGACCCCATCACCACTCCAGTATTTTGAAGATATAAACACCCTTCAAAAATCTTGAAATTATTCGCCAAAACAATTTCTAATAATACTTCTAACAGGTATATGGTTTTATCATCTACTTTTTTAACAAGCAAAAATTTCCTGATCCATTCTAATCCTAGATCCTGTGGAATAACTGTGTATAGATCTTTCACATCAGTTGTGATAAAGATGTCACTATCATCGTATTCCAACTTATCAATATTCTCTAGGAAATTCCAAGAATCTCGGGAAATTTGCGATTGTAGTAATGGCTTAAGTATGTGATCAATTAATTTGGCGCAAGCATATGTAACTGAACCCCTACCAACAGCAATAGGTCTAAATGGGGGGTCAATATGACTTTTGTGAATTTTAGGGGAACCAAAAAGGGCAGGAATTATGGGTGCTGACATAGATAAATAATGGCAATTGTCTATATCGATAATACCTTCAAGAAATAAATCTTCTAATAAACCCTTAATTTTATTGTAGGCCCCATTCACTTCATTAATGCTTACTTGTGTATATACATTCGTGGTTAAATATTTGTTCATGCGTATATTATACTCGCACTGATCCATGAAAACTAAGCCACCCCCTTTATCGGGTTTCATTGCTCTTATCCCACATATATTGAATAACTCAAGGAATTCAACCTCTTCTTTGGTAACATTCATTTTGCTCTTTGTAATATGCATAGCTCTAAAATCCATTTTGCATATTTTTTCAGATATGCTCAAAGATGCATGTAGTGGGGGATTAAATAAACTAGAAACCCTTAGGGTGCTGGTTAATGAAGAATTAGTTCCCATGAGTGCCGTAAGATTAAGCTTACGCACGAACATTTTTAAGTCCACGATAATTTTCACTATGTCAGTCTTTTTGTCCGGAACAAAGGATAATCCTTTTGAGAAGAAGTCGACCATATCTTGTTCTGCATTCAGGGCTGTATAGATAAATATTTTAAAATCCCCTTTAGTACTTGTGTAAATCTGTGGCCTCTGTTGTGTATTAATTATCATCTCCTCCCTTGGTTCCGACGGTTCCTCCTCTGCCCTTGGTTCCTGTTCGTACTGGAGTTGTATTGTGTGTTGCGGCCCGTCTGAAAACCCTGAGGATTACTTGTATTGTTATTACTGCGATTACTATAAACTCTTGCCTGTTGGGAAGATGGTGTCCTATTATTTTGGGCCATGTTATTATTGCTAATTCTTTCACTACGGCGCAATGGTTGTATCTCTGTATTTGCACTCTCATCTTCGTTGCCCCCAACACTATTTATTTCTTCATTATCTGTTTCCTGGCGCAGATTAGGAACTGCTTGCATATTATTTGTATTCTGCATAGTTATAGGTGGTCGTGGGTAAGCTTTTTGATTAGAATATTCATGCAAGTCTCTGTTGATCTTTTTCTTTTTAGTGGCTAAAAGTTTTTCCAAGGAAGCTTCTATACTGGAAAAAATTCTTGCATATTCATATTTGTATCTGGGGAACTCAGTATCTGTTTTTATAGAGTGTTCCAATAATTCTAAATCACTTTTCAAGTTATTAATTTCAAGGTTATAATAATTAATTAATGCCTGTAGAAATTCAATTCCTTGTTTATCAAACAGTAGCAAAAGTTGTTGATGGAAATCTGAATTCTCGATTAATCCCACGGGGTAACGCCACTGGCGCAAACCCCTTGGGATTATTCTTTTATCAACACATTCCTGTAGATATGCTACTTCTAATTGCAGTTTCCTGCACTTAAAAAGTTTACGATCAAAATCACCAAGTAAGGAATTGATAGCACTCACCCTTGGGCTATGGTCTTACGATGTTGCATTTTGTACATCATCGTTAAAAAAGTTGTTATGGCTCAAACAATTAGCCATAGTAAGAATAGAGTCATTCACCCCTGCAGAACCATGAAATTCCCAATGGTTCCTATCCTGCTGGTTGAACTCGGTGGTAATTCCAGTTCCGTTTTGGCTATTATAATTATTACTTCCATTTTGTGGTGGAGTTATAAGCTGTGTTCGTTCAGACTCACATCTCCTATTACCATCCTCTTGAACTACACTGCTTCTGGGGATGTTAGGGCTCCGAATCGCCTGGGCATCCATTCTCTGTGTCAGGCTGTCTACCCGACCAAGTAAAAACTGCACTAATGCCATTAAGTTCCCTATGGCATTTGCCTTCGAGAGAACTAGCATTGTGTTAAGTCCATTAGAATCTTGCTGTGTAAATAACACCTGCGAACCAATTCCAGCCCCACTTGCCATGGACTAAACCAATTAACTTCAACACACTGAACAACAAACTGTTTAAAATGAAGAACCGGCAGGTGTAAAACTGAAATAATCCGAACAGGATACGTTGAAAACCAAATTTAATGAGCGCTTTCGGGAAAGTCAGTGCTTCCCCTTCTTCAGACAAACAGCTTTAAATTAACGACGCTTTTATATGGAGCTCTAATTACAATTATTCCATTAAAAAAGTCAATTGGTTATATTAGAAAACTGCATTTAAAAACCTTTTACGAACAAAATACACAAAGTTAATGTTATGGATGCCCATTTGATGTGCAAGCCCATCTATTTTTACGAAAAATTTATATTATTCAATATGCAACAATATCGCAGGATTTTAGCCTCTAAAGTAATTGTCATTCTTATTTAAAGCATACATTTTCATCGCACCCATTCATTACCTAAGGATTAAGAATAGATTTATAACCACTTTTGTCTACCCTACTATTCAAAGGGACTGATATCTATATACCCTACTCTGATTTAGATGTACTTAAATAATAGGTTGTCTTACCTCATAGGTTCCATCTATATCTAAATTCATACTGATCCAAAAGTTACCCCCACCCACTATTTTTCACCGGCGTGTTGCAATTAACTTAAGAATGCTTTTTATAGAAACATACTCGTTCAACCCTGGTAACACGTAAGCTGTTGTTCTAATCTGCCACATTATTTCATTAACTTCTAGCTTTATCTGCCACGGACCCCCTCTTACATCGTTTTTCTGTTGTTGAAGTATTGTAAAATAGAATTTATGGGTTGGGTACTCCAAAATATGTTTAGCTAGAGCATTTGTTGCATCTTTCCTGTTAATACAATATAAATGCTCATATATTCGTTGTTTAATTTTTCTCTCTGTTTTGCCTATATAATATGCAGGACAAAATGCACAACATGCTGCGTATATATAACCCCTTTTGGTTCACAGTTGTATTTACCATTAACGTAGTACGTAATATCGCTTATGATTACTTTACCAGTTTTTATGTGTTTACACTGTTGGCATGCTCTACATTTATACATTCCACAATTTTTATTATGCTTAGCTTTTCTCTCCAATAATGATTTTAAATTTTGGCCTCTTCTATAAGTTATATGTGGCCTATTCCCCAAAACTTTATTTAGGGCATGGTCCTCCACTATTATGGCCCAATTCTTATTGAGTATCTCACGAATAATTGAATAATCTAAAGAATATGTACATAAGTTTCACCTCATGGGTTATATTCAGTACTGGCACATTGTTATTATACTCGGAGTTATCTTCCAACCCATGAGCATAACCATTCTGCAACAATGGTTTAAAATGCCCTGTAGTTCTTTTTATGCTGACTTCTTTTATAATATTTTCAACAAGCCTCTTTGGATAACCCCTTTTAATAAACATAGATTTAAGTAGTTCACATTCCTTAATGTAATCGCTTTCATCAGATGCCATTCTTGCCGCTCTCACTGTCTGTCCCTTCACTACTGCTCTCTTCTGGTGAAAGGGATGGCTGCTAGTAAAATGCAAGAAGGCATTGGAATGTGTCAGTTTTGTATAAATTGTAGTTTTGTATCTCTTAAATGTTCTATCCTTAACTATGTTTAAGTCTAAATAATTTATGTTGTCCAGTCCTACAGAGTATGTGAATTCTAAAAAAATTGTCATTTTTGTGATATCGACTACAAGTGGCTCGATAAGCTCCTTACCTCCTTTCCAAATTAGAAACATGTCATCGTGGTACCTAGTGTACCACTTGACATTCTCTTGGAATAGGTGATTTTTAAACAGTAATGATTTTTCACAGTGGACCATAATGCAGTTTGCAAAGCTTCCACCGCATGGTGACCCCATCGCCACTCCAGTATTTTGAAGATATAAACACCCTTCAAAAATCATGAAATTATTCGCCAAAACAATTTCTAATAATACTTCTAACAGGTATATGGTTTTATCATCTACTTTTTTAACAAACAAAAATTCCCTGATCCATTCTAATCCTAGATCCTGTGAATAACTGTGTATAGATCTTTCACATCAATTGTGATAAAGATGTCACTATCATCGTATTTCAACTTATCAGTATTCTCTAGGAAATTCCAAGAATCTCAGGAAATTTGCGATTCCTGTTGTAGTAATGGCTTAAGTATGTGATCAATGAATTTGGCGCAAGCATATGTAACTGAACCCATACCATCAACAATAGGTCTAAATGGGGGGGTCAATATGACTTTTGCAGAAGATCATATCCACATGTTTTTTCATACTATTTTCTCAAATTTCTCACATAAAAATGAGGACAGTCCCCAGTGTTCCACCCAATTAGAAGAGTGTTGCAGCTCTGGAAATAAGAAAGCTGCTAGAAAAAAGAATCATACAGAAAGCCCCCCCCCCCCCGACCAGATAGGATCCAGAATTTGCTCAAGGTTCTTTTTAGTGCCAAAGAAAACAGAGGACTTAAGACCCATTCTAGACCTCGGCAAACTAAATCAGTATACAAGGTACTCAAAGTTCTTGATGGTCCAATTCTACCACTGTTACGAAAGCATGATTGGATGGGCTCGATAGATCTTCAGGATGTGTACTATCACAAAAATATGAACAGGCACTCCAGAAGATATCTGTGCTTCTGGCTGGGAGACAATAATTACCAATTCAGGGCACTGCCCTTTGGTCTCCCTACAGCCCCCAGGGTGTTTACCAAATGCATGACAGTGGTAGCAGCTCACCTAAGTTTGCTGGGGGTCTGTGTGTTTCTTTGTCTAGACAACTGGCTCCTGACTGCTCCTACTAGGCACCTACTTCTACAAACAATGGACTATTTGTTCCAATTGTGTCATCATCTGGGCATCACAGTCAACTACAACAAATCGCATCTAATTCTTACACAAAACCTGGAGATCATAGGCGCTCATCTAGACATGATCAATGAGATAGCATCTCTACCTCCAACAAGAATACATACCCTCAGTTCGCAGATAAAAGAAGTGATCTTGTATTTCTCTCCACCAGCACGATTGATTTTGCAGGCCTTAGGGTTGATGGCAGTAGCGATAACGCTAGTCTTATAAGACAGATATCTTATATAAATAAATGAAAAAATGCACTGTGTGAGGACAAAACTGCACCGGACAACCGAGAAACTAGCAACAGCTTTATTGAACGTTAAACGTTTGACAATCACCACGTTTTTCGTCACATAAAAATTAGACTTTATCAGACAAATACAACAGTAATTAACACCTATATATATGCTGAACATTCATTTAAACTAACCAATGAAAGTCCTTCATTGGTTAGTTTAAATGAATGGTCAACATATATATAGGTGTTAATTACTGTTGTATTTGTCTGATGAAGTCCTTCACTGGTTAGTTTAAATGAATGGTCAGCATATATATAGGTGTTAATTACTGTTGTATTTGTCTGATGAAGTCTAATTCTTATGTGATGAAAAACGTGGTGATTGTCAAACGTTTAACGTTCAGTAAAGCTGTTGGTAGTTTCTCGGTTGTCCGGTGCAGTTTTGTCCTCACACAGTGCATTTTTTCGTTTATTGCTTGCACTGTGCTTCGTTCTTTGATTATATCTTATATAAATTCTTCAGTGAACTCCATCATTTCATTGATCTGTTCTTCAGAAACCCTTATGCACCCCAGCCAGGATTACACAAATTTGCAACGAACATCTACTGTGGTGGATCCATTTGAATGAAATTAATCAGGGTTGTCCTTTCATTTTACCTTTCCCAGTGGCCACAGTGACCACAGATGCTTCTCATGTGGGATGGAGGTGCATTTCTTGGGAAGGGCAGTCCAAGGCACACTGTCCGCTCAAGAGACCAATTCGCAATGTCCTGGAGATGAGAGCTGTCCTTCTAGTGTTGCAAGCCTTTCAAAATGCCCTCCCCCCCCTTACAGTCAGAGGCATTCATCCAATATGTCGGTAGTCTGGTACATCAACAAACAGGGGGGATCCAGGTCCTAAGGTAATGAGAGTGTGGCAATGGGCAGTCTCTTCCGGATGTTTTTCATTGCAGCGCACATGCCAGGGAAATCCAATATGCTTGCAGACAGACTAAGCGGATCCATTCTGATAACTCACGAGTGATCTTGCCATGTCAAAGTGGCGGAAGGAATTTTCCATTGACGGGCCAACCATGTTGCAATCTCTTTTCTTCCCCCCACAGCAACAAGGGCAAAAGTTCTTCACCCTGATTTCTCCTCTGGGTTAGTCACTGAGAGATGCTCTAGTCCACAATTGCCCCCACCCCCACCCCCTGTCTTCTCTCTGCTTATCCCCATTACCTCTAATTCCCAAGTTTTTCCAGAAAGCCTACCAGTTAAAGAGCTCAGTAATCCGCATTGCAATTTTTTGGCCTCTTCAAATCTGGTTGTCCTTTCTGTGACCTTATCTTCTGTATCCGCCCTAGATACTGCACCCCAGTCTAGATCTCATGTCTCATCCTCTGGAGCAACTTCATCTGGACATATCAGGCCTCAGGTTGACAGAATTGTTTCTCCAATTCCAGTGATGGCTAGACAGCCCAGACTTTCTTCCCTGGTTTGACATATCCTTTTCCCTATCCAAAGGCTTCCACTAGGAGGGTTTACAGACATTAATGGAAAATATTTTATATTTGGGCCCTGCAAAGAGATTTGGATCCTTTTTCTACCCTCAACTTGTATTCCTAGATTTTTTAGCATCCCTTTTCCAAGAAGGGGCTATTTTTTCTATCAATATCCAGCTGGCTGCTATGTCTAACTTTCATTCCAGTAAAAAAACACGCTGCTTTGGATTATTCAAAACCATCCAAAACCTTTCTGAAGGGCACTTTTTTACTTAAGCTTCAAGTTAAGGACCCTGCTCCTCCTTAGAACTGGTCTATTTTACTTCATAGTTTGACTCTTAAGTCCATTTAAACCCTCTGCCAAATTAGACCTAAAATGTTTCTTTTGGGAAGACTCTTTTCCTAGTCACCATTACATCAGCTAGATGAGTATGTGAACTCCAGGCTCTTTCTTCCGAGCCTCCATACCTGGCCTTTCATAAGGACAGGGTGTCTTTATGTAATAAGCCTTATTTTTTGCCTAAGGTGGCTTCTGATTCTAACCTTAATTAGGTCATCAGCCTCCCAGTTATCTTCCCAAAGTTTTCCAATAAAGGTGAATTATATGCTGCATTCTCTTGGATGTATACAGGCAGTTTCAATTTTATCTTCATTGAACCAAAGACTTCAGAAAATTGATCAATTGTTTGTCTTCTTTTCTCATAACAGTTTGGGCATGGCGGTTTCCAAAGTAACTTTGGCCAAATGGTTGAGTGATTAGATATCCTTTGTCTATAAACAAAGAGGTTTGTCTTTACCTAATCCATCAAGTGCACATTCATTGAGGTCTACAGCGACCTCTTCAGCCTTTTGGTCAAGAGCTTCGATAGATGACATGTCTGCAGCTGCCATTTGGTTCAGTGCTCATACCTTTATTACTCATTACAAGTTGGACTTGATTTCTAGGAACAGAGCTGCCTTTGTCTTTGCAGTACTCCGAAATATCCTTCCATGAGGACCAGCCAGGGACTCTATCCCATCAGTTGAGGGACAAATGAAAATGACAACATCAGATTCAGTTGAGGGACAAATGAAAATGGCAACATCAGATACGAAAGTTATGTACTCACCGTAATGATGGATCTGTATTATCCATTTTCATTCTTCATCTACTTCCCACCCTCCTAACCCCCTTCCCTTTCATCCTGGAGGATAACCTAAGGGATTTTTTTTTGGAACTCTTTGATGTTCTTCGTGTTTCACTGTTGCAGTCATCACCTGTGAGATTATCCCTGCTGTGGTAGCCCTCGGCAGGCCCGAATACCAGAGTCATTGTTTTTCTGCACCAGCTGCTGTCGCTTGCTGGAGGACGTCAGGTCTTCAGTGCTATAAAGGAAGGCAGCCGACGCTATTACATTAGTCTTTCATGCCGTGGAGCCCGTAGCAGAAGCAGTTCTCAAGTGTGCCGGTCGGTCTCTACCAGACTTTGAATTACAGCTGAAAACGTCTAAAGCTAAGTACACTATTGGGGATCCTTTTTTCTTGCACAAACCAGTGTCTGAAAAAGTTAACAATTGTCTCGCCTGTGGAAAGCAAACACCACACCAAGACTTCCATTCCTACTGTGTCACTTGTTTAGGCCAAGACCACGACGTCCCCGGTTGCCAGTTCTGTGCCCTCTTTTAACACGAGAACCATTCGTTGTAGAGCTCTTTTTTTGTAGCCAGGTATTTTCATCTTCCATCTTTGCATTTCGGATTGGCGTCAGCCAACAAACCGTAGACATTCCGAAAAAATGTAAGGATAAAGATAGAGACAGACCACACAAGGCTAAACTTCCGACGACTCTACCGCTAAGCAGGTCGTCAGTTCTCCAGAATTCAGTGAGGCACCTTCGCAGCCCCTGATATCCGATTCGACCGGTATGCCTCAGAAATCTTCTTCGTCTTCCGAGCCTTTGGTTGTCTCTGCCTTGATTGGGTCCGGAGCCGCGACACAGGTACCGGCTTCTGAGGAGGTTTGTTGCACTACCGAATCTAGACAAAAAACGACGTCTTCTCCTCAGACTACCATTTCTGTCAGACTGACGGATACTCTTAGGATGAGAGGCAAGGCCACTCCTAGGAAAAATACCTCTAGCCACCATTTTACCCCTGCTCCACCACCCCAAGCTCAAATGGTTAAAATGCTGCTGTAAGGTCAGGCTGTGCAGTAAGGGGTACCAATGTTGTCTGGGCCAGTCTGGAGCAATGAGGATGGCCTTTGGTCTCTCCTCCCTTATATTGATCATTACCTTGGGGATAAGAGGCAGAGGAGGGAATGCTTTGAAGAGGGTGTTCCAAGGAGAGAGGTCAAGGCATCCACCTTCCACACTAGGTGGTGATGCTCCCTGGTACAGAATTTTTTCCAGCTGATGGGTGGAATGTGAAGCAAAGAGCTCAAATTACTTGATGCACCTTTGGATAAGGACTGCTTGTTTGGAGTAAAAGCAGAAGAGGTGCTTAAAAAGATGGAATACAAAGCAAAATCTATGTAGACAGTAAAAGATTTCCTTCAGGTACAACCTCCTAGGTTCAGCAGATATTTTCTCTCAAAACACTGGTCCTTTCCTGCACCTAGCAGACAGGGGCAAGGTAAGCCCCGCAGGGACAGACCACCCAGACTCCTATTGAGCTCCAGTTTTATGTGTGCTGTCTCTTTTTGATATATTCTGTATAGAATAAACTGTTGCCTACAGAGGCAGCAAATTTGATCCGAGGTACATTAGGTTGGTGAGGCATTATGGGTAGGGAAGAGCTCAAGCACTGGATATGTGAATCTGGTGAAGCTCTGGAGTCGGATACAAGATCGGCTCAGAGACCCATCAGTTTGAACAAGAATGAAAATGGACAACACATATCTGTCATTATGGTGAGTACATAACATATCCCAAGGGTTCTGTCCTGACACTTCTGAAGCCTGACCTCCCAAGGCAGAGAAGTGAGTTCTAATGGACGTCACCTACAAGGCAGACATGGACCACAGAACCAAGGTTTCAGAGATCCCTTCACTGAGAGGCTTTATCAGCAGTTCTGAAGGGTTTCTCAACTGCCATTCTTTGGAGGCAGTTGGGGAATGCCTATTCCTGCACCCCAAGGCCTGTGTGTCCATCACAGACAATAAATGATTGTAGAGGATAATAACCAAAGGCTATTTCATCCCCTTTTTGTCTGTTCCCCAAACTCAAAAAATTACTAAACACTCCAATCTCTTAAAGGCCAGCAGCACTCAAAGAAGTACAAAAGCTGCTAAAGAAGTGAATCATCCAGAAGGTCCCATCAGGGCAGCTAGGATCCAGAATTTACTCAAGATTCTTTTTAGCGCAAAAAAAAAGACAGGGGACCTCAGCTAAGGGGTACCAATGTTGTCTGGGCCATTCTGGAGCAATGAGGATGGCCTTTGGTCTCTCCTCCCTTATATTGATCATTACCTTGGTGATAAGAGGCAGAGGAGGGAATGAATACAAAGAGGGTGTTCCAGGGGGAGGTCAAGCAGTCAAAGTTTTGGATGGTCATGGTTTAGTCCATTCTCCCACTACTGCAAATGAATGATCAGATGTGCTTCATAGACCTTCAGGATGCATACTACCATATCAAGATGGACATTCGATCCAGAAGATTTCTCTGCTTCCAGCTGGGAGCCACTTATTTCCAATTCAGAGCTTTGCTCTTTGGTCTCACCACAGCCTCCCAGGGTGTTCATCAAGTGCACGGTAATGGTAGAAGCAAACTTCAGGCTGCAAGGGGTCCAGGTGTTCCCGTATATAGATGACTGGCTCATTTCCTCTCTTACCAGGTATCTGCTTATCCAAGCAAGAAACTCCTTGCTCTGAATTTGTTCAATGTTGGGCATCACAGTCAAGTCAAACAAGTCCAAATTCTGGTAGAAGTAACAAGTGTTCATAGCAGCACACTTGAGCACAGTTCATCAGACAGTGAGACTTCCACAGAGCATTTTACCCACACTTCATAATCACGTTCAAGTCGTTATTCCATCCCAACAACCAGTGGCGAGAATGATCCTTCCTTTCTGGGTTCAGTGGCAGCATCCATTACTTTAGTCCCTCTCACTAGAAACCATATGATATTATTAAATTGGACCCTAGCAGTGCACTGGTACATCAGGTGTCAACTGATGTGTTTCCAAGTATGTCTGATGAACATTTGTGGGACTAACATTTGTTGATGGCTCAAATCCCCTATGGTATTGCAAATGTTTGTTTTTCCCCAGCCCAAAGTCACTGTGATAATGGATGCTTCCCTGTTAGGTTGGGGGCACTACAGGGGAAAGACAGTACAAAGCACATGGACCTCCTCCAAGGCCAATCTTCATATCATTCTTTTAGAGATGAGGACAGTTCTGTTAGCATTGCAAGCTTTTCACGACTCACTCCCTCAAGGACTAATATCTCTACAAATCAACAGCATGTCAGTAATCTGGTACAACAACAAGCAAGGGGGGAAACCTGTTCTTGTCCGTAATGTCGAGAAGCCTTGAGGACTTGGCAATGGGTGATATCTTCCAATTGCTTTCTTCTAGTGACGCCCATTCCAGGGAAATCCAGTGTACTAGTGGACAATTTGAGCAGATCCACCCTTCTGTCCCAAAAATGGTCCCTCAGTCAAAAGGTGGTAGAACAGATTTTCCACATCTAGGGCCATCCATGCTACAATCTTTTTGATACCCCCCAAAACATCAAATGCAGCAGGTTCTTTGTCCTGATCCCCCACCCCAGAGGAGGAATCACCTAAGGACACTATTCCATACTTCTCCCCCCTTTCTATCTTCTTTATGCCTTTCCTCCAATGCCTCCTATTACAAAATTTCTTCAGAAGGCACTATACAGGAAGGTTGCTATTATCCTCATTGTCCCCTTTGGACCCGGACAAGTTTGGTTCCCCTATTTGTGGCCTCATCTGAAACAACCTCCATGTGTGCTGGATCCCAGCCCCGGATCTCATTTCTCACCCATCTGGCCTACTCCTTCCGGATACTGGAGCCCTCAAGTTAACTGCTTGGTTTCTCCACTTCCAGTGATGGCTTAGCAGTCCAGACTTTCTTCCCAAATTATCCATATTCTTACTTCTTCCCAGACACCATCTACTTGGAAGGTTTATAAAAGGAAATGGTAAAGGTTCTCTTTTAGTCTACTGAAAGAAATGTATACCCTTTCTTGGCACCAATTCCAGCAGTCTTGCACTGTCTTGCCTATCTTTTTCAGAATGGTTCCAACTGTTCCAATATCAAAGTTCAGTTGTCAGTTATTTCCAGTTTTAACATCGGACAGAATCAGTCCTCCATTGCCTCTCTCAAATTATGTAAGGCTTTTTTTGAAGGGGTGTTCTTCTCAGGCCTCTCCTTAGAAATTCTAATTCTCCTTGGTACATTACCATTCCACTTTCAAGCACTGACTCATCCAAGATGGATCTCCAGTTCCTTACATGGAAAATGTTATTTTTAGTGGCAATTACTTTTGTGAAGAGGGTATCAAAACTCCAAGCCCTTTCATGTAAACCTCCATACATTATTTTTCATAAGGACAGAGTTTTCTTCAAAGTAATCCTTCCTTTACCAAAGTTGGCTACTGAAACTAATTTAAATCAAAACACTTAGCTGTCAGTTTTCTTCCTGAATTGTTCTAATAAAGGAGAATATATGCTATATTTGTTGGATATTCTTAGGCAGCTTCAGTATTACATCCACCGTACAAAACTATTCAGAAAGTTTAATCAACTTTTTGTGTTCTTTTTAGCCAAATAAACTAGTTCACGGAGTATCTAAAGACACCCTTTCATGGTGGTTGTCTGCTTGCATCACACATGTATACAAAGAAGGCGTACTTTTAACTAAACCTGTCAAAACTCACTTCACTAGATCTGTGCCAACCTCTACTGCCTTCTTTTCCAGGACATCTATTGATGACATTTGTGTTGCCACCATTTGGTCTAATGTTCATACTTTCATATCCCAATATAAATCAAATTTACTCTCCAGAGGCAGGGCAGCCTTTGTTTCATCTGTCCCCTGGAATATTCTTCTATGAATCCACCCAAGGATTATATTAGCTGAGGACTATGTCCCATCTGTTGAGGAAGGGGTGAAAGAGAGAGCATCAGATATGAAAGTTGTGTACTTACCATAATAGTTGATCTCTGTTGTCTGCTTCCATCCTTCCTCAACTTCATTCCCACCTATCCCCCTGTCTGATTATGGAACTTGTTCCTTTATCCTGGTTTGATCAGACTTACCCATTCTAAAGGCCTTTCAAGTACACTTTTTAGATCCAGATCAGTTTCTGAACATTCATAATCTATTGGATAATCTTTTATAGATTGCCAGCCCTCTGCACCCAAGAAACCTGATAGATTTTACAAAGTGCCTTTCACAAAGTTCCTCAGGAGTGTAAATTTCTTTATAAATGCCCTTCTGCTGACCCATTTGTAGTGTCTGTCTCTTCTGAGAAGCCCTCCAAGTTGTTGCCTTCTGCCAAATTTCTCCCTTCAGATAAAGATAGGGCTATGGAGAGGTTGGGCAAAAAGGTTTACACTGCTGCTGCTTCATCTTTTCATGGCGTCAGTTACCAGAGTCATTTGGCCAGAGGGGAAGGCTTCTGCCCTTTCCCTGTTTGGTTCTACCTCCCAAATTGCTCACCAGTCTGTCAAATGCAGCTACGATGCAGATGATGCTTCCTTCAAGGCTGTTGCCTTTGATTCAGTTATGAGATGTTACACTTGTCTTTATCTTCAGGTTTTGCCTGATAACATTAAGACCAAATGAACACTTCTTTGGATAATAAAAATCTTTTTGGTGGTGGTGCTGCTGCTGAATTTTAAGTTGGACGGCACAGTGGTGCAGCGGTTAGCATTGTCGCCTCACAGCAAGAGATTCTTTGGTTCAATTCGTGGCTGGGGTACCTTCTGTGCGGAGTCTGTGTTTCCACACTGTGTTCGTGTGGGTTTCCTCTGGGTACTCCGGTTTCCTTCCACATTACAGAGACATGTGTCTGGAGCATTTCTTCCCAGGCCTCTGCTGAAAACTGGTTTGTTCCACTTCGGACTTTCCCTGTAAACAAATGTTAAAAATAAATAAATAAGTGTCCAGGCTAAGGGTAAAGTCTTGCAGAAGTTGAAACATATTTGTTTCTCCTACTTCCAACTTCCAGAGACATTACCCTTCAAATCTGCTTTTGTTTGTAGGCAGTCTTGCTCTCTGCCAAAGGGAAAAAAAGGGCTCTAGATGTGTACCTCCTGCTGAGTCTACTCAGAGTCCTGCTTCCTAGAAACCTGCTTTTAAGGACAACCAGTTTCATTTGACAATTTCACCCTTTCTCTTGTCCCTCTGTCTTTCCCTGTCTCTTCCAAATTGGTTAAGGATCACAGCAGACTCTTGGGATGTTCATCGTGTTTCACTGTTGCAGTCATTACTCTTGGGTTATCCTCCTGGCAGGCTACCCTCAGTCGGCCAGAATTCCAAAGTCTAGGTCCGGCGTCGGTTGCTGTCACCTCTTCCCTGACATCAGTGCGTCAGGGGTATAAAAGATGCAGCCGACACCATTTTCTTCAGTCTTTTTTGCCTTGCAGTGCCCGAAGCAAAAGCAGTTCACAAGTGCCGGTCGGCCAACTCCTGAGATTTTCGAATCCAAATTTCAGAACCGAAGTCTTAATTAAAGCTAAGTACCCCATTGGGGAAACTTTTTTCTTGCTCCAGACCGATGTCAGAAAAAGTTAACAATTGTACTGCTTGTAGGAAGCAAGTACCTCATAAGGATTTTCACTCTTATTGTATTCCTTGCATAGGCCCTGATCACAACATTGCTAGCTGTCGGTTTTGTGCTAGATTTAACCAACGCACTATCAAGCTTCGGTTTGATTTTGCATTTCATTACTTTGGCCGAAGATTTAATTATATAATGCCATTGGACCAGCCGACAACTGGAGTTTACAAATAATGCAAGGACGAGGAAAAGGATAGGCATCCAAGGTCCAAAACCGACAACGAAGCCTCTGCTAGGCCAATCGCCGGTTCTCAGTGAGGCACTTTCGCAGCCCCTGGCACCCGCTACCTCAGAGCCACAGGCCGCTTCCAACTCCCACGTGGAGCCGACTGGGCCTCTGGAAACTCAAGGTATTGGACACTCTGAAATCATTCCCTCAGATGGGTCCGGAGCCACTGAGCAGGCATTGTCTTCTGAGGGTGTCTTCAGACTTACACAACTGTATATTAAGCCATCTTCAGCTTCAAAGACAAAGACTAAAGCAGCTCTAAAGACAAAGAAACAAGTACAGCATTCTCCTTCTCAGACTTCCATGCTTAAAAAACAGATGCTCAAAATGGCCGAAGACCTAATTAGTTTGATCAGGGGCTCCCATCCCCCTCCTGATAAGAGGCCTAGGCAAGAGAGAGAGTATGATTCTTCTGATCAGGTTTCCATTTCCTCTGATTCCTCCTCTGAACAGGATTACTCCATGCTTCCCTATGAGGATTCTGATGCTGAAGAATCCATCCCTTCAGCCTCTCCTCCTGAGGATTATCCTTTTGGGGAAACCCTGCATACCATAAGGGAGCATTTCCACTGGGAGAGCCAAGATTATTCTGAATCTAAGAAAAGGCTGAGGGACTTTCTGCTACTTCCTCAGCACAGATCCCTTGCTATTCCACCTGTTCTGGACATTGTAGATGTATTTTCAGAGTCCAGCCTGTCCCCTGACTCTTTACCCCCTGCGCCAGCTAAACCAGACAGATACTACAGATGGAGGAAAAAAGTCTACACTTCTGCTACCCTGGCTGTAAGGGCTTTAAATTGTCAGTTTCATATGCTTAAATATCAGCAACATTTAATGTCACTGCTTAAACAGAAAATGTTGACAAATACTGAATGTTCACAGAACAAGGAATTGCAGGATTTATTGCATGCAGCTGAACAAGTGGGAAAGCATACTTTGCAATGTGGTTATGATTCACTGGAAACCTCTTGCAGGGCTGCTGTTACAGGATCTGTTATCAGGAGGCATGCTTGGTTAAAGGAACAGAATCTGCCTGATCATGTTAAAGCAAAATTATTAGATGCACCATTACAGCATGATACTTTGTTTGGTACTAAAGCAGAAGAGGTGTTGAAAAAAATGGAGGATAAAGCAAAATCCATGCAGTCAATGATTTCTTACAGGTACAGCCACCCAGGTTTAGCAGGAACTGGCCCTCTAAAAATTGGTCCTTTCCAGTGGCAGACAGACCACAAAGAGGCAGATACAGGTGTCCCAGAGGCAGATCTCAGCCCCAAGGCTCATACAGGCCTAAACAATGGGGTGCTCCTACCTCCAAAAGCAGAGAAGACAAATCACAACATTACAGGAAACAGTCCCAATGACTTTCCTCTACCAGATCCAAGCACTTTTCATTTTGCAGCCCCCTTAGGGGGAAAACTAGCAATTTTTTCATCAAATTGGCAAATGATTACCCAAGACAAATGGGTCCTGAACATAGTGTCCCAAGGCTACAGGTTCCATTTTCACACCCTACCAAGGTCAAAAGGTATGCCAGACCTGCCACACAATCAATGGGCAGAGACACAAAAACAAATTACTGCCCTCATGGACATGAGGGCCATTCAGCAAGTACCACAAGAGCAGGGGCAAGGATTTTACTCCAGACTCTTTCTAGTACCCAGAAAGGACAAAACCTGGAGAACAATACTGGACCTGTCAATACTAAATACGTTTCTGGAAGTTCCAAAATTCAAGATGTTGACTCTACAGCAGCTACTGCCCATGCTGGGCAAGAAGGCTTGGCTCGTAACCTTGGACCTAAAAGAGGCATACCTGCATGTCCCAATCAGACTATCTTGCAGAAGATACCTCAGTCTCATAGCTGGCTCAATGCATTACCAATTCTCTGCACTGCCCTTTGGCTTATCTACTGCGCCCAAGGTCTTCACAAAATGCCTGGCATCAGTAATTGCGTTTTGCAGACAAAAAGGAATTCAAATATATCCATACTTGGACGACTGCCTAATGCAAGCAGAGAACAAAGACATTCTTCTGAAGCATCTGGCGTTTGTAAAAAGATTAATAATTGGCTTAGGGTTCACAGTAACCGAAAAGAAATCAAAACTAGTGCCCTCTCAAGAGATAATATTCCTGGGTGCAAGCCTAAATACAACTGCCCAGATGGCTTATCTCACGCCAGACAAACGAAAACAACTGACTACTTACTTCAAGAAATTGGCAACAAAAACCCACTTCTCTGCAAGGAAAATCCTGCAGGCATTGGGCTTCATGGCATCTTGCATTCTACTAATTCCATATGCTAGACTGCATATGAGGAAACTACAATGGTATCTAAAAAGTGTTTGGACTCAGCATTGCCACAGCCTGGAGACAGTAATTGCAGTCATTCCCTGCCTGCAACAGGAGTTTCGATGGTGGGCAGAAGCCTGTCACCACAATAAGGGTCTGCCATTCAGATTACCCACAGCCAGACAGACACTGACAACGGATGCATCAGATTATGCCTGGGGGGCCCATATGACAGGAAAATGTATTCAGGGCACATGGCCTGCAAAACAGATGCATCTTCACATCAATCAAAAAGAGATGCTAGCTGTTCAAAATGCCCTGACAGCTTTCAAGGACCTGCTTCATCCAGGACAGTTACTGATAAAGACAGACAACACTACGGTCATGTGGTACATAAACAAGCTGGGAGGTACACATTTCTACCCCCTCTGCGGACAAGCAATGACCTTATGGGACACAGCATTGGCTTTTCAAGTTCACCTGCAAGCACAATTCCTGCCAGGAAAAACAAATACTCTGGCAGACGAACTAAGCAGAAATCTCATGGATCCCCACGAATGGAAACTGGATCCACAAGTCTTCAGCATGATAATAAGGAAATTGGGATGCCCATACATAGATCTATTCGCCTCCCCTCATAACTGCCAGTTGCAGAGATTTTGCACAAGGATTTATCACAAGCAAGCATGGAAAGTGGACGCCCTATCCTTCAGCTGGAAAAATCTAAAGGTATATGCTTTCCCCCACTGCCTCTACTTCCGAGGGTACTCCTAAAGGTCAGACAAGAGAAGCCAAAAATGATACGGATTGCACCAGACTGGCCACGCCAGCACTGGTACCCAGTCCTAAAGAGCTTGTCTCAAGGTCAAGCATGGATATTGCCTCAAACTTCTCACTTACTGACCCAACAAAACAATCAGATCCTGCACAGCCAACTCAGGACCTTAAATCTGGCAGCATGGCAGATAATGTAGCCATTCAGAGCACTCCTCTTTCAAAAGCTGTTATGGATGTTATCTTGGAGGCCAGGAGGCCCAGTACCAGAAAATCTTATGCAGAAAAATGGAAGAGATTCTGTGCTTGGAACCAGGAACAAGGCAGTGACACGTGTGTACCAAATATCCCTCAGATTTTACAATACCTAACTGAGATGCTAAACAAAGGCCTTTCTTTCTCATCAATTAAGATTCAAGCCTCTGCCATTTCAGCCCATTACAATACGGAACCACCTATCTTTACACATCCCTTAATAAGGCAGTACCTCAGAGGGGCCAAAAACATTAGACCTCCAAGGAGAGCACCAATTCCGGCTTGGGACCTCAATTATGTTTTGGAAAAATTGACACTGCCTCCTTTTGAGCCAGCATCAACAGCAGATATTAACTTCTTGTCCTGGAAAACAGCTCTGCTCCTAGCAGTAACCTTTGCAAGGCGAGTCTTGGAGTTGCAAGCACTCATGGCTGTGGAACCTTTCATCATTTTTCATCCAGACAGGGTTTCTCTGAGGACAAACCCTACATTTAAGCCTAAGGTGGTGTCCAGTGTGGCCCTTAACCAAACCATTCACTTGCCTACCTTTTTATCCTAACCCACAGAACAAGAGAGAAAATTCTGCATTCTTTGGACATACACAGGCAGTTACGCTTCCACTTGGACAGAATTAAAGTTTTCAGAAAGACTGAGCAACTTTTAGTGTCATATGCTGCAGGATCTCAAGGAAAGGCTATCTCAAAACAGATTATTTCTAAATGGATAGGCAATTGCATCCGTTTCTGCTATTTTCAACATGGCAAATCAGTGCCTGAGGGCATTAGGCCTCATTCCACCAGAGCAGCAGCCACTTCAGCAGCCTTCCTCAGAGGAGTACCAACCAAACATATCTTAGAGGCTGCAACTTGGAGTTCAGTGCACACCTTCACAAAGCACTACCACTTACCTCTTTACTCTGAGTCCAGAGCAGGCTTTGCCACTGCAGTTCTGCAGGGCCTCATAGCCTCTCCTAACCCTATTTAGCCCAGCCGCCCTTCCTCAGCTTTGGAATTCAACCCAAGAGTAATGACTGCAACAGTGAAACACGATTAACATAGTACAATTGTGTACCTACCATAAATGTAGATATTCGAGAGTATTCACTGTTGCAGTGCAGGTTACCCACCCACCATCCCCCTTTTCTTTGCAGGGACTCATCTGCACTTCTCCATCCTATACAACCTTTTTGGTGCATTTGCTTGTAGATGAAGGAAATGTTAGTTTTGTGCATGCATTTTTATTGGCATATTTTTCAGCCTACCAATTTGGGGGCACCTGACATCTGGGGCAAGAAAAACTGAAGAAAATGGCATCGGCTGCATCTTTTATACCCCTGGCGCACTGACGTCAGGGAAGAGGCGACAGCAACCGACGTCGGACCTAGACTAGCAGGACAACCCAAGAGTAATGACTGCAACAGTGAATACACTCGAACATCTACATTTATGGTAGGTAAACAACTGTACTTTCTGTCCATTATCTGCCAGGGATATTTTATGGTTGGGAAATCCCTTCCTCATATTTTTGGGCATTCTTCAACCTCCTCGGGAACAGCTTCCTCTTTTGTCAGAGATGCTTCATTGTCTTTTGGTTCAGGGCACCAGTCTAACTGTGCCTTCTGCCCAGGTCAAGAGGGTTTTTTAATTCTAGAATGTTTTTGGTTACCTGAATGGAGGGCATTTGGAGAGCAAGTCTGGATTTTTCCCATCTCAAAACCTTTCTCAGGATTCTTTCCTTTCAGGTGTTGTCTCTTCATACTTTATTTCCCCTTTCTTCTACCCCTGGTCTCTCTGGAGCTCAAGGATGCTTACCTTCATATCCCCATCCATCCCCCTTTTCAGGACATTTTTGTGTTTCTCTGTTTCTTCCTTGCATTTTCAGTTATCTGTTTTGCCGTTTGGCCTCTCTGCTGCCAGAAGGGTATTCACCAAATGCCTTGCTCCTGTCATTGCCTTTTGCATGATGTAAGGAGTTCAGATCTTTCCCTATCTGGACGATCAATTTTATGGGCTTCCCACTCCAAGAGTGATCTTGCCTTTTCTGCAGGCTCAAAGTTTTGTGATTCAGAGGTAGACTAGTTAGCTTATGTGGACCAGATGTCATCCCTCTCTGTTTGAATTTGACACTGTGAACATCTTATGCTCTGCCACACAGCCAGAAGGCATTTCATTTGGTTACAGTTGCAAATGGGAAGCTAGAAAATTTACCGCAGCCTACGTAAGGTCCAGGCAGCTTCTAGGTTCTTGTTGGTCATTGAAGCCTTGGCTTTTGCATTTGCTAATGCATCATATGTAGAGCTAGAAGCCCTAGCCTTGCTACACGTAAGCCTGAGCATTTTACCAAAAGTATATTCTGATTCCTTTAAACACTTTTATAAGAACCCCATTGCAGATTCATCTGTGCTTTTTATGAATGCCAGCAAGAGAACCACTGCATTTTAAGTTAGTAATACTGTCTCCCTCCCCCCCTTTATAGAGCAGGATTCTGCATGGAATGGAACCCGTACCTTCAGTGCCTTCAAATGTCAGACTCGCATGATGAAATTCCAGGGAATATTGCTCTGTCAACTGAAGGACAAGGCTGAGAAGATTCAATAGATGGTCTTGAAAGACAAAATAAGTTATATAACGTCAGGTATTTATCACAGTCTTCACCTGAGGTTAGCTGCCCTACCAAAGCTCTTCCCTCCCAGAGGACTTTGGTTGATTCTGCGTCCATCTTTAGGATGTCAGAAGAACAGAGTACATTAGCCAACACCATCTTCAAATATTTCTTCTCGTGTAGTAGCATTCCCTTCTCAGTACTATGTGTAGTCTGTAAGTCAGCTGTGTTTTTCAGCCTTTTGAGGATAGGTAAGTATTTCATTGTGGTTTCTCCTATTTTTTAATTATATATTTCAGTAGTTCATCATATAGCATACTTGCCTTTAGTGCTAAAAGACCAGAAGAGTGTGGGTTCTAATCCCACATTGGGTATAAGAATCCATTTTGTTTGGCAGTTGGTGCAGAGGGTTAAGGCTGTGAGCTGTAATTCCTGTGGTACAGGGTTTAATTCCCGAAGCAGTCATTTGCCTACCATGTGACCGTGAGCAAGTCACTTAACCAGACAGTGCTTGGAAACGACTGGAAGTTTGGGATAGGCTTCTCATTGATTTTCTTGACTGTAAGACTTGTAAATACATATAACCCTATTTGAGAACGCTGTATGTTAAAACAAAAGGGAATCCACTTCTATTTTAAGTCTGACAGTTAGTGCAAAGGGCTAATGTACTGAGCTGTTAACAAGTTACTTCCTGCGGTGCAGGTCTTGATTCCCCATCCTTCATATGTGTACTGTGTGATCTTAAGCAAGTCATTTGACCAGACATTGACTTGGGGAAATTGGGAATTTTGGCTAGGCTTCTTAATAGTTTTCTAGACTGCATGCCTAATAATTAGTTATGGAACCTATTGATTATTGCAAATGTCTGATACATATACTAGTGCTGAAGAAACTGTTTTGTAAGTTCATTTGGCAAACAAATTCCATATAAAAACTTCCACTCAAGGTGTATATTTTGCTTTGGACTGGAGCATGACTTGGACTCATGTCATTACTGTATGTTATTAATCCTTGCTTTGGACTGGAGCATGACTTGGACTCATGTCCTTACTGCATGTTATTAAACATGAGAACAGTCTGTCATTGCAGACTTTCTCTCCAGAAGTTTGCTGACAAAATGAGGGCATGAGTCTGGTTCAGGGCTACTATGGCATCAGTCACAGCCTTTGGGAGCCTACATTTAAAAAAAAAGCATTCAGAAAAAAGGGACAAGAGAGAAAACTGTTGAAGCTGCTGATGACTCTAACTTGTATCGGCAACATTTCCTCCCCTTCAAGGTTAAACACCTCTTAGCCCCCCTTCAGTGCATCGTGACTCTTGGCTCCCAGATAAGCTCCTTTAAGCAATAAGACCCCAACACCTCTTCTACTGATCACATCCACTGGACACCTGAATCTTATTTGGACCCTGCTTCCTCGTACGTTTTATGTATGTGTCTAGGAACTTACCTTCCACCCAACTGTAACTTCATCTATCTTATTGTTATTGTTTTGGGTTATTGTGTTGTGTTAACGTAGTACATCACCTTGCCACTGCTATCTCTAATCTGTCACTTACTCTGTCTTCTCAGCTCTCGTAGTCTATACTGTCTTATCTGCCCCCCTTTACTTCCTTCTGCCTTCTCCTAATTTTATTTTTCTCTCTCTCCTCCTCCTCCAGCACTCTCTTCCCTCTGTCCCTCCTCTCTGGTTATATCAATACCTATGCTCCACAACTTCTTGTACACCATCGAAAACAACTACATACAACTTCTCTTTGCCAATTTTATCCACCTTATCTCCTCTACTGGCATTTTTCAGCCAGATTTACCCCACCCCTAGCTTCTTTGCTGCACAGTTCCCTCCCTAATTCCTCTCCTTTCATTACTTTGCTGATGTTTTTTTCTTCCCTTCAAAGACTATTTGGAAAGGGACCTGCCCGCTCTGTTTGCCCTTTGCTTCGGCTCACTCCGCCCCCCTACCCTACTCCCATTCCCACCCACCCCCATAACAAACTTAGTTAGCCAGATCCCACCCATAATCCAATCAACCAATCTACACCCAGCCCCACCCACTCAACATATCTAACTAGCCAACACTCTAACCACTCTACCATAATCTTTAACTGCCTACCCCCACTTCTATATTTGTAACCACTCCCCCTCTCCACATATCTCCCTCATGAGACCTCTGCATTTATCTTATAGCTATGTCACTACCAGCTATGTCTGTACTACTCATTCCTCTGTCTCTATCTCTTTCATTCCTTCTTCATCTCACACTTCCCACTCACACACAATTCTCATCCACCTCCATCACTTCTGTCCAATCCCCTAACCACAAATCTTACTCCATCATATCCTCTAGTCTCTACTCTACTCTACTAATGCATTGCTATTCCTCAAACCCAAAATCCTTTCATACTCATCTAACACCCTACATACAACACTCCTCACATCACTATACAACTCTAAGCGTAAACTGTTATCAGCATTACACTCAGATTGTACCACTACCCTATCACAATGCGGGTCATCCACCCCAATCCTGGACCTCCTCTATTTGCCTCTTCCCCTCCCGAATCTCACAAATCCCTAAAGCTCACAACCATTAATATACAAAGTATTAGAACCAAAATCCCAGAATTCCATGCCTGGATATCCCATTCCAGATCCCGATATAATTGCTGTAACTGAGACATGGCTAAAACCATATATAAAAGACACAGAATTTCTCCCTCCAGGTTTCTCCTGTCTAAGATCAGACAGGCATCACAAGAAAGGGGGAGAAGTTGCACTTCTGTACCCTAACTCCTTTACCATCATTCCCCACTCCAAATCTAACCCACAGTTCTCCACAGCTGAACTCATTATAGCACATCTACAAATGAACAAATTCAAAAGTCTCTGCCTGGTAGTCATATACATCTTACCTGGTAATAATATTCCTATATTAGTATAAATCTTAGCATGGACCTCAAATAACATCCACAAAGAAGCATTAATGTTAGGTGATGTTAATATAAACTGGCTAGATAATGCATCTACGTCTCCCAGTGTAGCCATTAATCTCTATAACTTCACTCAACTTATTACTAGCATAACCTAACCCGACCTAGAAGTAAAAACAGTGGTTCCATTCTTGACTGGATCTTAGTTTCTGACCCTAACAAAATGTCTTCAGCAGGAACTCTGTCCTGCAGTATTAGTGACCATCAGCCTGCCTACATAACACGCAATACCTCCTCTACCTTAACCCATCACCAATACAGACCCACCAGAAAGCTAGCTAACTTTTACCCAACAAACTTCAATGATACACTCAATAAAATAAACTGGAGCACCCTAAAGATGTTCTTCATGTTTCACTGTTGCAGTCATTACATTTGGGTTATCCTGCTGGCAGGTTGCCCTCAGTCGGCCTGAATTCCATAGTCTTGGGTCCTGCATCGGTTGCTGTCGCCTCTTCCCTGACGTCAGGGGTATAAAAGATGCAGCCGACGCCATTTTATTCAGTCTTTCTTGCCGCGCGGTGCCTGAAGCAGAAGCAGTTCGCAAGTGCCGGTCGGCCGACTCCTGAGATTTTCGTGTTCGAGTTTCAGATCCAAAGTCTTCATTAAAAGCTAAGAACCCCGTTGGGGAAACTTTTTTCTTGCTCCAGACCGATGTCAGAAAAAGTTAATAATTGTATTTCTTGTGGGAAGCAAATACCTCATAAGGACTTTCATTCTTACTGTTTTCCTTGCCTAGGCCCTGACCACGACGTGGCTAGTTGTCGGTTTTGTGCTAGATTTAACCAACGCACTATTAAGCGTCAGTTCGATTTTGCTTTAAGCTATTTTGGGTGAAGATTTAATTATACAATGTCGTTGGATAGCCATCCGACTACCGGAGTTCACAAAAAAACGCAAAGAAAAAGAAAAAGACAGGCAACCGAGGTCCAAAACCGACGACGAAGCTTATCCTAAACAAGTTGCCAGTTCGCCGGTTCTCAGTGAGGCTCTTTCGCAGCCCCTGACGCCTGCTACTTTAGAGTCGCAGGCTGTTACCGACTCCCAAGTGGAGTCGGCCAGGCCGCTGGAAACTCAAGGTATTGGAGCCTCGGAGATTAGTCCCTCAGATGGATCCGGAGCCGCTGAGCAGGCATCGGCTTCTGAGGGTGTATTCAGACCTAAACAATTATATATAAAACCGACTTCAAAGACTAAAACACCTTTAAAGGCAAAGAAACAAGTTCATTAGCCACAAGGACAGGCCTCCATGCCCAAAAAACAGATGCTCAAAATGGCCAAAGACTTAATTACCTTGATCAGGGGTTCCCATCCCACTCCTGATAAGAGGCCTAGGCAAGAGACAGACTATGAATCTTCAGATCAGGTTTCCATTTCTTCTGATTCCTCTTCTGATCAGGAATATTCCCTTCCTCCCTATGAGGATTCTGATGCTGAAGAATCAATTCCTTCAGCTTCTCCTCCTGAGGACTACTCTTTTGGGGAAACCTTGCATACTATGAGGGAGCACTTCCACTGGGAGAGCCAAGATTTTTCAGAATCTAAGAAAAGGCTCAGAGACTTCCTTTTACTACCTCAACACAGGCCTCTAGCTATTCCACCTGTGTTGGACATTGTAGATGATGTGTTCTCGAAGTCTAGTCTGACCCCTGACTCTTTGCCTACAGCTCCTGTTAAGCCGGACAGATACTACAGGGTCCGTGACTCTCATAAATTCCTTTTCAAAAACCCTACTGCAGACCCAGAAACTATTTCTCAGGGTCCAAAAGGGGTCAAGGCTTATACTGCAAAAAACCCTACCCCCTCTGACAGGGATTCTAGGGCACTGGATAGATGGGGAAAAAGATTTACATATCTGCTACTTTGGCTATAAGGGCCTTAAATTGCCAGTTTCATATGCTCAAATATCAGCAGTATATCATGTCACTGCTTAAACAAAAAATGATGGCAAATTCTGATCGTGTAGAAAACAAAGAAATGCAGGATTTATTGCATGCAGCTGAACAAGTTGGAAAGCATACTTTGCAATGTGGGTTTGATTCTCTGGAGGCCTCCTGCAGGGCCGCTGTTACGGGTTCTGTCATTAGGAGGTATGCTTGGTTAAAGGAACAAACTCTGCCCGACCATGTTAAAACAAAATTATTAGATGCTCCTTTACAACATGATACCTTGTTTGCTGTTAAAGAAAATAGAGGACAAAGCTAAATCTATGCAAACGGTCAAGGATTTTTTACAGGTACAGCCACCTAGATTTAGCAGACACTGGCCTACAAAGAATTGGTCCTTTCCAGTCTCAGACAGACCTCAAAGGGGCAGATCCAGACACCCTAGAGGCAGAACACAGCCGCAAGGATCCTACAGGCCTAAGCAGTGGAGTACTTCTACCTCCAAAGGTGGAGAAGACAAAGCACAATCATACAGGAAACGGTCCCAATGACTTCACCCTGCCTGCACCAAGCACTTATCTTCTGGCAGCACCCTTAGGGGGAAATCTAACACTTTTTTCTCAAAATTGGCACATTATAATCCAGGAAAATGGGTTCTAGACATAGTGTCACAAGGCTACAAGTTTCGTTTCCATACCCTGCCAAGGGCAAACGGTTGTCCAGACCAAAGAAGAGGCTCAAAAACAAGTCGCAGCTCTCATGGACATGGGGGCTATTCAACAAGTGCCACAGCAAGAGCAGGGACAAGGATTTTACTCAAGACTGTTCGTGGTACCCAGAAAGGACAAAACATGGAGACCAATACTGTATCTATTCTAAACACTTTCCTGGATATACCAAAATTCAATATGTTGACCTTACAACAGCTTCTGCCCATGCTGGGCAGCAAGGCTTGGCTTGTGACTTTAGACCTAAAAGAGGCATACCTGCATGTCCCAATCAGGCAATCATGCAGAAGATACCTCAGATTCAAGGCTGGCTCAAAGCATTACCAATTCTCTGCACTGCCCTTTGACTTATCTACTGCACCCAGGGTCTTCACAAAGTGCCTGGTACCAGTAATTGCTTACTGCAGACAAAGAGGAATACAAATATATCCTTACTGGGACGACTGCCTCATACAAGCAGAGAACAAGGACATTCTACAGCATCTGACATTTGTGATAAGACTTTTAACATGCCTAGGGTACACAGTCAACAAAAATAAATCAAAACTAGTACCCTCTCAAGAGATAATATTCCTGGGTGCAAGCTTAAATACAACTGCCCAGATGGCTTATCTCACTCCAGAAAAACAAAGACAACTGACTACCTATTTCAAGGAAATGGTAACAAAGGCCCAGTTATCTGCAAGAAAAATTCTGCAGGCTTTGGGCTTCATGGCATCCTGCATCTTACTAATTCCATATGCAAGACTGCATATGAGGAAAATTCAGTGGTACCTAAAAAGTGTCTGGACACAACATTGCCACAGTCTGGAAACAATGATTACTCTAATTCCCTGCCTGCAACAGGAATTTCGATGGCGGACAAAGGCTTGTCACCAAAACAAGGGACAGCCATTCTCACTACCCCCAGCCAGGCAGAGCCTAACAACGGATGTTTCAGATTATGCCTGGGGGGGCACACATGGCAGGAAGAGGCATTCAGAGCACCTGGTCCTCAAACCAAAAGCATCTACATATCAATCAAAAAGAGATGCTAGCTGTTCAAAATGCCCTGACAGCCTTCAAGGACCTACTTCATCCAGGACAACTACTGATAAAGACAGACAACACCACGGTCATATGGTACATAAACAAGCAGGGGGGCACTCATTCTTATCCCCTGTGCAGACAAGCCATGGCTTTATGGGACACAGCATTGACTTACCAAGTTTATCTGCAGGCACAATTCCTGCCAGGAAAGGACAATACTCTGGCAGACGAACTAAGCAGAAACCTCATGGATCCAACGAGTGGCAGCTCGATCCACAAGTCTTTAGCATGATAACAAAGAAATGGGGATGCTCAGACATAGATCTATTTGCCTCCCCTCAAAACAATCAACTAAAAAGATTCTGCACAAGGACTTATCACAGACAAGCTTGGAAAGTTGATGCCTTATCTTTCAACTGGACAAACCTTTCAATATATGGCTTTCCTCCACTGCCTCTCCTCCCCAAGGTACTCCTAAAGGTCAGGCAGGAGAAACCAAAAATGATTCTGATTGCCCCAGACTGGCCACGCCAGTACTGGTATCCAGTCTTAAGGAACTTGTCCCAATGCCCAGCCTGGACATTGCCTCAAATACCTCATCTACTGTCCCAACAAAACAATCAGATTCTGCACAGCTAACTCAGGACTTTAAACCTGGCAGCATGGCAGATAATGTAGCCATACAAACCACACCTCTCAGTAAAGCTGTGATGGATGTCATTTTAGAAGCCAGAAGGCCTAGTACTAGAAAATCCTATGCTGGGAAATGGAAAAGATTTTGCACTTGGAACCAAGCTCAAGGAACTGATACAGCTGTTCCAAATATTCCTCAGATTTTACAATACTTAACTGAGATGCTGGACAAAGGCCTATCTTTTTCATCATTTAAAATCCATGCCTTTGCCATTTCGGCTCATTACAATACAGAGCCACCACTCTTTTCTCATCCTTTATTAAGGCAGTACCTCAGAGGAGCCAAAACCTTAAGGCCTCCAAGGAGAACACCAATACCTGCATGGGACCTCAATTATTTCTTGGAAAAACTCACCTTACCTCCTTTTGAGCCAGCTGCTACTGCGGATATAAAATTCTTATCTTGGAAATCAGCTCTGCTCCTAGCAATAACTTCTGCAATATGAGTTTCAGAGCTACAGGCTCTCATGGCTGCAGAACCCTTTATCATTTTTTTTTATCCAGACAGAGTCTCTCTGAGAACAAACCCTACATTTATGCCTAAGGTGTTATCCAGTGTAGCCCTTAACCTAACACTTCATTTGCCAACTTTTTATCCAAATCCACAGAACAAGGGGGAGAAAATTCTGCATTCTTTGGACGTACACAGACAACTTAGATTCTACTTGGAGAAAACTAAAGTTTTCAGAAAGACAGAACAATTGCTAGTGGCATATGCCACAGCATCACAAGGAAAGGCTATCTCCAAGCAGACTATTTCAAAATGGATAGGTCACTGCATTTGATTCTGCTACTCACAGCATGGCAAACAAGTGTCTAAGGGTATTAGGCCACATTCAACCAGAGCTGCAGCCACTTCTGCAGCCTTCCTCAGGGGAGTACCAACCAAAGACATTTTAGAGGCTGCTACTTGGAGTTCAGTGCATAGCTTTACAAAACATTACAATCTGCCTCTTTACTCTAAATCCAGGGCAGGCTTTGCCACTGCAGTTCTGCAGGGCCTCATAGCCGCTCCTAATGCTGTTTAACTCCAGCCACTCAACCATAGCTTTGGGACTCAACCCAAATGTAATGACTGCAACAGTGAAACACGAAGAACATAGTACAGTTGTGTACACTTACCATAAATGTAGATGTTCGAGTGTATTCACTGTTGTAGTCCAGGTTACCCTCCTGCCATCCCCCTTATTTTTGCTGGAACTTATCTATACTTCTGTAATCTATACAACCTGGGTGGTGTATTTGCTTATAGATGAAGGTAAAGCTTATTTTGGTGCATGTATGTGTTATTCACATAATTTTAGCCTACCCTTTTGGGGGCACCTGATATCTGGGGCAAGAAAAACTGAATAAAATGGTGTCGGCTGCATCTTTTATACCCCTGACGACCTGATGTCAGGGAAGAGGCGACAGCAACCAACGCAGGACCCAAGACTTTGGAATTCAGGCCGACTGAGGGCAACCTGCCAGCAGGATAACCCAAATGTAATGACTGCAACAGTGAATACACTCGAACATCTACATTTATGGTAAGTGTACACAACTGTACTTTCCTACCCCTGGACGAAGCCATTGAATTATTCACTTCAACATTCCTAAACATCCTAAATAGAACGGCCCCCCTTCAAAACAAAAGAATAAAAACAAGTCATGCAATCTGGCTTTTTAGAGCAACCAAACAACTTATGACTGTAAGAGGCAGAACATGGAAAAAATGGCAGAAAAGCAAAAACCCAATTGAACTCCAACACTTCAAACAGCTCCGCAACCAAGTCAAACTTTTAGTCATTAAAGATAAAAAAACAATACTATCTTTATCTCCAAAATAGCTGTAACTATAACCCAAAAAGATTTTGGAACTCAGTCTCTACTAAATCCTGGCACCAAAAGCAACCCTTGCCCAAATCCTGGTAAAACCCCTGCTGAACTTGTCTCACTCTTCAATTCCTACTTTATAGAAATGATAGCCAAACTGGCTGCCACCTTTCCTCATACTAATCAAAGTAACAACCTCACAACTCATTCCTCATCTATAGACTCTTCTCCCCAACCTTTTACTTTCTCTCCTAGTCCTACTTCTGCTATTACCAAGCTCTTACTAAAACTCAAATCTGGTAGTACCGCCCCAAACAACCTACAAATGTCAGCTAAATCCATCAGCTCCCCTGTAGGTATTCTCATAAATACATCTATCAAAGATTCCCACGTACCCTCCCTCTGGAAAAAGGCCTACATAATTCCCTTACATAAAGGCGGGAACAACACAGAAATCTCTGATTCCGCCCTATTGCCATACTATCCCTCATCTCTAAAATAATGGAAAAATGCATCCAAATCCAACTTATGAATTATGTACTCCAAAACTAACTTCTTTCCACCACTCAGCATGGCTTTCAACGTGGACACAGCACTATAACTGCTCTCCTATCCTTGAACACAGTCAACCTCTATCACAATGAAGGCAAACTCGTCTCTGCACTCTTCCTCAATCTATCTGCTCTTGACTGATTTTCCAACTATCTTACAAACAGGCAGCAATCTACCAAGTGGCTTCACTCCCTCTCACCTTTTCTCAACAATGCCACAGGAGTTTCCCAAGGATCAATCTTGGGACCCCTTCTTTTCACGCTTTTCATTAATGACTTTCATTCTGTTATCACTCATGGATCAGTAGTACAATACGCAGGCGATTCTACTATAATCTGCTCTGGCACATCAGAAACAGAACTTCTTACCATGACGCAAAATGCTTTCTCTACCACTAAACTTTGGATGATGAACAACCACCTTGCCCTTAACCCCAATAAAACCAAACCCCTGATCTTTACACCCAAAAAATGCCACTCTTAATAAATCACACTTTACCATCTATTCAGCCAATAAAACTGCCATAGAGGTGGTTCCCCATACCAAGTTACTCGGCATTATCATAGATGATAAACTTAACATTCGACCAACAGATGCACAACAATATCAAAAAAACACACCAAAATCTCTGTACCTTTTATATTCATAAACACTTCTTAAACTACTCTGCAAGAAAAACACTTGCCCAAACCTTTTTCCTACCCTCTTTCCTCTACGGTGTCCTCATTCTTACAAACATCCAGTCCTGCTTAAAAACTAAAATTTACACCTGCTATAACAAAATTGCCAAGTTTGTGACCTGTGCAGAATATTCTTCCCATCACTGCCACCTTTTACAATCCCTGAACTGGCTTGAACACAATACCTCACATACATCCAACTATCTATAGCACACAAAATTATACACAAACCTCTAGAATGCCCAGCCATCGCTTCCCTTCTGACTCTCAATCAGCCAAACCGGCATCTCGGATCTGAAAATCAATCTCTTATCCAGGTAAATAGACCAAAACTTCTTGTAGGTCAGAATCTCTACTCTTTCACTGTAGCCAAACTCTGGAATGCTCTCCTTCCTGTTCTCTGAAACATTAATAGTACCGTCTTATTCAAAAAGTCTCTACATCAATATCTCTCATCTCAGTGGCTCTGCCCATGTACCATCTCCAGTACCTCAGTAACCTGAACTCACTATTGACCTTTCTAGCCTTATACTCATCTTTCTCCCCTCCTAAGTTTACCCACCAAAAATCTTCTTACACCTTAGTATGCCTAACATGTTATATGAAAAAGAGAGTAGTTACTCATACTTGTTTTATAAATATCTATATAAACCAATCTGCATAGTCTTTCAAAAATGTACTCTGTAAATGTATATGTCTATGCCTTACTTGTAGTCAATGTTAAACACTTTACCTTGACCTAAATCAAAGTTGATTTCATAACTTCTAGTTACAAAATCGAACCAAGTTCCAAGTTTTTTCTCTTGACTGTATATAAGTTACAAATATGTTCATCAATTTAGAAACTCTTGTTTTATTATCTTGTTTTCTATTTTATTAACTTGTGTTCTGTTACGGAGCTTTTTTCCCCAGGTCTCCATTGAAAATGGGCTCAATTCAGCCCAGTGGACTTTCCTGGTCAACAAAAGCAAATAAATAAGTGACAATGATTTAACATTTAGAGAAATTTTAGTCAGTTAATAGAGAAATTAAAGGTAATGTAGTATAATGTAAACAGGAATTGCATTATGAAGTGAGGGAGAAAAAGTAGGGATCTGATATTGTCAATTTTCATATATATATATATATATATATATATATATATATATATATATATATATATATATATATATATGGGGCTCAGTTCCAAGCATCAGAACTAACTTGGCCATTACTTTAGCTCACAGTAGCAAAAAACTCTTGACCCTAAACCTTACCCACAATGCTCCTGTCCCAGTTACCTCAAATCTCATTTGCCACTTTTTGTGACAGATGCATTCACCATTTCTCTCGAGCTAAGTGTTTTTTGATATATTTATATTTTTCCAAATTCTTTCCTACTTTATTGTAGCTAATCTTACTAATTGTTAACTTTATAACTCTACCCACTTCATTTCTAAGTTTTGAACTTGCCCTCTCCTTCTTTCTTTCCTTCCTTTCAATACACCTCAGTGTAATCTGGTCTGTCATGATTGATAGTTTAATCTACTTTCTCTTACTGTTAAAAAGAACTGTTTATTGTTATTAGTATGGAGTGTTCCTGTTTATGAGGACTGTGTGCATGCGTGTGTGGGTGTGTATAGCTGGCCTGTTTACACCACTGTTGAAAACTTTAAACTCTCATAATTATGGCTAATAAACCTGAAGTTCCTTCTGGCTTCAAAAGATGCCAGAAATGCGGCCATAAATTCTCTATATCCAATACTAATTTATTGTGTGTCTATTGCCTGGGCCCTGTTCACCTTCAAGAATACTGCTCTATATGTCATAGGTTCACAGGTTCATAGGTGTTTACTAAGCTAACGACCACAAGGGCCTTTTTAAGCCTAGCCATGCATCCCAAATCTCTGATATCCTAGATAAGTGTAAGCATGGGCCTGGGAGCTGAACCATTTTCAGGTTACCTGTGCCCATTAGAGACGTAGGTGCCAAACCAGGGATGAATTTCCGGTTTCGTATCCAATTGTCCAAGTTGCACTTAAATTGGGTTATGGAGGAACTCTGCTTCACATGGATGGGGAACCTCTTCCATAGATGGGGTAGTCTCTGAGATACATACCTATCTCTCCAGCAGGTCCTATTTATATCACAGGCAAGGTTTAAGTCTTTAGAACGGGTAATTCTGGTGCTGTTTGTTTTGTGGATATGTAGGAGGTCCATTATAGTGGAGTCTGACACTGCCCTGTATGTCAGGCATAGTTCTCCCCTCAAAAGCCTGGAGGAGACAGAGTACAGGGATAAGGCCTTGAGGTGGTCTGCATAAGACATTTTACTTATTCCCTGTATTCTTTTAGTGAGGAACCTCTGTGGACATCCCAATTGGTGGGTATGCCTGGTTAGGTAGATACCAAAGGGGGGGGGGTATGTTTCAGCCAGAGGACACTAATGGAAAGAAAAAATAAACTGATTTGGAAGGGTATGATTCCATCAGCCTTTGGTGAGGCTATTTCTGGCTGAGAAAAAGCCAAGAGCAAGACTGATGTGTCTTCCCTTTCTTCCTTGTATTCCTCTACTAAAAACGTTGGAGAAATCAGAAAAGAGAAGTCTGTCGGTGCCTTCTACTCCCTCAGCACTGTCCTTAAAAGATCAAATTCTTCAGTTCCCTTAGAATCCTTGGAGCTGACTGATTCCATAACTAAAACTTCGGTCCTGAGGGGACGTGTGAAACCGAGATCAGACTAAGTCTTTGGCACCTAAGATGTCGGTGCAGGAGCATCCTGAATCTTCAGCACCAAAATTATTGGTACAGACATCTCCTTTGTTGCCGACTTCTTTGGCACCAAGTGAGCAGTTTGAGGAGCCAACCATCATGATTCTCCCGAGGACTTCATATTCTCCCTCTATTGACCCCTTTCCAGGAAGGTTGCCTTCACCCTTTCTGGAAAACCCCAAATCACCCTCCATCCTTCCTACCCATTCCACCAAAAGCTTAGCTCAGTATGAAATGGAGAGGCTGGTGAGTAAGATACTCTGGGTGAGAGGATTGTCAGGTACTTCTTCGGTTCCGACTCCTATCGATATAGGAGCCGAACCTTCCTTTACCCCTCTGGTTTGTCCTCCTCTGGCTTCATCTGAAGCCTTAGAGTTTTTGACTCCAAGCTGCCTTGTGCTAACTGCATTGGTTCCGGAGGTACCCTGTCTTCGGAACTGGTTCTTGCTCTGAGGTCTTCGGTCCAATTGGATCCGGAGACCTCTCAGAGCTGTAACTGTCCTGTTGGCTAGTCGACTCTTATTTTTTCAGAGCCTTCTCTGCACCTTGGAGCGACAGCACGAATCAGCTTGACTTTGGCTTTGGTCTTGGGAGCTGTCTGTTTGATGCGGGGATGCACCTGTCGCCCTTGGGATTCTGGATACCGGCTAAGGCTCTTGCCACCCCTATAGTGCCTTTTTTAGGCAAGGTTCAAATGACAAATTCATCACTGTAACAGGTACAAGCAAGCAAAATCTGAAGGTAATGCTGCTTAATGCTAGAAGTCTAAACCTCAAAATGCACTCACTCGAGGCACTCCTTAAAATGGAGAACATCGACATCTGTGCAGTGACAGAGACCTGGTCAATGCTCCAGAGAGCACCCCTGCATTACCAGGCTATAATTCGTACAACACCTTTTGGCCACTTAACCTGGACCGAAACACTAAAGGCGGAGGCGTGCCCATATTCATTAAGGATATCCACACCTCCAGGTTAGTTGCTCAGCATAATGCATCCGAGATTATCCAAGTGCAACTAACTCTGAGCAAGACCACAGGCCAAATTGTAGCTTGCTACATATCTCCCACGATGCCCCAGGATTCCCACTCCTCATTTCTTGATACACTGGAAAATATTAGGATACAACCTGACACCCTAATAATGGGCGATTTCAACTACCCCACCATTAACTAGGAAAACTACTCATGTACCAACTCTTGTGCTCAACGTTTTTCTGGAATTCATAAATTCCATCGCCTTGGATTAACTTATCCACACCCCCACCAGGGGCAGCAATATCGTAGACCTGGTCATTACCAACATGGGCAACCGGTGTTCCACACCAGAGGTCAGTTCCTCATTGGTCAGATCCGACCACAAGCTAATCACCCCAGACGTCCACATCCCCCACCCCCCACCCCCATTAGGGAAACCACTGTAAAAAAAAATGTACCCAAAGCCAACTTCACGCTTCTTAAGACAGAAGTGGCAAACTTCACAACACTCATGCTGACGGGCAATAGAGTTACGACTGCTGAATCCTATACAAATGCACTTTATAAGCACTTACACTAGTGCATGGATCATGCAATCCCTAACAGAACCAAGATGCTATCCTCCAAAAAAGGAAGCCAATCTGGTGGTCCCCTGCCGTAAACAAACTCTGCAACAGAAGAAAGAAACTGTTGTAAAAAAGAGTAAAATCCCATGAATGGAGGAACTCCGTGGTCAGCCTCGATAAGAAGCTGAGATCCCACATAAAATCCTTCAAAGCTAGTTATGAAAACAAAATTGCCACTGATTCTAAAGACAACCACAAAGAATTCTATAGCTATGTCAAGAATCTAAATGGCAACACTCAGATCTGCTCTGAGTTATAGCACAATGACACTAAATATACAGAACCAACTGATATTGCCAACATCCTGGCAGATAGGCTCAGTGCTAACTTTACCCCTCTTTCACCCCCCCTAAAGGGCCCATCTCTATACCGGAAGAATGCAAAGTTCCTGTAATCACGGCTGCACAGGTAAAAAATGCACTCTCCAAAGCCAAGAACAAAGCATCCATGGGATCTGACAACATCCCAGGCTGCGTTCTATACAAACTACAGAACAAACTGGCACCCCACCTAAGTACCATATCCAATCATAGCCTCACCTCAGGCTTTGTGCCCACTGAATGGTGCACAGCAACGGTTATCCCAATCCACAAAGGGGGAGCCAACACGGACCCTGGGAACTACTGCCCATCAGCCTGATGAGCCTGGTCTGCAAGGCTATGGAACGTATCATCATGGAACTTATAAACAATGACATTGGTAATCTCCAAACTCTGGACCCTATCCAGTTCGGGTTTGTAAAAGGCAGATATGTCTCCTAAACCTGACAGACTTCTTTGAAGCGGTCACCAAAGCCATAGATGAGGGTAAGGTGGTTCACACAGTCTATCTAGATCTCGCCAAGGCTTTCAACACCATCCCCCACTCTGGAATTATAGATAAACTCACTGAACTAGGTATAAATCCCTATGTCACAAGATGGGTTGCCATCTGGCTCACTGACAGAATCCACACTGTGAAAGTAGCAGACTCTAAATCCAACTTCAGACCAGTGACAAGTGGAGTACCACAGGGTTCCGTCCTGGGTCCTCTCCTCTTTGGTATCTAACACAGAAGGTCTTTGGCTAACAAAGTTCGCAGATGACTGCAAACTAGGAGCCATAATCAAAACTCCTAACGATGTGGATATTCTACAAAAGGGCCTCACTGAGACAGATGCCTGGTGTCAAAGCCATGGCCTCAAGCTCAATGCCAAAAAGTGCGTTGTCATTCCTTTTGGTAAAAACTGTGTACCCATGAACTACCACATAGGCGACAGTCTACTTGACACCGAAAGTATAATAAGAGACCTTGGGACACAGTTGGACAGTAGTCTCTCCTTTGATAATCACATTGCCACAGTAGTCAGGAAATCCTTCTCTGTGGCACACCTCATCACAAAAGGTTTTTCATCCAGGAAAAAAGAGGTCATTGTTCCCCTCTACTCATCACTCATTAGACCCATTATAGAGTACAACGCCCTTTTTGGTATGTACCTCACAAGGCATGTACAACAATGGGAAAGGCTGCAGAAATACCTCACAAAGAGGATTACCAGCCTCAGATGCCCTGTGCAGACCATCTCAAAAAACTCCAGCTTTACTCTGTCACATATCGCCTACTCAGAGGCGATCTCTGACTAACATACAAAGCTATGTCAAACCCAGAGCTGTTGGACATGCTCCACTTAAAGAAATCCCAATTCGTCCGAGCCACACGTTCTAGGGACCTAAACCTTGTCACCACAATAAACAGAACATGCTGGAGGGATAGATTCCTGTCCCAGAGACTTCCCATACTCTGGAACAAACTACCTATCTATATCAAACAAAGCTCCTCATTAGCACTCTTCAAGAAAAACCTTGATGATTGGATGGGAGATGGGAAATTCCCCCCAGGGATCACTTCTGTGGCTCTGCTTGACAGAGGCACAGGAAAATAATTTTCTTGGGTGGCAAAAGCCAGGGTACTGTTTGGCTAGGCTTATATAGGCCCTAGGGCCAATAGCTTAGTACTTATCTATGAACCTTTGAGTGACCATGGTTCTCAGGCAGTCTCTCGGTTCCAGGCTCCCTTCCCTCTTTGGGGGGGGGCAGCTTTTGAGGCAATGGAGAGATCCCCGACTGCTGGAGTTAAACAGTCTGACCCTTCCACTTTGGAGCAGATATCCCTTTCCCCCTCGCGCCCAGATATTCAACCTGGACTCCCACTGGGTCAGCATGTGCCAAGATTGCAGGAATCCCATATAACAATTTTTTCCTCTTCTGATACGTCCCCAGATCACCCCACTGAGGAGTCTCCAAGAAGAGAAAGTGTAAGAGAAAACAGTTGGATTCCCCAGAGGAATCAGTCACTGAAGACACCGACTTCAATGAAGTGGAGGGATCCCAAAGGTCACCCCCTGATGATGTCTTCTCCTTTGGAGACATCCTGGAAGTATTAAAACAGAGGGATGACTGGAAGTCCAAAAATCCCTCTTCCAATGAATCACTGTACCTACAGGCTTTCGGCAGTCAACTGTCTACCTCTTGGGGGACTCCATCCGCTGACTAGCTCATTTAGTTGATCTCTCAGTGGGCATGGAAGGCCCCTGATACTATTGAACCTATCCCCAGGAGACCTGACAAAATTCTGTCTGCCCCTGAAGACAAAAGAGTTCTGGTCCAAAGGATTGGCTGCTGACACCATGGTGGTGGGGGCAGCCACAAAGAAGGAAATGGGCCAAGGAGAGTTCCTCTATCCATCCACCTAACAGAGAGTCTCTAATGATGGATAGATTTGGAAAGTGGGTCTGTGCACCATTAACTTTTGCCTTAAGGTCTTTGACTTTTTTGGCACATTTTACCAGACTACAAAGTGATCTGGTCAAGGAGTTATTGGATAACATGGCAGGAGCCATTTCTGAGGAGGTCCAAGAAAAATTTACTTCCCAGTTGGTTACCCTGGAGTCTGTCTCTAATTCATCCATGAGGCTCATTGCTCATGCAGCTGAAGGGACCACCAGAGTGGTGAGTTCAGGCATTGCCATTAGGAGACATGCCTGGATGTGCCTGTGTGACTTTGTGTAGCCACTTAAGTCTTCATTCGTCAATACACCCTTTGACAGATCATCCCTGTTTGGCCCAAAAAAAGGAAACATTATCCAGGTGTGAGAAAGATGGAAAGACTCTTTCTGCTGTGGGCTTACATTTCTCCACTCCCCAGCGATCCTTTTACAGAAATCAAAAAAGGTAGTGGGAAAATCTTGTTCAAAAAGTCCCAAGGGCCTTTTCCAGACACATATGGAGGTAGCTCCCCCAGGGGCAGAGGGAGGAACTTTAATGGAAAACACCATCTGCGTGGCAGAGGTGGCCTGCTTGAACCAGGGTTTCAGAGATTCTTTCATCAAAAACAACGAAAAAAGAAAGGCAACAGCCTGAAAAACAACGCCAGTTCATGAATGGAATTTATTACAACTTAGCGCCTCGGCATAATAGCCTTCAATGAGTACAAGTTACAAACACACACCCACTCCAATATATATCACAATTAATCAAACAATTACATAAATTAATCAATAAAGAAATAAAATGACATTTAAAGGAAAAATATCCAATATGGAAGAAAAATAACAATGCTAATCATACAAAGCTTATAATAAGCATTTCAAATTTACTTCTAAATTTAAACCATTAGGAGACATAGTATTATATTTCAAAATATAAATAGTTTCTTTAAATAACAAAATAATTTTAATTAATTTATCATCACCTTTTTTAATAAAAATATTTTCTAAAACACAACATTCAAACATTTCTACATTACTATTATGACATTCCATAAAATGTACAGCAATGGGACTAGTTAATACTCTTTTTTTAATATCTCTAACATGTTCTTGCATTCTAGTTTTGAATTTTCTTTTTGTCTCACCAATGTAGTATAATTTACATGGACATCTAACACAATAAATAACCCCTACAGAGTTACACGAAAAATTCTTATTAGGAGTAAATGGAATTCCATTAATATTGTCAAAATATGGCTTAATAAATTTACATATATTACACTGGCCGCAAGCATTAGTACCTACTATAACCAAATTTTTATATATATTATCTGCTGGAGAAATATAATAAGTATTAATTAATTTATCAGATAAATTTTGACCTCTTTTGAAAGATATTTTAGGAACAATAGGAAAAATTTTATAAAGATTTTTATCTGAAATTAAAAATTTCCAAAAATATTTAATAATATTCCAAATTTTGTCACTATACAAATTATAGATAGTGACAAAATAGATATCTAATACTTCATGTATAGAACTCCTTAAACATTTATTATTCCTGCTAACAGAACTAGCCTCATTCATAAAAGGCAAAAAATTACTTACTTCTAGGCAGAGGGAGGAACTTTAATGGAAAACACCATCTGCGTGGCAGAGGTGGCCTGCTTGAACCAGGGTTTCAGAGATTCTTTCTCTGGTAAACCTTTCAAGCTCTCCTGAAAAGAGGCCCGATTGTCTTCCCCTGGAGGCAGTTAGGGGATGCTTATCCCTGCACCAAAATGCTGGCTACAAGTAACATCAGATCTGATGGTGTTAATCCTCGTTCATTCCTTACATCTGGGTAGTCGATTCTGACCTCAGAACCAAGCCGGCCATCTTCCAAGCTCACGCCAGCCACAAACTCTCGAGCTAAACTTTTACCCAGAATTCCCCTCTCCCTGTCACCTCAGATTTCGTTTGCTGCATCACCATTCAGTCGTGTCAAGCCATTGCTCTTGAGCTAAGTTACTTTTCTTGATATATTACCTCGTAAATTTACCTTCCTTCGAGGAAATTTATTTGTATAGTTGTCTCTTAACTATTGCATCTAGCGACTCTGTTTTTTAAGTGTTTAACCTTTTTCTTACCTTGTTGGTATCTGTTTTACCATCGTTGGTAATCTTTCCCGTCGTACCTTCGGGTATCCTGTGTACCATAGTTGGTACTCTACTTTCCCTTCTGTCTGTTTTTTCTGTCACCTATCATGGCAGAAAAGAAAGGATGTCCGGGTTTTAAGAGGTGTACTAGTTGTGGCCACAAGTTACCTACTTCAGACGCACATGCCCTATGTGTGTACTGTTTGGGTGAACCTCACTTAACTGTCGACCCTTCTTGTGGGATTTGTAAAAATTTCTCAACCCAGACCTTCTTGGAGAGGAAAAACAAACTTATTCTAAAGGGTATTATGAAAACCCCCCTTTGCAGAGGCTTCATCCCCTCCTAGCTCCCATAGAAAGAAAGACAACCTAAAGAAGACTAAGTCTCTTCCTTCGTCCCCCGCTGGGGACCCCCAGGAACAGAGACCAAAGAAAGTTAAATTGTCTTCTGAACAGATTTCTTCGGCTCCGAGGCTTTCAGAGCCGAGACCTACACCTCCGAAGCCGTCGGCACCGACTCCTACTATGGCACCGAGTGTGCTTCAGACAGCATTGGAACCGAGGGGCTCCTTGGCTCAGATCCTTTCACTGGCACCCACCATACAGTCGATGCAGACTGCTACGATGTCGAGGGATTTTCTGGCGCCTGTACCTTCTTTGGCACCGACAGTGCTCTCGGCACCGACTCTCCAGTCTGTTCTGAGTACTACTTTGTCAGCACAGACTCTCTCGGCACCGATTCCATTGCCAACTACCGCTACGGCACCGACCTTGTCAGTGCAGGCTCTGTTCTCGGCACCAACAATGCTCTCGGTGCAGACACCGATAGTACAAACCATTACAGCACCGTTGCCTTTGGTGCAGACACCTATCCTACCTGCTGTTATGACTTATTCTCCTTTTAAAGACCCCTTTGTGGGCTCTCAATTTACTCCATCTCTAGAGAGACCTGACTCCCCATCAGCTATGTCCATGAGATCCACTAGAAGCTTCTCTGAATATGATGTGGTGAACACTATTGACCAATTGCTTTCGGCTAGAGGAATCCCACCTCCCAAGAGCTATCCCTCCCATGGAGGAGAACATTTTTCCTCAGAGATCTGTACTTGTTCTCCTCCGTCATCTTCAGCCTTTAAACCCCTTCTCAGATCACAGACTTCCCCTGCTGCGGCTCCTTTTGTAGACCTTACTAAGGAACCGCAGCTGCCTTTTTCACAAGAGAGACACTTTACTCCTGTCGCTTCTCAGGATGCTAGCTGTGGCACAGTTTACCCTGCGTCCCATGGCCATCCGGAGACTCCTAGTTGGCAGGCTGACTTGCTTGAGCAAGGGGTGACTGTAGGCTCCCACCCCTCCTTATGTGGACCAAACTTTCAACTTATGCAGAAGGCTCTTGCTGCTGTAGGCAATTCTGTGCCACCGGGTTTTCTGTCCTCCTCTGGCCCGCAACTCACACAAGCCACCCCTAGCAGACACCGGGCACAAGGGCCTTAGGATACACTCCCACAGGAGGCCCCTCTTGCGCTGTCTTCCCCAGCATCTCCCTCTGAGGGAGATCGTCACAAGAGTTAATGTAAGAGGAAGCACGTGGACTCCCCAGAAGAGTCCCTCACAGAAGACACAGATTGTGATGATGGGGAAGGGTCCCCTCGATCACCCTCTGAGGTATCCTTTGGGGATATCCTTGAAATCCTTAAACAGAGAGGTGATTGGCAGCCCTCTAACCCGACCTCTGAAGAGTCTGTGTTCCTGAAGGCCTTTTGTGCCCAGCCCCTTACCTCCTGAGTTACACCACCTGCCGACGAACTTGTCCGGCTCATCGTGCAGCATGCATGGAAGGCTCCTGACACCGTTGAAGCCATTCCCCAGAGGCCAGATAAAATCTTGTCCCCTCCAGATACTGACCCCCACTGGTCAAAAGGTCTTCCAGTAGATGCCGTGGTGCTGGCGGCCGCAACTAAAAAGGATCTGGCAGAAGAGAGCCAGACTGCTCATCCGCCCAACAAGGAGTCCTGGGCATTGGACAGATTAGGGAAGCGTACCTTTGCATCAGCAACCTTTGCGGTTAGGTCCCTGAATTATATGGCACATTTTACCAGGCTTCAAAGAGACTTCATTTCTGAGCTCTCTGAAACTTTGGCCGGAGCTGTGTCGGGTGAGGTCTGTGACAAAGTGGCCTCACTGTTAGCCACCCTTGAATCAGTATCTAACTCCTCCATGCATCTGATTTCTCATGCATCCGAAGGAGCAGCTAGAGCAACGGGTGCAGGCATAGTTATGAGACGGCATGCCTGGATGTGCCTGTGTGACCTCACGGAACCCTTCAAGGCTTCCTTTCTGAATGCTCTTATTGAAGCCTCTTCGTTATTTGGACCCAAGGTGAAAAACACACTGGCTAGATGTGAACAGGACTGTAAGACCCTTGCTGCCTCTGGCATCCGTTACTCTTCCCCTCAACAGGCTTTCTCCAGAAACCAGGAGAGCGGAAAAATATGGCACAAAAAGTCTCAAGGTTCTTTCTGTGACACATGAGCCGATTTCTCCCCAGAGGCAGAGGGGGAAACTCATATAGAAGACGCCCCTTTCGGGGCAGAAGAGGTCCGCGTAACCAGGGTTCGAGATACTCTTTCTCTGGTCAATCCTACCAGCGCTCCTGAAGAGCGGCCCAACTGCTTTCCTCTGGAAGTGGTTGGGGGTCATTTCTCTTTGTACCCTTCTGCCTGGCTAACCATTACCACTGACTCTTGGGTACAAAAGATAATAACCAGAAGTTATCATATCCCCTTCGATCTTTGTCCCATCCCCCTAAGAAACCTTGCCGACATTCCACCCAGTCAAAAGGAAGAAGCAGCATTAGAGATCTCAAAGCTGCTAGGAAAAAGAGTCATCCAAGTAGTCCTAGTCCCCCCAGACCAGATAGGATTTGGAATCTACTCAAGACTATTTCTGGTGCCAAAAAAGACCGGGGACTGGAGACCAATTTTGGATCTTAGTGTATTAAACAAGTTTGTAAAGGTACAGAAATATTCCGGATGGTCACAGTTCAGTCTATCTTCCCACTCCTGGAAAAAGATGATTGGATGTGCTCTGTAGATCTTCAAGATGCATACTACCACATAAAGGTGGACAGACCATCAAGAAGATTCCTCCACTTCCGTGTGGGAGCCAGTCATTACCAATTCTGAGTAAAGCCTTTCAGACTCCCTACAGCCCCCAGAGTGTTCACAAAGTACATGGCAGTCGTCACAGTTCACTTGCGACTGCAGGGATTCCAGGTGTTTCCATACCTAGACGACTGGCTCATTACTGCCCCCACTAGACATCTATTAGAAGCAGCCTTGGCATACTCTCTTCACACCGCAGGAAGGCTAGGCATAACTATAAACTGGCAAAAATCCAACCTGACCCCATCTCAGTCCATAGAATTTATTGGGGTCCTGTTGAATACAAAAAACTGCAGAGCATCCATTCCTTATTTAGTCAGAACAAAGTAGTATTGCGTGGCCACTACTCACTTGACTAACAGCATATGAAATCGGAATGCTCTGGAGAAGTAAAAATTATTGCGCTAAGCTAGATGCAGAAACTAAGAAGAAGGTTACTTTTTGTGAGCACAAGACAGCTGAATGAAAGATGGGCATAGCAGTGGATTCATCTAAAATGAAAGAGAAAAAGTAAGGCTGAAGGACAAGAACTGAATAAAGACAGGATGTGGAAAGTATGAAAGATGGCTGATTGGGTATTAATGTGGCTTACGAAATGGAGCAAGGTAGGACAAGGTAGATGAAGCGGAGAAAAATCTTTTTCATGCAAACAAAATGGAATAGTGGTTTACTAGTTAGGTGTTCAGAAAATGTAGTGGTGACATTATTTATAGTTTCACATGAAAATGGAAAGACAGATGTATGATAAAGCTCTTAAATGATGATGTGATAGAGGTAAAATCAGTACAAGAAAAAAAGAGATAGCATATCTGTCATAAATGAGATCTGAATCAAGATGACTTAAAATTTTGAAAAAAAGAAGGGTACATGTCCTACGTCCATTTTTATAATTTTACTGATGACTGCACATACCTTTCAACCGTCCAAACCAAAGATATTGGGGGGCAAGGGGTTCCAAATCGCACCATTTGTCTTGGAACATTGCTAGAATAAGTACCTCTGAATGAGCATGCTTTTTCTTTTTTTCCAAAAACATTTTTATTTTGTTTTCATTATAAACATACGCAAATGTACATACAACAAATACAATAAAACAATAACAAGTTAAACAGTTTAACATAATTAGAGATTTTAATAAGTTCACTGCAAAATTCACTCAAAAATGCTATTCTCAGTATTAGACAAAATGCTATTCTACTTCCATGGATTTGATTGCATCTACATTCTGATGTATTATGCAGCTCCCTGTTTTGACATTATACAGAATGTAGGTCACACCATGTTTGCAGCAAGAGAAATTATATTTTGGCTGATGATTTTTTAAATTATTTGCTTAGGACTTAGCATAAATCCATTCTGAACATTTGTTTTACCCATGATTGTGTGAAGACTTCTATTAGCCCACTACCAGGAAACTGGTTTTCTTAGCTGTATATAAGAAGGCTGTAGTTAATTCCTCCAAAGGCAGTATTCTCATAAGTCCACAGTGTCTTGTCTTTTCATAAATTTTGGAGGGGCGTCCAGTTCTTTGCAACATCACTGTTGTCCCATATTTTCTCCACTGTTTGATGGTCTTCACTGTGCTCCATGGTATATCAAATGCTTAGTAAGATATAAATGCTGTACCAGTTTGACTGAATTACTCTGGTCTTTCTCCAAACAGACGGCAATGACTCTGTCTTGTATTACACCTGTACCCGGAATATAATGAACGGCCACTCAACAGATAATGTGATGCAATTTCCCACCTGCACATTAAGTGTTTGTTTCTGAAATTTTCCTGTTGGTGCTTGTACATACAAGGAAATGTTACTGAACGGTTGTTTTGGGGAAATCTTTCATTCTGGTGCCTGTGCTTACATTATATTGAAGGGCTCGCTTGGGTGAATGCTTCATTTTGGTGGTTGTACATACTGTAAATGTTACACACGTTTCATTTGGGTAAGCGTTTAATTTTGGTGATTGTGCATAGCTCAACATTCTACTGAAGGGGTTGCTTGAGTGAAGTAATGATGCTGGTGGTTGCACGTACCAGGAAATGTTAGTGAAGAGCTGTTTGGGGGAAGCATTTCATTTAGGTGCATGTATACCTGGACATAGTAATGAGGATGTTGCTTGGGGAAATAATTCATTGTGTATCAGGGAAGTGCTTGTGTATACATGGTCTGATTGCTGAAGTAACCGCTGGTCAGAATATTTTATTGTGCCATTTTGGTGCTTGTGCATACACAACGCAAACAAGTGAACTGGTTACTGGGGAAACATAGAAATTAATTCTAAAAATTACATATGGTTACATTACTTAGAATACAGCACATAAATGTAATTATAGTGTAATATGCCAGCATATAAGACATCAGATACACCATTGACTAATTAATAGTATAATGTAAAATAAGCAGAAAATAAATCACTTCTGCTTGTTTTATTCTATTTGTGATTAGTAGTTGCATGAGTGAGATAAAGGTTATCATTTGTTGACTACTGCCAGCATGGAGCTACCATATTTTTTTGTGCATTTTTCCTGGCTTTGTCAGTCGTGTGGAATTTAGGTGGGAGGAAGGGCTCAGTAATATGAAAGTGTTATACTACTTTAATGAATTACTCAGGTGTTCTCCTTATTAATGAGTCTGTGTTACACAACAGCTGCACACGGTAATATAATGAATGCCTAGTCAATAGGTTATGTGCAGCAATTATCACCTTTGTCTGAGCATGCATAACTTTGAAGTAATGAAATACAGCTCATTATCACATTAACAATAAGTGCAGTTACAATATAGCACTGAGTCATTATCACTTTTCAGGTAAAACTCTCAGCAGCTGTCACTGTTATTCACATAAGTAGAAGTCGTTTTTACTTTGATGAATGCACAAGCCAGATTGTGTTTTTTCTCTGCTTGCAGTCATTGCAAGCCACCCCCCCCCCATTCTTCATCAACTAGCTATCCTCCAAGCCCCCTGATTTTTTTTCCTGTGTATATATATATATGTGACTGTGCATATATGTGTGTATATCGATATGTGTGTATGTATGTACATGAAGTACTTGCACATATATACATATACGCACAGATTTCAGTATGACAGTGGCCTCTCTTGGGATATAGGGTGATGCATCTGCATACATTTTGTGTAGTTCACTTAGAGGGGATTTACATGTACCTTATGAAAAGAATAATACCCCTGTGGATAGGAGTGAAGATTTGGATGGACTAACCAGGTAATGCATATGATATACATTTATATGCAGTCTTCCAATAGATCTGTCAAACATCAGTAGTAATCAGTTTGCATTTTCTTTCCTGTGTAGGTTTCCACCTTCTGACACTAACATGGCTTCATGAGCAGGAGAACGACAAGTAAAAGTGTGGGTATGTGGCCATTTCTACATTCACTGGGCTGCCAGCCATGCCTCCAGAACTGAAAACCAGTCCAACCTGATCTTCCCCACATCCAGTGTGAAGGTATACTGGATTGCAAGAAGAGGTATGCACTGGAGTGGAGTACTGCAGTTGTTGGAAGAGAAGTGTTCCCTCTACCCTGAGCCCGACATCTTTGTGCTGCACATTGGAGGGAATGATGTCCTCAGTCAAACACTTGGAAGGCTACGGTTTCGAATTACAGCAATTTTTGAACACCTGCAGTCTTGGTGGCCACGTTGTCATTTTGTGTGGTCTGATATAATTCCTCGACAGACGTGGAAAACAGCAAACAGTCAACGGGCAGCACACAAGGCCAGACGATTACAGAATGGGTTTGTGCATGGCCTGATGCACAGGGGCGGCGGATCTACAATCTGTCATGACAGCATCACTGCAGAAGATGTTCACCTGTTCAGAAGGGATGGCGTTCACCTAACTGAGGAGGGCATTGCATTGTTCTTGACTGATCTCCACAATGGTGTGAGGAGAGCTATGCAGGGGTGGTAATATGCAGCTTGTGAGAAGAATGGAAAACACCCATGACCAAGTAGGGAACAGTATGGTAAGTAAAACTCTATTATGAGATGTGTTGTGTAAAATATATTTTTATGAGTTTGGCAAATGACTGTGGTAAGGAGCTGGTGAAGATGCTGAGAAAGAACTGTTTCAGGAGAGTTCTAGCACGTACAATATGTCAGTAACCATCCTGCAATATTTTTTTTTATTCTGCTTTTATCAGGCATGTGTAGAGTTTAGATGACAGGAAGGGATTAGTAATACAGAACTTGATCCCTTGGGAACACTGCTGAATGAACACATGTAAAGAGAAAAGGCATAGATAAGGCAGACTTCTGACACTGAAGGAGGTTATGAGACTGCAGTGGTATCAGCTGTCTGAGTGGGTAGTCGACACAGCTATTGGATAGATCAGATGGCCTTGCCTGCCACTGAAGTCCCATGCTGTCCTGGGTTCATTAGTGGACTGGCAGTCCTTACCTTGCTTTTTCTCTTTACTTGTACCCATTCAGCAGTATGTTGGCTACACCAAGAATGTGTATATTTACAATCGTATGTGTCTACATGGTAAAACAACTGCTTCTGAATGCTGTACTCATGTACATATATCAGTTTTGTTAGGACTCAGGTTATGGAAATTGTTTTTTTTTTTTTCATATTTTGGTAAATAACTTTGCAAGAAAGCATCTGAATGTGCCAAGTAAAACCTCATTTTAAAGGCAGTATTGCTGGTTCCAACATGGTAAAAGAATTGTGCCTCTATGTTGTACAGATGTGCAGATATCAAAGTTTGTTTCGGACTTAGGTTATGGAAATTATGATTTTTTTTCATATTTTGGTAAGTAACTTTGCAAGGGAGCATCTGAATGTACTAAGTAATACCTCATTTTGAAGACAGTATTGATAGTTCTAACATGGTAAAACAATGGTACCTGTATGTTGTACTTGTGTGCCGATATCAAAATTTGTTTCGGACTTAGGTTATGGAGATTATGATTTATTTCATATTTTGGTAAATAACTTTGCAAGGGAGCATCTTGAATGTGTCAAGTAATATCTCATTTTGAAGACAGTATTGTTGGTTCCAACATGGTAAAAGAATTGTGCCTGTCTGTTGTAGACATGTGCATATATCAACGTTTGCTTTGGAGTTAGGTTATGGAAATTATGATTTTTTTTTCATATTTTGGTAAATAACTTTGCAAGGGAGCATGTCAGTGTGTCTAGTAATATCTCATTTTGAAGGCAGTGTTACTCCTTACAACATGGTAAAAGAACTACGTCTGTGCACTGTACACATCTACATATATCACAGTTTCAAAAATAGCGTACAAACTGTCTTTATTTGACCGCTTTCGTAAAAAACTTCCTCAGAATAACTAGACAAAAAAAGCAAACACATTTAAATACATTTGTCAATCAATTAATTAATACAAATGAACCAATAAAAACAAAATTAGTAATACATCACTTAAAAGAACAGTGCTACTAAAAAAGAAAAGAAGCTACTTTGTGTTTATCAGTGACTTGTAGTTTACGACCCTTTAAAAAACATTTAACATTAATAAATTCATTTAACCCAGGTAGAGAATGCCGCAAACACTATAAAAAGACCTTGTACATCTAGCAAACAAGGTTTTGGTTCACCTGTAGATCCTTACGAAGAATTGGATACCGTTATTGATTTGGGCGTAATCGCAGATGTCGAGGCGGCTGGTGATGACGTTGGTTTGCCTGCTGATGGTCTCCATCTACACGCCATGGATGCGGAGCGTTCTTCGATAGATGAATTGCTCGTTTTAACGGACAATCCATTTGGTGGTAATATCGTGAAACAGAATGAACTATGTGGAAATTTTCCTAATGAACAACATGAACATCTATTACGCTTGTTAAAAAGGTACAGGTCAGTGAATATTGAAAATTGCTACTTTATGCGGTGCATAGAGTTAAAGATTATTCCAAAGGGACTCATGTTTTTTAAATGTCCCAATGGTGTCTATGTAAATAGTCCATTTTTTCAAGACCTTGTTGCCTTTTTCACGGAGTCTGGCATTTGCTTCCTTAGACTGTTGATTGAAAACAACAAACAGAAGTTAGTGGGTCTGAAAAAAGAGATAACTGAGTTAGAGCAGCGTTTAAAGGCTACTATTTCTTTACAAAAATTTGATTCATTAATGCAACAGTTTTCTTGTGAGCTTGACAAACATTCCAGTGAGGTTACGTTACGAAAACAACACAAGATATCTCGTGATGTAACCTCATTTAAGAACAAGACTGCTTTTGACCATTTTGTTAGAACGACAGCAAAAACGGGTGTAAAGGACAAATTTATTTCCAACTCACGTCCTGATAAGAATTATAATAATTCTTATAAATATAGTGCTGACTTTGCGGTTGTTGAAAAACAGACTAAGACTAAGACTATGACTTATAAAGACAAGGTCTCGGATGTTTATAAAGGGCGGGCTATTAACAGTAACTGTAACAGTGTGTCTTCTAACTCTGATCGTGGTTCAGATCTTGTTGTCTGTGACAATGTGGAAACAACAGCGACTGATGGTGTTAATTTTGACCAAGAATCTACGAACTGTGATACAACAAAAGTAGCCATAGGTAACACCAAAAATAGCTCTGCATCAGATTTAGGACCTAGCGTTGTACCCAAAAGAATTCAAGGAAATTATAACAAAAAGACTGTTTTTACCCGCAGTCGGACTTTTTTGGGGTCAACGTCCTCAGGGGAGGAAATTTGAACGAAGACCTTGATTTATTTAACATTGTAAATTTAACAGATCATGTTTTTACAGACATACAATTGAACGTGTTAAAGTTAGGGTTGAATTTTGTTCCCTCACAGCGTGGCAATTATTGCAAGACAGTGGTTGATATCATGAAATTTACTAGGAAATTAAATTTAACCTATTTGTTTAATGATATTAATGATGTAAGCAAATGTCTTGTTAAGCCTTCCACCTACAATCCTATGTTACATCAAACTTTAAAAATTTTTCAGGAGCAGTGTATACATGATGTTAACAAACATCTTAATCATAAAAAGAATGCACATATTGGTTATAATTTGACAAGTTTGGAGAAGTCAGCTTTATTAGATTTACAGAAATTGACTGACGAGTTGAGATTTATGAAGAGTGACAAGGGGTCAAACATTGTCATTATGACCCAAGATAGGTACAATAGGTGTATGATGGAACTATTAAACAATGAATCAGAATACGAGTCCATCCCTTTGTACTTTATACATTCTCAATTTAAAAAGCTAAATTCTTTTTTATATGATTTTCTAATGTCAGGTCAAATAGCATTTGATTTGTATGAATTTTGCTTGATTCCTGAGCCAAGAATAGGTGTCATTTTCGGAATTCCGAAAACTCATAAAAATGTTTTGGAACCTCCGTTTAGACCCATTGTTGCTGCCCCCCATTCAGTGACGGAAGGTATTGCTTTGGTCATTGATTCACTGTTGGGACCACTGTTAGAAGGTCAATCATCTTATATCAAAGATTCTTGGCATTTTTTGAGCAAACTAAAAAGTTTTTTAGATCGTTTTTCTTTTGTTGATGGTACACACATTATTATTACTGTTGATGTTGTTTCACTCTTTACGTGCATTCCTCATGATCAAGGTATAGAGGCTGTGCGCAGTTTTTTATGTCAGCGAAGAGTTTATTCCACCTCTACTATTAATACCCTTTGTTCATTATTAGAAATCATTCTGGATAACAATTTTTTTCTGTTTGGAAAACAATATTTCAAACAGAAAAAGGGCGTAGCGATGGGGTCACCAGCTGCCCCCGCTTACGCCAACACAGTAATGGCATGGTGGGAAAATGAAATAATGTCTTTATTAAAAGATAAATTTAATGTTTTATTTTTTAGTCGTTTTGTTGACGATTTGTTTTTTATTTTGCCTGGTGGTCTTGAAATAGTAGATACATTTATGGATTATTTAAATTCTTTTTCTGAATTTCTTAAGTTTACAAAAGGTGATGTTGGTAGTGTTGTCAATTTTTTGGATGTCCACCTATGGTGGGATGGCATTGAAAATAAGTTTCAGACAAACATACATCGTAAAAATACTTTTACAAATGGGTATCTACATTATTCCAGTGGGCACCCAAAATATATGATTAATAACATTCCCAAGGGGCAGTTTATAAGGGCAAGTCGTATGACGACTAGGGATGACGACTTGATTGTTGAATTCGATTTTATTATTGAATTATTTTTAAAAAGAGGGTATGATATTGTTGTGTTGGTGAACATTGCTAATGGGATTTTTGACAGACGTCGTTCGGATTTTCCAACTATTTTATGTTGGTCAACTAATAATAACAATGGGCAAACAGTCCTTAACAGTAAAGAAGTTATAAAATCAAGTTTAACTTGTTCCTTTGAAATGAGTGTTGATAGTAATGATTTATGTTCTATTCTGGTTAATAATTGGAAAATAATAAAGGGTAATCCAGATTTGTCTTTGGTTTTAGGTGATAAACCAAAATGTGTTTTTCGAAATGAATACAATTTGAAAAATATTTTACAAAATGGTAAGAAAACAAACAAAAATAAAAATAACATTTCAGTCAAACATGGGATGTATTGTTGTTACAAATGTACTGCATGCAGGTTTATTTTGGTAAGTCCATATATTTCTGTGACTACTGTTCCTTATACTATTGAGGTTCCTGGTTTTGTCAATTGTGATACCACCAAAGTAGTTTATATTTCATTTTGTTCAGGTTGTCCAGCATTTTATGTTGGAATGACTACCAGGAAATTAAGTACACGTATTAAGGAACATAATTATGCCATTAAACGTAAAGATTTGACCAACGCCCTATATAAACATTCCCGTACTTGTGTTACATATAAAAAATTTTTATTTAGTATTTTAGAAACATGTTCTATTGATCCTAGGGGAGGTGATTTTAAAAATCACTTGGAACAAAGGGAGGCATTGTGGCAGATAAAATTGAAATCCGACATTCCCCCTGGGTTAAATGAATTTATTAATGTTAAATGTTTTTTAAAGGGTCGTAAACTACAAGTCACTGATAAACACAAAGTAGCTTCTTTTCTTTTTTAGTAGCACTGTTCTTTTAAGTGATGTATTACTAATTTTGTTTTTATTGGTTCATTTGTATTAATTAATTGATTGACAAATGTATTTAAATGTGTTTGCTTTTTTTGTCTAGTTATTCTGAGGAAGTTTTTTACGAAAGCGGTCAAATAAAGACAGTTTGTACGCTATTTTTGCATTGTATTCTTCTACCTCTTTTTTGGCGCTGATTTACTTTATTTAGTATTTGGTTTTTTGATTTATATATCACAGTTTGTTTAGTCTTGTAGGATTATGAAAATTATACATTTCCAATACTTCTCATTATTATGCCCATATCTTTGCAAGGGAGCATGGTGATCACACAAATGATGCATCATTTTGAAGCTGACATTGAGACGCACAACTTCTACACATATATGTAGGCTCTGTCTGTTACAGGTGATGAGATATTATGCTTTGTTTATTTATCAGTTATGAGAAATATTATATTAATCATATGTCTGTAAATATCTCCATAAAGGAGCATCACACACAAATGGTTAAGGTATCATTTTAAAGCTGATATTCATACTAACAAATTAAATACACATTGTATGGGACTACATGGTACATTGACCAAGATATTGTGCTTTGCTTTTCCAAAAAGGTAAAAAATATGCACAATATCAGCATTCCTTGACAAATATTTAATATTGACTTTGATATGCACTATCAACATTTATACTGTTGGAAAGGTCAGTGTCTGCTGAACAACTTCTGCGTTTACATTTTTAGTCTACCTCCTACAGTTAAAGAGTTATGAACATTTGTTTTCTGTATGGTATTAGAAATGTACTAATAACTCCACGAATAGGCTTGATGTCCAAGGAACGGCACAGTAACAACAGGATATATCCAACAGTTTTTATTCGTATTCGTATTCCACTCCAACAAGCATAAGCACAAGGCTATACTATGTACTGTAACCAAACACAATACACATAGGTCCACAAGGTTGAGCGCTTTCATCTGCAAAGCAGATTTCATCAGAACACAGAAGCTCCTTAGCAGAGATCTTAAATAGAGTTCAACATGTCCAAATAGGCGCCAAAATGGTGAATTAATTAATTAAATAATTGAATAAATTCAATTCACTCAAAATTGCATTCTTGCAGAGTTTGTGCCTAAAAACGTGCTACATACATACATAAAAAATATATATTCATACATACATACATAAAATAGAAACATGTACTGAACTGATTGCAGTGAAGCTAGTAGCAATAATGATTAACTAAACATTATAATACAACTAATGTTTGATGGTGTAAAAATGTCTACCATTTCAAATCTACAAAATATTGTAAATATGTATAAATAGTCTACTTAAACATGTATTGAAGAAGTGAAAAATATATCAAAAGATGTCTAAAGGTGTTCGATGGATGAATACATGAATGTCCTTACTTCTAAAGAATCTAACTTATAATATACTATATAAAAACACATTGTAAATTACATATTATAAAATACATAGAAGTGTAAAATGTAAATATGTAAAAAGGGGTACGCACAAGACTTAAAATGGTGACGTAATGACCCCCTACATAAATAATTCGTGCATAGGTAGGAATATTCAAGTTAATAAAGGTAATTAAACAGTGATGCAATTGATGAATCAAGTTAATACAACATCATAATCCAAAAAAATATATATATCATAAAAAATGTAAGAATATAACTCCGAAACTCCCTCTTCTACAGAACTCATCAAAAGAGGACATATAAAAAAGTGAATAATAAACAATACTTGATAATATATACACCTTTCTACATGTAAAATAAAATAAAATGAAATGAAACTTAATTGATGAAAAATTGATAGATGGATATGAATATAAATATCAATATAGTTATAATCATAAATATGAATGTAAATATAATTGTAATTATAAATACAAATGTAAATATAACCAGATTAACTATCAAGAATGAGGAAAGGTTTTATACTTATGTGGTCATTTAGGCCAGGTTTAGTTGTTGCATCGCAAATCATTTGCCATTTGCTTTCTAGGAGAGATAAATGACCTTTCCAATTTCCCCATGCTGTTATTGTGTCAATGTGGTCTATGATGCTAAACAGAAAGGAATGCTCGCAACCCCTGTCTATAATATGCCTACTAAGTGCATTATTGGGGTCCTTCTTCCTTATCCTATATGTATGTTCGTAGATGCGAGTCTTAAATCTCCTTTCTGTTTTGCCTATATAAAATGCATCACATCTCTCACAGGTGGCCACATATACTAGTCTAGATGTATTGCAGTTGCCACCTTTGCTGTGCAGACTAGTGTGCGTGATGTTGTTTAGTTTTACTACCTTAGTAGTATTGATTAATCTGCACTGCTTGCAAGACCCACATTTCGTAGTGTGTCCATACTTTTTATTCTCCCTATGTATCACTTGTGACTTTTCCAACAACCTTTTAATATTGCAAGAAGTTTTGTACACCAATTTGGGGGCATTCCCCACTACACTAGTAAAATCATCTGATATTCTAAAAAGATTCCAGTGTTTTAAGAGTATATCCTTGAGGGTATTGACATACGGACTATAAGTAAGGACACAAATACATCCTTCTTGGAATCCCAACTTTTCATGTGAAATAAATGGTTTACCTAATAAGGGTGGGTATTTATTCCCCCATTCCTTCATAACATAGGTTCGTATAGGTTTTATTAAATTTTTAGGATATCCCCTATTGTAAAACATTTCTGATATCATGTTGAGTTCTCTCTCCATTACCTCCCTAGTCGAGCTCATGCGTGCAGCTCGAATGCACTGTCCTCTAAAAATGTTTTTAAATATATGTGGAGGGTGACAACTGTTAAAATACAGATAGTCATTCGAGAATGCTTTTTTCCTAAATATTTGAGATTGAAATCCACTCTCCGTGGTGGATATATATGTGTCCAAATAGGCTATACCTTGAGACTCCACATTATAAGTAAATTTTAAAAACTGGGTTGTATTATTTAAATATTCAATGAATTCAGGTATTGAACTAGCTGGTCCTGTCCATAAGACAAAAATGTCGTCCAAATATCTACTGTAGTACGAAACGTACTTGTAATAACTGCTTGGGAAAACAAACAGGGATTCCCATTCAAGCATTACTACATTAGCGAAGATCGGGGCACATGAGGCCCCCATAGCAACTCCTCTACTTTGTCTAAATAATTCCCCTTGAAATTTCAAATAGTTGTATTCAAGGACCAACCTCATCATATCGACCAACAGGTTGATTTTCTCAAAACTCAACCCAGAATATCTCTTTAACCCATCAAAAAAGAGATCTAGACCTTTCTCCTTGGGGATACAGGAGAAAAGGTCGATGACGTCGATGGTTATGAAGGTTTGGTCTTGATGCCAAATCAATGGAGTGAGCTTACTCAAAAAATTCCAGGAATCTTTAATGAGATGTTCAGCATTGTGGTATACCTGCTTAGTCCATGTATCAATGGTTACTCCAATGTTGTAAGTTTTGGACTTGGAACCGGAAATGATGGGTCTGAAGGGGGGTCGGTTGACATTCTTGTGTATCTTCGGAATCCCTATGATAGTAGCCATCTTTGGAAATTCATTTCTCATGAACTCATAAGTGTCGTTGGTAATCCTATTATCCAATAGGAAAGCTTCAATAGCTAGGTCGATATGTTGGTAACCTATGTTGACTTGGTTAAGAGACACTTCTTCATAGTTTCCCGATTCATGTAGAATGTTCAAAATTTCCTGATGATAATCGACAGTATTAAATAACACAATCCCTCCACCTTTGTCCGGTTTCATGATCCTGAGATCTTTGTTGCCTATGACAGCATTCAAGCACTCTCTTTCAGCTACTGAAAGATTATCCAAGGTACGATCAGATGATAAGGATTCGTGCTTCCTGATGTAATTTGAATGCCAATATATGTCACTTGCTACCATCTTTTCAAATTGAGCGACCGTAGGGTTATATCCTGGAACAAAGGTGCTCTTTCTTTTGAGTCTGGACCGATGGCCTTCCTCATGCTGCGCCATAGTATCTTCATGATTATTGTCCTTGAAGTGAAAGGCCAGGTTCATTCTCCTTGATAGAAGTTTAATCTCCTTGATAGTATCAAAAATGTTAAATTTGGTAACAGGGATAAACTTCATACCCTTACAGAAAAGGGAACAGAATTCTTCTGTGATAACATAATCAGTGTAATTGTACACCTGCAAACCTTTATACGTATGAATGACCACAGGTTTGCCTTGCAGGATAATAGGACAGGTGGAATCATGGTGGGTATCAAGAGAAACGATGAGATGGAGGAATGGTTCACTAGAATCTACTCCACCTGGCCCCACATGGGAACCAGAAGGTGGTATCTTGTCCTGCAGATCGATTGCGGGGGGTAAGGGTTCACCAGAATCTACTCTAACTAGCCCCACGGGGGAACCAGAGGTTAATATCTTGTCCTGAACTTTTTGGGAGCAGGGTGGAATCGTCCCCCCTGAAAATTTTGTTCACTTTCTAGTCCCCATTATTAACTTGAATATTCCTACCTATGCACGAATTATTTATGTAGGGGGTCTTTACGTCACCATTTTAAGTCTTGTGCGTACCCCTTTTTATATATTTACATTTTACACTTCTATGTATTTTATAATATGTAATTTACAATGTGTTTTTATATAGTATATTATAGGTTAGATTCTTTAGAAGTAAGGACATTCATGTATTCATCCATCGAACACCTTTAGACATCCTTTGATATATTATTTTTTACTTCTTCAATACATGTATAAGTAGACTATTTATACATATATATTTTTTAGATTTGAAATGGTAGACATTCTACACCATCAAACATTAGTTATACTATAACGTTTAGTTAATCATTATTGCTATTAGTTTCTCTGCAATCAGTTCAGTACATGTTTATATTTTATGTATGTATGTATGAAACTATATTTTTTATGTATGTATGTAGCACGTTTTTAGGCACAAACTCTGCAAGTATGCAATTTTGAGTGAATTGAATTTATTTAATTATTTAATTAATTAATTCACCATTTTGGCGCCTATTTGGACATGTTGAACTCTATTTAAGATCTCTGCTAAGGAGCTTCTGTGTTCTGATGAAATCTGCTTTGCAGATGAAAGCGCTCAACCTTGTGGACCTATGTGTATTGTGTTTGGTTACAGTACATAGTATAGCCTTGTGCTTATGCTTGTTGGAGTGGAATACGAATACGAATAAAAACTGTTGGATATATCCTGTTGTTACTGTGCCGTTCCTTGAACATCAAGCCTATTCGTGGAGTTATTAGTAGGTTTCTTTTTCCATTTATTCTTGGTATTAGAAATGGATTTTCTGAAAAGAAGCTCAGGCTGCACTGTTGTTCCTATGGTGGAATTAAGCAGGCAGCTTTTTCAGAGCTGCTCCGGAGTGAATGAGTTAACCAAACCACTGAATTGCCAGTTTTCTTTCCCAATCATTCTAACAGGGGAGATTATTGCCTACATACCCTAGACATTCACAGGCAAAATTATTTCTACCTGGACAGAACTAAGGCTTCTCGCAAATCAGATTAGTTATTCTTGGCCCATTCTGGACCTAGATTAGGATGTGCTGTTTCTAAGGTCACATTGACTAAATGGTTGAAAGACTGTGTAACATTTATTTACAAAGAGCACAATATCCCTCTAACTACAGCCATAAGGGCTCATTCCACAAAATCGGTAGCAACTTCTGCTGCCTTCCATGCTAGAGCTTCTTTACATGTCATTTGTGCAGCTGCAACTTGGGCTAGACCTCATACCTTCATCAACCATTACAAATTGGATTTGGCCTCCAGAGAAAGAGCATCTTTTGGTTCAGTGGTGCTCAGGAATGTCCTTCCATGAGAGCTTCCCAGGAGTAAAGGTAACTGGGGACTCTGTCCCAGGCATAAGGAATGAACGAAGATTAACAACATCAGATAAAGAAGTTATGTCTTACCATAATGTTCCATCTGTGTTGTTGATCCTCGTTCAGTCATTACGACCCTCCCTCCTACCCCCTCCTGAGGCTTATAGTGGATCTCACCATCCGTTTCCGTTAGGTCATTTGACCAAAGGTAGCCTGTACCTTCTTTTGACTTGCAAACTCAATCTGAGGTAACAAGGAGAGGAGAATTCTGGGTAAGAGTTTAGCTTGAGAGTTTGTGGCTGGCGCGAGCTTGGAAGATGGCTGGCTCGGTTCCGAGGTCGGAACCGACTACCCAGATGTAATGACTGAACGAGGATCCACAACATAGATGGAACGTTATGGTAAGACATAATTTCTTTTTACTTGGGTGCAGAGGATCATATCAGAGGCTATGCAATTCCCTTTTCCCTTCCTCCTCCCATATGCAAGAAAATTCCTGATGTTCCACCCAGTCAGAGGGAACAAGCAGTTCTAGAAATCCAAAAACTGCTTAAAAAAAGTCATTCAAGAAGTCTCACCAGACAGAGTCTGGAATTTACTCAATATATTTTTTAGCGCCAAAAAAGAGAGGGGACTGGCAACCAATTTTGGACCTAAGTGTACTGAACAAATCATTCACCAAACCAAATTCTGTATGGTCACAGTACAGTCCATTCTTCCATTTTTTTTTGTAAAAGGACGATTGGATGTGCTCAATAAATCTTCAGTGTATTACCATATAGAAATGGAGAAATGATCCAGAAGTTTCCTCCACTTCCGGCTGGGAGCCGGTCACTATTAGTTCAGGGTTCTGCCCTTTGGTCTCACCACAGCCGCCAGGGTGTTCACCAAATGTATGGCAGTAGTAACTGCTCACTTGGGATTCCAAGTGTTTCTGTATCTAGACAACTAGCTCATTACTGCTCCAACCAGGCATCACCTGATAGAAGCGAGAGACCATGTACTTCACATTTGTTCTTATCTGGGAAATAACTGTAAATTACAAAAAAAATCAAAATTGACCCCAGCTCAGAATGTAGAGTTCATAGGAGCACTTCTAAATACTTGAACTTCCACGGCCTCTCTTCCACTTGTGAGGTTCCAGAAAATCAGAGTTCAGGTTCAGAAAATAGCAGCAGGAAAGTAACTGCTGATCTAGTCCTACAGCACTAGGCTGCATGGCAGCAATGATGACCCTAGCTCCTTTAGCAAGATATCGCATGAGAACGCTACAATGGCTGCTAGCATCTCAGTGGTCAGTGTTGTACCAGTCCATGTTGGACCTGATTTTGATCAATCTTTGCAGAAAAGATTTAGCTTGATGGATGCATTTGAAAGACCTTCTTCTAGGACACCCCTTTGTCTCATTACAACCCAAAGCCATAGTGTCCACGAATGCCACCCAGATGAGGTGGGGGGCATTATCTGGGCAAGACTCCCCAAGGCACTTGGTCCCCCACAGAAGCCAACTTGCATATGAATGTCCTGGAGCTAAGGGTAGTGCTTTTAGCATTGCAAGCCTTTCAAACTGCTCTTCCATTGGGAACAATTGCAATTCAAACAGACAATATGTCAGTAGTTTGGTACATCAACAAGCAGGGAGGAACCAAGTCTCACCCCCTATGTCAAGAAGGTCTCAGAGTGTGGCAGTGGGTGATCTCTTCCAACCGCTTTCTTTACGCAATGCATATTCCGGGGAGTTCTAATGTGATAGCAGACAACTGAGCAGATGTATTCTGCTACCTCAAGAGTGGTCACTTAATCCAAATGTGAAGGAAAGCATTTTCCATCAGTGGAGCCAGCCTTGCTGGGACCTTTTTGCCTCGCCTCTAAACAACAAGTGCAGCAACTACTTTGCCCTGATCCCCCCTCCAGGGGAGTCACAGAGAGATGCTGTTGTAAACACTTGCCCCTCTGGACTGCTGTATGCCTTTCCTCCAATTCCCCAAATTCTGAAATTCCTACAGAAAGCAATCAGGCTGAAGAGCAAAGTAATACTCACTGCACCTTATTGGCCTCGACAGATATGGTTCTCCTTTCTTTGGCCTTACCTGATTAATCAGCCTTGGATTCTGGACCTGGCTCCAGATCTTTTGTCCTATCCAGAGGGATTACTCTATCCAAACATTATGAACCTCAGCTGACAGCTTGGTTTCTCCAGCTCCATTAGTAGCCAGGCTACCTTTACTTTCTTCCCAGGTACGTCATATTCTCCTAGCCTCTTATAAGCCAGCTACCTGTAAACTCTATGCTGGTAAATGGAGGAGGTTTATCTTTGACTCGTGACAATAGTGATCCCTTTTCAGTGCCCATTGATAAGTCCTAGAATTTTTAGCTTCACTTTTCAATGCAGGTGCTTCCCAGTCTACCAGAAAAATTCAATTAGCAACTATATCTAATTTCCATAATTGTTTTGAAGACTCCTCCTTGGCTTCTCATAAGCTTTGCAAAGCCTTCTTAAGAGGAACACTCTTGCTAAAACCCCCTTAACAAAGATCCTGCCCCCACCATGGGGTCTAAACTTGGTGTTACAAACCATTGTTCATCCTCCCTTTGAACCATCAGCTGAATGTGATCTAAAGTTTTTATCCTGGAAAACTATATTCGTAGTGGCAATAACTCTGCCAGATGGATTTCAGTAATACAGGCCTTATCATGCAGACCTCCTTATCTGATTTGCCATAAAGATTGAGTTTCACTGAGAACCAATCCTTCCTTTTTGCCTAAAGTAGTGTCAGAGACCAATATCAATCAGACTATTAATTTACCAGTATTTTTTTCTCAATTTTGCTAACAGAGGTGAATACTGCTTACATTTATTAGATGTTCACAAACATTTACATTTCTATATACACAGGACTAAGAATTTAAGAAAATCCGACCAACTCTTTTTGTGCCATTTTCATCTACAAGACTTGGCCAACTAGTGAGCAAAGTGGTGCTAGCCAGATGGCTCCAAGAATATATTTCTTCTATCTATAATAAAAAGAAAATTAAATTGTCTGGGCCTTTAAAGTTACATTCTACAAGACCTTTAGCTACTTCAGCAGTTTTTCAATCTAGAACTTCTGTGGATGATATTTGTACAGCAGCTTGGGCTTCTCTTCATACCTTTGTTACGCATTACAAATTGGATTTGGTCTCCAGGGGAAGAGCATCATTTGGTTCAGTGGTGCTCAGGAATATCCTTCCTTGAGTCCTCCCAAGGTCCAAGGTAGCTGGGCACTGTCCCATATGTCGAGGATAAAATGAAAATTGACATCATCAGATAAAGAAGTAATGTACTCAATCTGTGTTGTCCATTTTCATTTATCCTCAGCTCCCCTCCCTTCTTCCCACTGCCTTTGAAGTTTTTGGTGGAATGGATAATGGACATATGTCACTAGTACTATTATATGGTTCCAGATATGGACTCTATGAAGGCTTTTAGGTTTTTCACTCTGTATGTCTTTCTGCAAACTCGATCTGAGGTAACTGGGTAAGGGTTAGGCTCGAGAGTTTTTGGCTGCCGTGAGCTGTAGTTAATGGCAGAGTCGGTTCTGATGCTCAGAACTGAACTCCATATGTCGAGGATAAATGAAAATGGAAAACACAGATGGAACGTTATGCTGAGTACATAGCTTTTTTTATAGCATATTTAAAAAGAGAATCATGGCAGTGAAATTGATTGAAGTAAGTGCTATTTGATTTTTTTTATATCTATAAAACTCTCCCAGTTGAAAAAACATTTGAATGCTTTCAGTAAACACTTTCACCAAGCCATTTTTCTTTATCAAATTGTCTTTTATTGACCTGCAAACCAGACACAAAACTGCTTAAGGGTACCTTGTTTACCAGGAAAAAAAAGCCTTACAGCATTCAATATTCTTTTTCATTTACATGCTTTGAATTAACTCGTTACTGGATAGCGCCTAGGGTTTTTACCCAGCCATTTCCCTATGCAAGCATGGGAAAAAGCACACTGATTTTCTTTTGTCATACTCTCTTAACCAGACCCTTCTGCTCTCCTGCATCTCCTCCTCATTCTTTTTTTCATTGCAGTGCCTACATTTCTCAAAACTGGACAAAAAAAAAGAGGGGAAGAAGAGTGAACAAGAAAAAAACAAAGCACCTGTTTATATTAGTATCCCCATTGCGTTTAAAAAAAAAGAGAGAGAACTTTACTTCAAGTCTAACTGGTTTTGTATTATCTTTAAAGCTGTCACACCTGGGAAAACCCCCGATTGTTTTCAGGGAACATTATGTCCTAGCCAGTTTCTCCGTTCTTTTTTTTTTCCCTCAGCCAATCTCCTTCCACCAGTCTGTCTCTAGTTTCTCTTTATCAGATTGGCTCCATTGAGACATGCTGCAGAAGTGTTACTTAGTATACATATTTGCAAGTGCTAGGAAAAAACCCTTAATAATATTCAGTATTCTTTTTTCATTTACTTGCTCTCTGTTTTAAAACAAAGGTCCTTAATCAGTCATTTCCCCATGCAAGAATGAAAAAAGCAAATCAGTTTGAACTCTGTGATGCCCCCTTAACCAGGCTTCCTTTTTCCCTTTTTTTTTGTTAATCATTACATTGCCTATGTATCTCAAAACTACACAAAAAGAAAAAGAGAAGAGGGGAGAAAAATAACAACACCTGTTTATAATTCCCATTACATGCCAAAATAGCATGCAAAGAAAACTATGCATCACAGATACAATACTGTTAAGAAAAGAAAGTGTTTTCTTTACTTACAGTTAACATTCTCCCCTTTCTTCCCCTCCGCAAAACATTTTTCCAAATATTAATGACATTATTAAAGTAGGGCACTCAGCAAACAAATTTTGAAGAAGTCCAGTGTTTCCAGATTTTCTTGTGCTGTCATATTTCACAAATATAATTAATGCTTTGTAATCCCACATTAAGTTACTGATTATATTACTGTTCTTCTCCATCACCCAGATCCTGTCTCTGCTTCCTTTCCAATGTACTCTTGATCTTGTTGGTCAACTCTCGTGCTCCCTTCCTTCGTTCCAACATTTTCTGTTGAAATACTGGAAAAGATTTCATAGCTGCAGTCTCTCTGGTCTTTATTACCAGAGGAGTGAGAAGCAGAGTCTCCTTCTGTTTCACAGTCCAGTTTTTGTTGGACAAACTTTTGTATTTCCTCCTTAGCATGAACTTCATCAAAAAATGATTTTGTCCCTCCAGGGTACCTTGAAGACAGCTGGATACAGCAGTTTGAATCTCACACCTGTGTCTCAGCATTTTCTGAATAGAGGGAGGAATTTACTTCTCTTTTGCCTGGTGTACAATGATTAATCATTCTCCACAAACACTCTGCTGTCCCCTACTTTTAGTATTTTGTCCTTCTGCCACAGTTTTGACAAAATCAATTCTTTCTGCTGGTAGGATTGCATCCTTACTATTAAAGGTCTAGGTTGCTTTCTTATAGCTAGATTTGGAACATACACACAATGTGCCCGTTCAACTAATAAGCCCTGCTCTGGAATACCAGTCCAGTTGCTTATTTGTGGTTTCATAAATTTAATGCAGTCTGTTCTTTCCAGCTTCTGAGGTATAGCTGAAAATGTCAAGTTTTCCCTATGTACTCTGTTCTCTAATTCTGTTATTTTTTTTAAACATCTCTTCCTGAGCAGTCTCATATTCAGCCAACCTTTTCTTCATTTCAATCTCTGATTTTTGCAGCTTTATCGTCTCATCTGAACATCTGCTAAAAGATTCTTCCGTTTGTTCCAGCCTTTTGTTGTTTGTGTTAATATACTCTATCAGTGTTTTGTTTATTTTAACCAGGTCTGTATGCAGTTGTCTTGTATCATTCTGTAGGTTATTGGAAGTCATTGCTGAAAGTTACATTACTTTTTGCTGAGCAGCTGCATAACTCTCCCTATCCCTAGTCTGTGTTTTTCCTCAATTTTTGTAGCTGATTTTTTTCCAGGTCTTCTGTATTTCTTTATTCCTGGCATCCAGGCTGTGTGCTTACTAGCCAGTTACTGAAATTCACGCATAAACACAAGTCTACTGGCTTCTCTGCTGAGTTTCTGTTTTCACACTGGGAGAGCTAAAAACAAGCTGTCACTCAGTGTACAGCAATTTTAGAACCCAAACAGAGCCAGATTTTGGTTAGGAAGTCCTTTAGAATTATTTTAAAGGACTGGAGGGAGGGTCTTGACCTAATGGATACAGGTAAGGTGTTCCAGGTCTTAGCAACATGGTATGAATACAGACCATGGCCAGGAGATTTGATAGGTTTGCAGACAGAAGTTTTTGCTCATTGGGTCATAGTAAGCAATAAGGAACATAGCTATGTAGAATGGTATTTAGTGCTAGACAAGCAGATGAATGCTGGATAATTTTATAGATGGTAAGAAGCTATGTATATAGTAATTGATGAGTAACTCTAATTAGGGTTTTTAGTGGTTTACAGTGGTGGGTTCTGACAGGGGTATCTGATGCAAAATTTGCCACATTATTATAACATTGCTCAAGTTTTGATTGTTGTGTTGGCTGAACTGAAGGTTAGTAAGGATGGGTGCACCATAAAGTAGTGAGGTGATGAGGTAAGTGGTGGCAAGTGTGGTTTTAGTTGCGCTGACAAGAAAGTTTTTGGCTGTGTAAAGCATCCTTTTTTTTACTGAGTCAGTTTTATTATGCAATTTTGAATATGCAGGGGAAATTTAAGATTATCATCTCTAATAATTTGCTATAAGAAGTGACTTCAGTGGTTGTATTATTAAGAGAGATGATTCTTTAATTTTTTTTTTTTTTTTTTTCATGTGGGAGTGATTTGAGGGGGAAGTAAGTTTTTGGGGGGATGTTGAGCATGAGTTGTGAGCTACAAAGCCTTGTTTCAGTGTCTGTCAAAGCTTCCTTAGTAAATTTTTTAAGATGTGCTAGGCTGTTAGATATACATATGGGGGTGGAGTCATCTGCATATTTTATGGACGTGTGGCAGATGTTAGTGAGAATGTTAAATAGGAGGAGACCAAAGATAGAAACTTGTTGTACACTGGTGGTGACTCTGAGGAATGGAGAGAGGATGGAGTGCCATTTTACTGACTGATACTTAGTGTAGAGGTAGCTTTTGAACTATGGAAAGGTGGGCTGAGATAGACCTAGTAAGGACATCTGAAGTAGAGTTTGCTGTAACAAACAGTGCTGAAGGCTTTAGACAAGTCTAGAAATGAGACTAGTTTGTTGTTATTTCTGGGTTGATTGACGGGAAAGAATTTGCTTAAAAGCCACTTCGATATTTTGCCTTTTCAGTCTTTTATGTTCAACTAAGACACATTCAAAAGAATGCATCGTCAGTCTTGTAATAGGAACCCAAAACAAACCCTGTTACTCTAGCAACTTTCTAGGTTTATAAGAGCGATATTTTAAACATCTAAAAAGTAAAATTTAAAATTTAAAGTATCTATAAATGTTGGAAGTGAAGTGTTAGGACTGTAGGATGGACAGAAGCGGTGTTGTGTGGTGGATAGGGGTTCTTTCTATAGGAGATAGTTTAGCAATTGTTTTTGAATATATTTCTTCAAGTATTTCGGAGAGGGGGATAAGATTGTCATAGGTCTGAAGTTAGTAATGTACGTTGAATTTCTTCCTTTGTGTAGAGGGATAATGTGTGATTTTTTTTCTTCTCGAGAGGGGGCATGTGGGATTCCTGGAATGACTTATTCATAAGGATTGAAACAGAATAGGCAATGCTGTTGGCTGCTATATTAAGGTATTCATTTGGAAGGTCATCAGCTGAAATAGAGCATAGTTTGAGTTAAAGGGCAGTTTTATGTAGGGTGTGGGCCTAGGTTTGAATATGAAAGTGGATGTGGTGATATGTAGCTGTTGGGCAGAGTTGGGATTGGATGTTAGGGAATCCTTTGTTAGTGATGCTATGCCATCTATGAAGTAAGAGTTGAATTATATTGCAGTTTTGAGTGGTGAGATACTGGGAGAAGGGGTTAGGGTTGAATTTTTTGGCTGGAATGTAAGGTTTCTTTAATGACTGACCAGAATTGTATTTAGTTGTGTTTACTGTTGTTCTGGAAGTTGTTACAGTATAGTTTTTGTTTTCATTTGTTTGCTTTTTAGTACAGTTGCTTAGCCATGCCAGGAAGAGAAAACGAGGTACATCCCAGAGAGAAGGGGCTCCTATCACTGAACAAAGGGTTATTACTACATCTCAGCTTGAACACACTGTAGCTCACAGCTTGAACAATCTCACACATATCTTAGGTAGGCATAGATATTCAAAGGGTATGTTAGACATTATGAAGGAGGCTATGAAACCTAGTTCAAGAAATCCTAGATAACAAAATGGAAAATATTCTCTTTTTGGTGCCAGTCTAAGAACTTAGAGCCCAGAATGGCTAAGGTGGTACTGGTCTTGGAATATGTGTCAGACTTCTACAGATACGACCTAGCCTCATCCATAAAAGTTCATGCTTCTTTGCTATCCAGTTTCAGTCTTGGAAAATACTGTTTTGGTTGCAGTTACTATTGCTAGGCATGTTTCGGAGTTGCAAGCACTTACAAAGGAGAGAAATCTTATTAGAGTCCATCAAGACAGAGTGGTCCTGCATACCAATCCTTCTTTTATGTCTAACATGGTTACTGAATTGTCCCTAAATCAGACCATCTAACTTCCAATGTTTTGCCTAAATCCACAGATGGATTTCAGGAGAAAGAACTTTGCATTTCCTGGATGCACATAGGTAGCTAAGACTACTTGGGTAGAGCAAAGGATTTCAGAAAATCTGATCAGCTATCTGTCAGCTTTGCAAAAGGGAAGGAAGAAAAAAACTGCAAACAACCAATCCTTCTCGAAGTGGCTGGGAACTGTATTAACTTTTGATACCAGCACTATGGGAAATTGTTACCAGGACACATTAAAGCATGCTCTACTAGATCGTTAGCTACCACCACAGCTTTCCTTAGGAGACCCATCTTAGAAGCAGCAACTTGGTCCTCTATACACAGTTATTCTAAGCACTACAGCTTAGAGGCTGCATCCAGAGCTAGGGGTATGCTGCAGGGACTGATCTCCAAATAACTGGCCAATCCTACTGTATCTTTCACTAGTTTGGTTATCTTCTTAATAGTGAAGACTACAACAGTGATTACTACAAGTGACATAGTACAGTTGCCTTAGGAACTTACATAATTACTGATGTTTTGAGTATTTCACTGTTGCAGTCCATATTCCCTTCAACTTCACTCCTTCTTTTCTGACGCCTTATCCTTGGATTGGGGTGGTGCCCCTATCTCCTCAACCCACTTCATCAATATAAAATCAGGCATTTTTCCCTGTTTTGGTAGTCCTCACTGGGCTTTACAGACTGGGCACCTTGGGTCGGCCTTGGCCAATGCTGGAGTCACTGCCTGGTCCACCGTGCTCCACGACTAGGAGGCTTTATCTACAGTTCTGATTGGGCAAGAAAAATCTTAAGATGACATTGGCTGATACACCCTTTGTACTACTGGCAATCCAGTAGCTTGTATCTGTGCAGCAAAGAAACCAGGAAACACAAGAAAGCAGCTTACATTGTCCCGCTGTGCTGAGGAGCTCAATAAGACCAAAAAACAGACCCACTACTATAGTAAAAATTCACAATGTCTTAAATTATTATTTTTACATTGTTGCCTTGGTGGATTTAAGGCATTGTGAATTTCTATTATATTAGTGGTCTGTTTTTTGGTCTTATTGAGCTCCTCAACACAGCGGGCCAACGTGAGCTGCTTTCCAGTGTTTCCTGGTTTCTTTGTAGTATTGACATCCTGGAACCAGAAGCAGGGTTTCAGCTCGGGTCCTGGAGGCAGAGAGGGGGAGCTTGGAAGATTGACTGACGATGACGTATTTGCATGGCAAGGTATCACAGTAGTGAAGACTTCAGTAGTGAAATTACTCGAGCTTCTTCAATATAATAAGTTCCTAGCACACCTGTACTTTCGCAGATGAGCACACACTCCATAAAATGTGGCTATGATATTGTGACTGCATCACATAGGGCAGTAGCTACAGGGTCAGTGGACATACTTGGCTAAGGACTCACCCAGCCAGACCGTTTGAAGGCAGAACTCTTTAAAGCCTAATCATATAAGAAGCTTCTGTTTGGACCATCTACAGAGAAGATATTTAAAAAGTTGGAGGGAAAGAGTAAGACTGTGTTTGGTCAGGCAAGAAGTTTTTTTTTCCTATCTCCTGCTTCAAAGTACAGCAGAAATGAACCATCCAAGAGCTAGGCTTTCCACCAAAGCTAGATAAAAAGCAAACAAAAATGTTAGAAAGCTTATTGTAAGTAAAAATAGCTAGGTAACCAGAAGGAAAAGGATGGGTGCTTTCAAAGCCAGTACTCAGGCAGAGAACAGCTATAAAAGTTCAATACACCCTAGAAGCCTTATCTCATCCAATCCCCAACCTGACTGTTGCACAGTAAGGGTGCGAGGCTGGCTAGACCTGTTTTTCAAACAGCGAGATGCCATCACAGAAAACAAATGAATAGTAAATATTTTAAAACAAAGATACAAACAGTACTTCATAAAGAAACCACATTTGTCAGGTCTCTGCCTCATACCAACATATCTAAGACAGTTGGCTCAGCCTGTTATGCAACAACTGCTCTTGCAGGAAGGAGGCTGTGGAGACAGTACCAAAATGAGAAGGCACAGGCTTCTATTCAGCACTTTTCCTAGTCCCAACGAAAGACAAACCTTGGGAACCAATTCTAGATGTGTTGAGGCTAAACAAGTTCCTAAAAATTGCAAAGTTCAAAATGTAAACCTTGCAAGGTCTTCTTCAGCGGCTTTTTCCACAAGCACAGATGAACACAGTAGATCTTAAGGATGCCCACCGACATAACCCCAAAGCCAGAGACTACAGAAGGTGTCTTATATTTGAAGCAGGAAAATCCCATTAACAGCTCAACTAGTTGCCCTTTGTGTTTTCTGCAGTAATGGTGTTCACAAAGTACTTGGTTCCAGCAGTTGTCTTTTTCAGAACCAAGAGCATTCATATGGATCCTTGTCTAGATAACTGCCTGATCTAGGCAACAACCATGTAAGACACCAAAAAGCCTACCAGTTCTGTTTGGCTTGCTTTCAAAATTTAGGCCTCTCTCTCTGAAAACTGTCAGTCTCACCTGATATAAATCATCTTTCTGCAGTGAGCACTGTTAAACACAAGAGTACTGCAGAGCTTCCCTTCCTTCAGACAAGGTGCTATTCCTAGTAAATTACTTTCAGTCATGAAAACAACTGAACTGAATTTCTTTAAGGGACGTTCTAGGAGTCTTGGCTTTGTGTCACCTTCCATCCTCATGATACCCTTTGCAGGGATGCAGATGAGAAAGCTTCAGTTGCACTTGAGAAACAGATGGAGCTAGCATACACAGTCTCTGCAGTGCCCTGTCTCCCTACTACCCTGTATTAAGCTAATGTGGTGAATTCTGCAGCAGTTCAGTTAGGGTCTGTCCTTCAGACCAGATGCTCACCACCATTTCCACGGACACAGCCTGGGGTGTACTGTCTCAAGAGAACTAAGGATCCAGGGAGCATGGGACTGCAACCTGAGAAAAAAAAGACATCATCAAGTAAATAATTGCAGTAAGTTGGGCAGTAACGGCTTTCAAGCCCATTTAGGCAGTCAGCAACTTTACACATCATAACAGACAATACAATATCGATGTAATACAAGAGCAAGCTGGAGGGGAACTTGCTCTTTCTGGTTAGACAGACTACCTATGCAAGCATGGAATCATGCACAGGAGACCGGTATGACCCTGTGGGAACTTCACATTCTGTCCCATCTCAGGAAAACTCATTGGCAGGCTGACTAAACATTCAATTTACACTGATGAACACTGAACAGATACATTTATGTGGATCTAGTTTACAGGTGAAATGTATCAGAAGTAGATGTTTTTGTTTCTCCACTAAATAGCTTAATTTGTTTTGCACAAAGACCCTTACAGTACAAGACTGAATAACAGATGCCTTCTCCATAAGCTGTGTGGGTAATCCCCAGGGTAATACAGAAGATCAAGGAGAAAAGGTAAAAAAAATGCTGTTCTTCCAGTTAATACCAGTTCTATGTCATTAAGCATGATGAAAACAAAACTTGTTTTGTTGCCTTGCCATGTGGACCTTTTTCTGTTATATTCAGTTGTTGCTTGTATACCCTGGCCTGAAGACTCTAGGGTTGACAACTTGGATAATTTAGCACTTGTACCCATTAGACACTTATTTTCAGAGGACATTTTAACATGTACTAATGGAGGCTAGAAAGCCAAATACAACAGAAATATGCAAAATTCCCCTTTTGGTGTCAGAAGCAGGGTCAGAAAGAGGAGGAAGACCACTTGATTACATGTCAGACCTTTACAGATCAGGGTGGTGGTCAGCATTTTCAGACAGTCTGCCATGGGATCCCTCTCTCTACTCCTTACTCCCAGCGAAGCAGTTCCTTAAGAGGGCCTGCATTTGAGACCACCCAGAAAAGGGTAGCTCCACTGTGGGACTTCTGCTGTATTTTAAAGAAAGTTACCGTACCTCCTTTTGAGCCATCTGTTTTTGCTCAACTAACATATTTCACATAGAAAACTAGTTTACCAGTGGTGGTAACTTCTATTAAAAGAATTTCCGAATTACAAGCCTTGATGTGGAAATAGCTGTTATTTACTTCCTTAAGGATAGGGTCACAATGCATAGCAATGCTACCTTTGTGTCTAATGTGGTAACAGAGCGATCTAAATCAGGCTAGCCACCTACTTAAAAAATGTCCAGCTTCCCAACACTAAAGGAAAAGAATCGCACACACTAGGCAATTGAGGTATTGCTAGGATAGAACAAAAGAAATTAGAATCTCAACAAATTTTCAGTTCTTTTGTAAAAAAAAAAAAAAGGGGGGGGGGGGCTGTTTCCAAACAGACTGTTTCAAAATGGCTAACACATTGATTGTGTTTACTTCCGTTATACTCATCTTGACAAGTCGGTCCTGAGCAGGTTAGAGTCCACTTCAATAGGACCACTTCAACCCCAGTACATTCCTTAAAGGCGGCACCACTCATGCCATCTTGGAAAGCAGCTACATAAATCTGTCATCATTTTCTTCAAGTATTGTAATCTGAGCATGTCTTATAGATCAAGAGCAAAGTTTGCCTAAGCCAGCCTTCAGGCCTCCTACAGTCCACTGCCTCTCAGGACCAGCCACCCACTAGTCTATATTTTTTTTAGAAACTGCAGTTTTCATTACTGCAATTTGAAACATGAAGAACATAATGCAGTTAAATAGAAACGTAATATACAGTGGATGTAAAAAGTTTACACACCCCTGTTAAAATGCTAGGTTTTTGTGATATAAAAAAATGAGACCACAGTATATAATTTCAAAACTTTTCCCACCTTTAATGTGACCTATAACCTGTGCAATTCAGTTGAAAAACAAACAAATCTGTTAGGGGAAAAAATATAAAAAAATAAAAAAAAACATACAGTACGCTGGTTACATAAGTGTGCACACCCTTAAACTAATACTTTGTTGTGTGTGCACACCCTTAAACTAATACTTTGTTGAAGAACCTTTTGATTTAATTACAGTATTCATTCTTCTTGGGTACACACGTGCCATCAATTAGAGACTCTGATTAACCCCAAATAAAGTTGAGCTGTCCTGACATTTGCTCAGTTGCCTGCTACAGCAAAAGCCATGGTTCACAGAGAGCTTAGAAAGTATCAAAGGGATCTCATTGTCAAAAGGTACGAGTCAGGAGAAGGGTACAAAAAATTTGCACAGCATTGGATATACCATGGAACACAATGAAGACAGTCATCAAAAAGTGGAGAAAATATGGGACAACAGTGATGTTGCAAAGAACTGGATGTCCCTCCAAAATTTAAGAAAAGACAAGACGAAAACTGGTCAGGGAGGCTGCCAAGAGACCTGCAGCAACACTGAAGGAGCTGCAGGAATTTCTGGCAAATACTGGTTGTGTACTACACGTGATCACACTCTCCCGTATTCTCCATATGTCTGGACTGCGGGGTAGGTTTGCAAGACGGAAGCCTTTTCTTACACAGAAGAATATCCAGGCCCGGCTAAAATTTGTAAAACAATACATCAAGTCTCCCAAAAGCATATGGGAAAATGTTTTATGGTCTGATGAGACCAAGGTTGAACATTTTGTCCACAATTTCAAAAGGTACGTTTAGCGAAAAAACAGCACTTCGCATCACCAAAAGAACACCATCCCCACGGTGAAGCAGGGTGATGGGAGTACCATGCTTAGGGGTTGCTTTTCTTCAGCTGGAACTGGGGCTTTAGTCAAAGTGGAGGGAATTATGAACAGTTCCAAATCCAGTCACTTTTGGCCCAAAACCTTCAGGCACCTGCTAGAAAGCTGAAGATGAAGAGGAAATTCACGTTTCAACATGACAGTGACCCCAAGCATACATCCAAATCAACAAAATAATGGTTTCACCAGAAGAAAATTAAAGTTTTGGAGTGGCCCAGTAGAGCCCAGACATAAATCCAATAGAAAATCTGTGGGATGACCTGAAGAGGGCTGTGCACAAGAGATGCCCTTGCAATCTAACAGATTTGGTGCACTTTTGCAAGGAAGAGTGGGCAAATATTACCAAGTCAAGATGTGCCACGCTGATAGACTCCTACCCAAGAAAACTGAATGTTGTAATTAAATCAAAAGGTTTTTCAATAAAGTATTAGTTTAAGGGTGTGCACACTTATGCAACCAGTGTATTGTGCGTTTTTTATTTTTTTATATTTTTTCCCCTAACAGATTTGTTTGTTTTTCAATTGAATTGTACAGGTTATAGTCACATTAAAGGTGGGAAAAGTTTTGAAATGATTTACTGTGGCCTCATTTTTTTATATCACAAAAACTTGGCATTTTAACAGGGGTGTGTAAACTTTTTATATCCACTGTAGTTGTGGATGTTTGAGTATATTTACGGTTGCAATAACATTTCCTTCCCTCTTCCCTCTAGTTCCTTCTTGGGTGTGGGTTGGAGTAGGTAACATAATCATTCCCAGGTGCTTGCCCTTGTCATGGTTGATCTTTGTCCTGGAGAGGTAGTCCTCTAGTCTTCTTGTTGGGCTTAAGCCCTGTGGTGACCATCACCATCAGGTTAGTCAGTACTATGGATGTCCTTCCATATCACTGTTGCAGTATTTTTTATAGTAGGGATCCCCTGCCAAGGGTAGACCAACATCCGGTCAGTATACCAAAGCCATAGATTATAATAGGGACATCATACATCAAACGTATGCTTCCCACACATGACATAGGGCTTAAAGGTGACGTATGGACATATCTTCCTCAAAGCTTCTTTGCCGCCAGTCTGAACGCCATCTCTGATCGTTAGTCTGAATGCTCTTTTGTCTGCTGGTTCCCAAGCCTTTTTCAGATAAGTGTCTTGTTAGGATTTTTCATATGTTATTTTTTTTTTGTGGTTGATGGATTACATGTCATTCAGAAAGGGGAAATGCCAGTGTGGGAGACAGATTCCCCATAAGGACCATCACAAGTAGTGTTTGTTTTACTTGGGTGCTTCTCACTACCATGCATCTTGTCCTGTTTGTCACGCGTTTGTCCCTAAAACTTCACATAGTTGTATCTCCTCTTTAGCTATTTACCTAGAGAACCAATGTCTTAAATTGTTGGCTAAGAGTATGATGACAGAATCATCCCAGCCCAAGGGTCAGACCTCCATGAAGAAGGAGGCTAAGAAAGCTTGGTCAGATTTTTCTGTTGTACCTCTTCCACCAGACATCTCTCTCAAGGCCGGTGAAAGCCTGGAGGATAACACAGTTCTTCAGTTAGATTCCTCTACCACTACGGCTTCATAGGCTGGTATGGATCCGGCTTCTCACATGTCCTCAGAGGTTCTGCAGACATCCGTTTCGGATGTTCTGGGGGAACCGTGGCTGATTACTGTAGGGCCTAGCGGTGTTCCTTAGATTCTTGTTAGGGAAGAGGTTCCCACTATGCTAATAGTGTCGGAAGGGGTCTGAACTGCCTAAGATGTTTAAAGCAGACATTCCTTTGAAAAAGAAGAAAATTAAGCATATTTCCCCAGCTGCTAAAGATCATCAACGTGAATGGCAGGATTTCAAATATGGTCTGTTTAATGGTCTTATGGCTTTGAAGCCCCCTCAGGGATTTTTAACTCCTGCCCCCCTTGGTCCTCTACTCCCCTTAAGAGGCCTAGGGAGTAGGAGTCTTCTGATGGGGAAGCAGGTTCTGATTACTCCCAGATTCCCGCTCCTTTGAACTGTGGTTCTGAGGAAGAGTACTCTTAGACCGGATTCTCCCTTTGAGAAGATTTCCTTTGGGGATACCTTTGCTGTATGATGGAATTTTCTCAAATGGGACTGTACCCAGATTTCTGATGTTCAGAAGAGGTATTATGACCTCCTTCAAATGGAGTTTCCTAAACTCTGTGCTGTTCTTCCTGTTCTTGCTGCCTTGTTAGACACTTTTTCTCCAGCTTTTCAGGCTCCTGATTCCCGACCCCCTGCTACTAAAACAAAAGGATAGGTTTTATAAGGTGCCTGATAATTGTAACTTTATTTACAAGTGTCCCTTTGCTGATCCTTCTGTTATTTCTGTTTCTTCTGATAAGCCCTCCCAAGCTTTTATCTTCTCTTCAGCTGCTTCTCTCTGACCAGGACAGCATAACTATGTAAAGATTGTGAAAGAAGATGTACAGTGCTGCTAAGCTGGCATGTAGGGCTGTGAATTACCAGACCCATATGACCAGGTATGTTTTGGCCCCTCTCTCTCGGGCTTTTCAGGTTATTTCAGACCCTCCTGATTCTGAAGGGAAGACTTTGGCTCTCTCTTTGTTGGGGTCCTCTTCTCAAGTGTCTTGCCATTCCTTTAAATGTAGTTATGATGCAGCCTGATGCATTTTCTAGAGCTGCTGCCTTTAGATCTGTGTTGCGGAGGTATTCTTAGCTACGCCTTCAGGCTCTGCCTGATGATATTAAGGCCCTGTTAATGGATGCTCCTCTTGACAATAAAAATCTCTTTGGTTCTGCAACTGCTGAGCTTTTTAAGTCCCTTCAGGAAAAGGGTAAGGCTGTGCAGGAATTAAAGCATGTTTTTTTTTCCCTCTGTTTTCAAATTTTAAAGGAATTATCCTACCAAGTCTGCCTTTATTTGTAGACAGTTTCACCCTATACCCAAAGGTAAAAAGGGTGCTAGAAGGACTCCTCCCGCTAAGTCTACTCAGACTCCTACAGCTCAGAAGCCTCAATGTTATGTTGTCCTATCTTGCCTTCATTCTTGCTGGTTGGGTTCAGAACCGAGCATTGGTTCCAATTCGGCCTAATACTAAAGCTCGAGAGCTTCCACTGGCTGGAGGCTATCCCCTATCCCATCATGCTTAGGGAAGATGACCCAGATCTGTTTACCACTAAACTAGATCGTGTGCTTCTCACTAGGCTCAGGCTAAATTAAATTCTCTTTTGGACATTATTAGTTTATTTCAAAATATTTTGGTTATGTATTGTTGTGTGTTGCTAATTGATTATGATTTAGGTTTCACTGTGGTGAATTCATAAGCTTTCTTGCTTGTGTTTGTTGTGGCTGTCCGTCGCTTTCACTAGGCCTACAACTCCCTGTCCTGTCTTTTAAAGCTTTAACAAACCCATTTAAGTTAGAGGGTTTGTCTTTCTTTCTCCTTCTGTCCATTTAAATTAGAGGCAACTCTTTCCTTCCTTCTACCCCTTCCTAAGAGGTTTCATCATTTAAGTTAGAGATGACTCCTCTGGCTAGAGAGGATCGTCGTTTTAGTTAGAGACCTCTCCTTTAGCCATTTTCTCTTCCCTGCTTGAGTGTTAAAAAAAAAAAATTAAAAAAAAGTAGAGTAGAAGTTATTTAATTACCTTTTTGTTTTAGTGTGGTACTTGATAGCTATATAGTTTTTTTTGCTAGCATTGTTATCTCTATCTCTTACCTAGTTCCTGGGCAGTATTCTTTGTTGTTGCTGTGTTTGTTGTTACTATGTCCAAGGAAGGCAAAGAAGTGAAGCAATCAGGCTTCAAAAAGTGCGACTCCTGTGCTTAGAAAATGTCCTTAACTGACGGGCAGCACACTAGTTGTGTCTACTGTTTAAGTGCAGTGCACCTGCAAGACTCATGTTCAATCTGTCATGGTTTCAGTTCCAGGGTACTGCAGGAACATAGAAACAAATTGATGATTAAGGGATTGCTTCCGTTTGCTGAGGCTCTAGAAGGTAACCAGACCTCTTCAAAATCATCCCAGTCACCAAAATCGGACAAGTCTACTAAAAGAGCTTCTTCGTCGGCTCCTGCTACTGAGCCAGCTAAGAAGCTATCAAAGGATTTGACTTCAGACCCAAAGTCTTTCGGGCCCGAAAAGACTGCTCCTTCGGTTCCACGAGTTTTGTCGGAACCGATTAGGAGTCGTATACGGAGCCGGTCCCCTCGGTCCCCCAGTCACCCATCTTACAGTCTGTGGCTGTCAGTATAAAATCCTTGGCCCCATCCTCGTGATCATCCAGGAGTCTGTCTGATGATGACGTGGAGTGAGTGGTCAAGAGGTTGCTTTGGACTCAGGCTCTAGCCAATGTCCTTTCAAGTCCAGCCCAAAAGGAATTGGAACCAACTTCTGTTTCTGACCCGTCTTCTATTCCTCCTCCGACCCGAATGGTTTCAGAGTCAGAGTGCTTGGATGTATTTGTGGTGGAACTGTCAGGTCCGAGACTCACCCCAGGGTTTTCGGTCCCGACTTCTGCTCTGACCTCTTCGGTACCATATTCGATCGAAGGGTCTGGGAGCCAACACTCCCCCGTTGGGTCTGGGGAGGAGAGTCATATCAGACCACTGTCGGATCTGAATCTACCTCTCGGGTCATCAGCGCGGGTTAGCTCAGTGCCTACATCTTCCTCAGAGCCCACCTCCTTGGTGCGAAAGAGTTTCCTGCTCTTCAGACCCAGGTCTTGGGGTCTTCGAGGTGATGAGGAGTGTGCAGTCACCCTCGATGGCTGCACTCACAGATCCTAGCACTGTTCCCCCAAAACTGCTGGTGTCTGCCTCTTTACCATCCCTCCCCCCAGGTGTAGAGAACCAATGCTCCAGGACGCCCCATTGGGTGAGACCCTCTCTTTCAAAACCTCCCCAGAGGATCCCTCTGGGGAAGTCCTTGGAAGAGAACATGTAAGAGTGAACAGCTAGACTCCCCTGAGGAGTCAGTCACTCCAGATACGGACTTGGATGTTTCAGAAGGGTTGCCACAGTCACCCTCTGAGGATGTCTCCTTCTCAGACATCCTAGAGATCCTGAAGCAGAGAGGTGGCTGGAAGACCCTCACCCCTTCTGAAGATGAGTCCGTATACCTGGAGACATTTCTTTCTCGACCCTCCACCTCTTGGGTGTCTCTGCCCTTTGACCAGCTCCTCAACATTATTAGTCGAAAGTGTGGGGCTCTCCAGAATCCATGGAACCTGTTCCGAGGAGGCCCAACAAATTTATAACGGCTCCTTCAGACAAAGACTTTTTAACCAAAGGTGTCCCAGTAGATGGTATTGTGGTGGCAGCGGCCACCAAAAAGGAGTTAGCTGAGATTTAATCTGTCCATCCTCCGAATAAGGAGTCTCAAACAATGGACAAGTATGGGAAGTGGATTTTTTTGTCAGCGGCCTTTACACTTAGATCACTGAACTATCTGACCTATTTTACCAAACTTCAGAGGGATCTCCTGAAGGAGCTGGAAGATACCCTACAAGGTTCCACAGCTGGAGGGGTTCCAGACAAGGTGACTGCCCAGCTTGCTACCTTAAATTCAATAGTCAACTCCTCTTTGCATCTCATTTCTTATGCAGCTGATGGTATGAGTATGGCAGCTGGTACAGGAATTGCCCTGAGGAGGCAGCCTTTGCGAGTTTGCTGAGCCCTTCAAGTCTTCCTTCACTAACGCCCCTTTTGACAGCTCGTCCTTGTTCAGGCCTAAGGTTAAAGAGACTCTGACCAGGTGTGAACAAGAAGGCAAAACTTTGTCTGCCTTGGCAGTACGTTCCCCCCACCCCCACCCCCACCACCACCACCACCAGGCCTTATCCCAAAGGCCAAAAGGGTGGGAAAATGTGGTTCCACAAATCTCAAAGAGCTTCGCCAGACGCACGTGGTGAACCTTCCCCCAGAGGCAGAGGGGGAAATAACAATGGAAGACACCGACCTCGCAGCAAAGGGAGTCCACAAAGCCAGGGTGACAGAGATACGTTCTCTGGCGGGCCTTTCCAGCACTCCTGAAAGGAGGCCCGCCTGTCTACCTCTGGAGGCAATCAGGAGCAGACTATCACTGTACCCAAAAGCCTGTCTAAATATCACTCAAGACATATGGGTACAGTCAGTAATATCCAGTGGATACAACATACCCTTCCCCACCCCAAAAAACAAGATCAGTCCCAGACATTCCACCCTGTCAAAGGGATCAAGCAACTTTAGAGATACAGAAGTTGCTAAGGAAAAGTCATCCAAGAAGTCCCCACAGACCAAACCGGATTTGGAACTTACTCAAGGTTCTTTTTAGTTTAAAAAAAACAGGGGACTGGAGACCCATCTTGGATCTCAGTACACTGAACAAGTCCTTAAAGAAATCAAAGTTCTGGATGGTGACACTGCAGTTTATACTCCCCTTTCTGGGAAAAGACAATTGGATGTGCTCAGTCGATCTTCAGGATCCGTCCTACCATATAAAAATGGACAGGCGATCCAGGAGACATCTACGCTTCCGGTTGGGAGCCAGTCACTACCAATTCTGAGCTCTGCCCTTTGGTCTCACTACAGCCCCCTGGGTGTTTACCAAATGCATGGCAGTTGTTACGGCTCACTTGATGAGTCTAGGATTCTGGGTGTTTCCATACTTAGACGATTGGCTCCTGACCGCCACCACCGAGCATCTACTAACCAAGGCAAGAGACACCACCGTTTACCTTTGCTCGGAACTGAGCATTACCATAAATTTAGAAAACTCTGCCTTGTTGCCATCACAGCATATTACATTTATAGGAGCAGACTTAAACACAGTAGACATGGTAGCAAAATTGCCTCACAACAGGGTACAGACACTGAGGCATCAAGTGTCCATTTTGCTCTCAAAAAAGACAGTACAGGCAAGGTTGGTTGTAAAGGTCTTGGGCACTATGGCAGCTGCCATAACATTAGCAAATCTGGCACATCTATCTTCAAATGAGGGTCCTTCGGTGGCTTCTGTTCGCTCAGTGGTCCACGCATGAATTACCCATGTCCCACAAGATCTTCATTACAGACTCCTGCAAGAAAGACCTACATTGGTGGCTTCATTCCACGCAGATAACTCTAGGCAGGCCATTCACTCTCCCCCAACCAGTAGCCACAGTGACCATGGACACTTCCCAGATTGGGGGGGGGGGCATTATCTGGGAAAGACCGTCCAAGGAACTTGGCAGAAACATGAGTACCACTTGCACATCAATGTCCTAGAGATGAGAGCGGTGGTTCTGGCATTGCAGGCATTTCAGAACTCTCTTCCACTGGGCACGATTGCAATACAGACAGACAACATGTCAGTAGTGTGCTATCTCAACAAACAAGGCGGAACAGATCCTACCCTGTGTGTCAAGAGGCTCAAAGAATATGGCAGTGGGCAGTCTCTTTTCAATGCTGTCTGACTGCAGCGCATATTCCAGGGAAATCCAATGTGATAGTGGACAAATTAATTCTAATGCCTCACGAAATTGCGAACCAGATTTTTTGCAAGTGGAGCCAGCTTTGCTGCGACCTGTTCACCATGTCCATGAACACCAAATGCAGCAGCTACCTTTCCCTAATTCCCCCCGCAGTCACCAAGAGATGCACTCATTCATGATTTGCCCCCGGGGCTCCTTTATGTCTTTCCCCCGTTCCCTTTAATCCCCAAAGTTTTACAGAAAGCCAAAGCATTGAGTTGCAAGTTAATACTCATCGCTCCATACTGGCCTCGTGAGATCTGGTTTCCTTTCCTATAGCCCCATCTCCAGGAAGAGCCGTGGATTCTGGACCCGGTAACAGATCTTCTGACTCATCAGTCAGGGATGCTCCATCCCTCTATCCAGACCCTCAAACTGACAGCTTGGCTGCTCCACTTCCAGTCATAGCCAGGCTTCCAGACATATCCCCTGCAGTGAGACATATTCTAGTTTCAGCTCGTAAGACAACTAGAAAGCGTTATGCTAACAAATAGAAAAGATTTTCTTGTTGGGCTTCCAAGAATCACATAGATCCCTTCACAGCCCCTGTAAGTACAATTTTGGAGTTCTTAGACGTTTTTAATGAAGGCACAGCAGCGGCTACCATACGAGTACAGTTAGTCGCCTTATGTAACTACCACATAGGAGACATGGGATCAAAACTAATGTCTCACAGATTGTGCAAAGCCTTCCTGAGAGTTACATTTTTACTAAGGCCTCCAATAAGAGGACCACCACCTCCTTGGGACCTAAATTTGGTACTGACTACTCTCATTCTCCCACCATACGGACCAGCTTCCTCTTGCCAACTAAAATTTCTAACCCGGAAAACAGCCTTTCTGGTAGCCATTACTTCGGCTAGGAGGGTTTCAGAACTTAAAGCTCTATCCGTACGCCTTCCCTACTTAGTTTTTCACAAAGACAAATTCTCTGTCAGAACAAATCCTTCATTTCTTCCCAAAGTATGTTCTGAAACCAATTTAAATTGATCCATCAACCTGCCTGTTTTCTTTCCAAACTATGCCATCAAGGCAGAATATTCCATACACCAGTTGGATGTACATAGACAGTTACGCTTCTATTTGCATAGAACAAAGGAAATTAGAAAGTCTGACCAGTTATTCATTTCCTTCTCAGATAACAGGAAAGGTGCTCCAATATCAAAAATTACCTTGTCAAAATGGCTTACTGACACTATTAACCATGCATATAATTCTCATCATAGACAACTGCCAGGAAAGATTAGAGCCATTCAACAAGAGCCATGTCAACTCCGAAGGTTTTTCATGCCAGATTACCTATGGTTTCAATATGTGCTGCAGCCATATGGGTCAAACCCCATACTTTTATCACTCCTTACAAAGTAGACGTGGCCTCACGGAACAGGGCTTCCTTTGGTTCCACTATTCTGAAGAGTTTATTTCCTTGAGCCACCCAAGAAAGAAGGTGCTAGGGACGCTGTCCCAACCAGGAGGAATGAAGGGGAGATAGGACAACATAACATTAAGAAGTTATGTACTCACCATAACATTCCATGTTTGTTGTCCATAATCTCGCCTTCATTCTTGTATCCCACCCTACTTCCCCCAACCATCGCTCCTGGAGGATCAAGAGGAAATTATTATTGGTTGCAAATGCTTCCTTTCTGCCTCTTGAGGCATAGACTAATAGCTATTACCTTTGGGATTTTTGGTATGCAAACTTCAAATGTGTTATTATTTGCAAACAAGATCTGGGTTATCTTCCCTAAGCATAATGGGATCGGGTATAGCCTCGAGCCAGTGGAAGCTCTCGAGCTTTAGTATTAGGCCGAGTCAGAATCGATGCTCGGTTATGAACCCAACCAGCAAGAATGAAGACGAGATTATGGACAACAAACATGGAACGTTATGGTGAGTACATAACTTCTTATTTTCCTGACAAGCCAGGCTCCAAGTTCCTCTATCTCTCCATCATTCCCTGTCCCTTCTCAAATGGTTAAGGATCACTTGGGATTCTTGGGCTCTATCCATCATTTGTCAGGGGTATTACATGGTTTGGAGAACCATTACCACCTTTTCAGGTATTCCTCAATCTCCTCATGAGCAGCTGCACTATTTTCCAGATGTTCTTCAGAGCCTTTTGTCTCAAGGAATCATCCAGGCAGTTTCTTCTTCTCAAAAGGGGAAGGAGTTTTACTATAGAATGTTTCTAGTTCCCAGTAAAGAAGGCACCTGGAGACCCATTCTGGAACTTTCCCAACTCCACACCTTTTTGAAGGTTCCTTCCTTTCGAATGTTATCCCTTCAAACCTTATTTTCTCTTCAATTTTAGGTTTTCCTAGTCTCCCTGGATCTTAAGGATGCCGATGTCCATCATCTCCATTTCAGGAAATTTTTATGCTTCTCTGTTTCTTCCTTGCATTTTCAATTTTCAGCTTTGCTCTTTGGCCTCTTTACTGCCCCAAGGGTCTTCACTAAATTCCTTGCTCCTGTGATTGCTTTTTGCAGGATGAGGGAAATACAGATTTTTGCTTATCTGGACAACCTGCTCATTCAGGCTACCTTTCCAAAGACTTGCTTCAGCATCTTCGCTATGCTATTTGTCTGCTGCAAAGCCTAGGGTTTACACTGAATTTCCAAAAAATCCTTCCTGACTCTTTCTCAGGATCATGTTTTTCTTGGGTGCAGGCTCCAGACCATTCCTATGCCGGCTTCTCTGCCTCCTCCCCAAGCTTTGACTCTGATTGCTTTCTTTCACTCCCTTCTCCTGGTCTCCGTTATAGCAAGGGAGTTTCTAAGTGTTCTGGGATTCATCCCTTTCACTATTCCTATGCTTCCTTTTGCCAGGCTTCATATGAGAAAGCTGCAGTAGATTCTAAAGTAAGTCTGGCTTCAACATTTTCATCCTTTGAACTTTCCAATTCCTCCTTTTCCATGCCTCAAGCTACAGTTTCAGTGGTGGATTCATCAACTGTCCCTCAACCCAGGGTTTCCTTTTCAGCCTCCACTCCACACTCAGGAATTTTTTTCAGATGCCGCAGGCATGGGGTGAGGAGCTTCCTTCGGCCCTCTGAAAGTTTAGAGCCTCTGGTCTCTTCGCCAACAGAAGGACCATATCAACATAAAAGAGATGACAGCTCTTCTTCTAACCCTTTAAGCCTTCCATTCTCTATTCCTTCCAGGACCCCTACAAATCTTTATGGACAATACCACAGTGATGTACATCAATAAGCAAGGGGGGGGTATGGTCTTACCTCTTGTGCAGACTAGCTCTTTAGGTTTGGGATCTGGCTGTCCAGTTTTGGGTAACTATTCAGGCTGTTCATATTCCTTCATATCAGAACATTGTGAAAGACTCTCTGAGCAGGTCCATAACACAGACTCATGAGTGGATACTTAAGTTGTCCACCAGTGGGGTGCTTCTCAGGTAGATCTTTTTGCCTTCTGTCTGAACAACTTCCTCTCTTTTCCACCAGAGTCCCATGTCCTATGGCTTGGAAGGTGGATGAGATGTTTCTTGATGCCTTCCCTCCCCTTCCTCTCATACCGATGGTCTTGTTCAAGATAAAAACAAGAGTCTCCAAAAATCTTGTTTGTGACTCCCTTTTGGTCCAGACAGCATTGGTTCCCTCTTCTTCTGCTTTTAGCCAAGGGAAGTCATCACAAGTTACTGCACATGGTGGACCTACTCACACAAGACAAGGAGTCTTTCATCCATCCCCACTTGTCACTCTTCAACTGGCTGTGTGGTTGATAGGGTTTTGATCCCTTCTAGGCACCTTTTTTCTGATGACTGCTTCAGGTTCTGCAGGCAGCCAGGAAACTCACTACCAGGAAAAATTATTTGTCCTAATGGAAGAGGTTTTCTGTTTGGTGTCTTGCTCGTAACCCGGATACACTTTCTGTGGATGTTCCTTTGGTTCTCTCTTATTTGTGTGAATTGTTCAATGCTGGGTTGGTGGGCGGCCACGGTGGTGTAGCAGTTAGCGTTGTCGCCTCACAGCAAGAGGTTCCCTGGTTCGATCCTCGGCTGGGGTGCCTTCTGTGCGGAGTCTGCATGTCCTCCCTGTAGTCGTGTGGGTTTCCTGCGGGTGCTCTGGTTTCCTCCCACATCCCAAAGACATGCTGTAGGTGGATTGGACTCTCTAAAATTGGCCCTAGGTGTGAGTGCGTGTGTATGCATTCTGTGGAAGGTAGGGCGCCGGGCTGGCAACTTGACACCGTAAAACTCCACTGCCAATCATGAGCGGACAGGTGATCTGCTATGGCGACCCCTAACCGGGAAAAGCCGAAAGAAGAAGTTCAGTGCTGTGTTGGCATACTCTTCAGTTAAAGCCCACCTGTAAGCTGTTTCTGCTTGTCTGCCTTTAACTCCTCCTTTAGCTTCTAGATTTGAGGTCAAACAGTTCCTTAAAGGAGTCTTTCATATTAGTCCTTCTAAGAAGCCTGTTCCTCTTTCCTGGGACCTTAATTTTATTCTTGAAAAATTGATTTGGACTCCTTCTGAGCATGCAGCTTCAGCTTCCTTACAGCATTGTATTTGTAAGATTGTTCTTCTTTTGGCCCTTACTTCAGCTAAAAGGGTGTCAAGCTTCAGGACTTATGGTTGATGTTCTTCGTGTTTCACTGTTGCAGTCATCACATTTGGGTTAACTGCTTGCAGTAGCCCTCAGTCGGCCTGATGGCAGGGGATCCCTACTGTAAGGAATGTTGCAACAATGAAGAAAAAGACATCTACTGTTATGGTTAGATTTTACACAACTTTACTTTCTGGATCTCTCTCCATAAGGGAGAGGAGCGAGGGTAAGAAAGAATTAAAGATGGTGCAAGCAGATATCTGTCGTATACCATTAGTGTCTTGGTGTCCATGGGGGAGGACATCAGTCTTGTCTTTAGAATATTGGTATATCACAGCTTTTTCAGAATTTTCCTAAAACCGGGTTGTGGCTGGAAGAAATGTTGTTTTTGGTTCAGTCTCTGATGTTAAGAGGTAGTGCCGTCTGTGCCAGGGAGAGTAGGGCAGTAAATATGCACATATGCCAGCATAGCTAGCTGGAGTTTTATAAAGAATGTTATGTTATTTGACTGTCACACTGATTTGTACAGACATTTGAGTTAAAAATATATTTGTAAAGTTACTCGTGTTAAAAATACATCAACAGTAGGTCCTGCTGGACAGAAAGAATGTATGCATCTATATTAGGTTGTATTGTTGAAACTGATCAAATGTGTTTATCAGAGAATCTCGGAAGTGTGGAAAGTTCCAAATTGTATTATAGCCTTCAGATGCTACCATAGATCATAGCAAAGCTCTGTGTGTTTAATGTACCATAGTCAGGTACACAGAGGCGATGTTATCCTCTAACCAGTATGGGGTTTCTTTGGAAATCTCTCACTTTGGAAATTGACAAAGATTTCTGACAGGATATGTATCTCACACATCCACACAAAGACAGACATCATCTGGCTTTTGCTGTGGTAAAACACTTAGCATACATCAACTTGCCTTGCTTTAGTAAGTAGTCAGGGAACAGTAATTCTTTAATCAGTTAGGGACATTTAGTGAGAATAGTTTAGGATTGTTTGCATCTATGAGAAACTATCCAACTGTATTATGTCGGATCTAGGACTATTGAACGAAAGTTCAATAGTCCGAATCCACAATCACTGAACACACTTTAACGAAAGCACTTTCAGCGAAAAAGCGCCTTCATTAAAGTGTGTTAAAAAAAAACACTACATTTACGTTTTAGCAGGGGGGCAAAGCCCCCTGCACCCCCACATCCCCCTACTTTAATATTCTCACTCCGAGGTCGCACTACAGTGGGGAAAAGGGAATTTTCCCTTATCCCCACTGTAGTGCGATTTCTGCAACAGGCATACTTACACGACAGTGCTTCTTCGGTGAAAAGCTCTTTTGCGCAAGTATACCCGGCCAAATTTGTTTCGGCAATGTTGCCGTTCGGGGATCCGTACGGATCCCATTATGTCATATCTCTGTGGTTGAAACTCTGTTTATTGTATTCAGTATTCTGCTGTTTTCTGGTTTATTATTTATCATTAAGTATTTTAATACCTTTCATTGTGGCTAGTCCTTTAGAGAATACTTTTAACATCTTGAGAGTACTTGTTTTAGTGAAACTGTGGCCGCTCCTGAAAGTATTGCTGCTTTAGTCACACCCTACCATTTGTGTTAGTATTAATTGTACACGGTATAATTGGGTATCCTTTGTAAGAGCCTTAGGGTAGCTGACTGATAGCAGCATGATTACCTCAGAGTCTGGGCAGGAAGGTGCACAGCTAGTAAATCTGTACCAGATTTTCCCAGGTGTGTGTGTGAAACTCATATATCCAAGTGTGTGTGTCAGCTACTGGGAAGAGGGACACAGAGCTCCAAAGTGATCAGTATGTAGTTTTGTGTGGGCCTAGAGAGAGAAAAAGAGGCCAGGCCCATGTCTGGAGCATGCTCCCTGTGTGCTCTTAAGGGTAATTGTACTTGGTGCAGGGAGCTGTATCTGAAAATATCATGTGAATCCATCTTTGCTCTTAGTGACTGTCCCTCACCAGAGTCAGTGGTGAGGATTGAGTCTCCTTGATTCCTGGCCCAAAGTAGGGACCCGTCACATATTGGTGGCAGCTGGGTGGCATATTAATTGAACTTCAGTAGTCAGTGGGCAGTTGTCAGTGAATGTTTGTGTATTCTCACCAGCCACAAGGTAAACATAGAGTTTCATTTTCTCAACAGTTTTATTTATTTTTGTTAGTTTAGTTTAGTCAGGGGAAAGCAGGCAAGGATATCAGCAGAGGATTATAGCAAGCTGACAAAGAACCAGTTGGCTAAGATGTGTGAAACCAAAGGACTGGTGCATGACAACTTGATTAAAGAAGGCATGATTTCAGCCTTGGTCACAGCTGCAGCATGTACTAGCAACCCAGAAGACAACCAGTCTGGTGATGGGGATGTGCACTTTTCAGAAGCAGGACAGTTCACCTCAAAACAGATGGAGTTAGAATCAGCAGAGAGACTGCGGTGTTTGGAAGTAGAAGAGAATGAGAAAGTGATGCGTTTGGAGGCCAAAAAAAGGGGAAACCATGCCAACATGACAGGGAGATGCTGACTCTTTGGCAGGGTCATGGAGGTACTGAGGAAGGGAATAACCGAACCCCAGAGGCAATAAAGGTCAGTAAATTTCTTCCACAGTTTACAGAAGGTGATGGATTTTGATAATTTTATTTGTGTATTTGAAAGGATATGTAAACAGTATAATGTTATGGGTGCACTTCCTGAACCCCTTACTCCATGTAAAGCTGTAACTACTGTTTCTAAATTGTATGATATTGATTGTTTAAAATATGATAAAGTTAAACGATGTTTACTGGAATGTTTTAAGTTAACACTTGAAGCTTACAGAAAAAAAGTTTTGTGAACATAGACGCAAGGCAGATGAAACTGTATGTGATTATATTGCTGAGTTAAGCACTCATTTTCATAGTTAGGTGAGTGGGTGTCAGATCATCACGTTTGAAGGGCTGGCAGACCTTTTGGTGAGGAAACAATACCTTAGCACTTTGCCTGAGGACATGAGAATCTGTTTGGCATACCGGAAGTGTAGATGAACTGGGAAGAAAAGGGGATCTCTACTTAGCAAGCAGGGCATCACTGCACAAGAAGGGGATACCCAGAGCTGCGCATGGTTATAGAAGAACCAATGGTGGGCAATCTAAACCCCACCAACAGGATACAGCAGTAACAGGGGAAGCCACTAGTTCAGGTACATGGCCAGGACCAAAGATTAGATGTTTTAAATGTAACCAGAGGGGCCATGTAGCATACAAATGTCTGCTGAAGCAAGGTGTGGAGCAAAAGATGAAGGAGTCAGCAAGTGGTAATAACACCATGCCAGTGGTAAGCTTTCTGGAGACAGCAGGGGTACCAAATTATCACCAAAGTTTGTATCCTATCTTAGTGGATGGAAGACGGGCCTCTGTTAGGAGAGACAGCCTCTGACATAACCATTGTGAAGTCTGCAGTGGTTAAAGCGAAGCAGTATTTGTTTGGGCAGTCCACACCAGTCAGAGGTTTAGGAGGGAGTCCATTTTAAATACCTTTGGTCAGGGTTCACCTTGACTGGGAGGGTGGAAAAGGAATCCAGCAGGAAGGTATGTTTGAGGATATCCCCACAGATGTCTTGATAGGGAATGTTTTTTTTTTTTCAAACACCTTTATTGAATTATCACTTGTGACACAGGCAAATTTACATTCATATAAAAGTAATCAAACTGTAATAACATAACAAACCATGTGAAGTTGTTCAATCTCGCCATTCATTCTTTACTGATGAGTTCAGAGTCAATATAGCCAATTGCAAAGCTCGAGGTCTTCAAATAGCTCAAGGCCAAATCCCTATCCCATGATGCACCTGGAATTACCTCAGATCTAGTTTCCCGCTGCAGCAGATCGGAGGTTCTGATTTAGCTCGGGCCAGTTAAGCTGTTTTTTCATTACTATCTTATTAAAAATATTTGCTATCTAGTATAGTTAGATAGTTAGGATTGTTGATAAAGCTCTCATAGCTTTCCAGTGTGTTTTCCCTTCCCATTTACTGCTCTTAATAAATTTCTAGTTGGCCTCTTTTAGGTCTGGTTTAGTAGTAGTTTTCTCTACTTGGTGTGGTCTGTCTAGCCTTCTGATTTTTATAAATAAGGCTTAGTACAGTAAACCTTAAATAATTAGATAAGGTTATTGTTTATTTTTCAGCTTGCAGTGTGTTATTCAGTGACCTTTGTCACATTTTCTCAGATAGTTATAGCTTAGATAGTTATAATCATTTCCTGTGTGGTCTGTCTAGCCTTCTGCATTTTTAGATAAGGCTTTGTCCTTATTACTGTTGAAGTTACAGTAAACCTTGGTTTATGTAGATAAGGTTGTTGTTTCTTAGCAGCTATCACCTTTTGCATATTCTGCTTGTGTGATATCACATTTATACTTGTTATATTGCGTGTATTCTGTGATTTAGCCTGCAATTTTTCCAGGCTTCTGTGAATAATTGCTGTTGAATTTTTTTTGTGGTAACAGTAATTTTTTCTGACATTAATATGGCTGACCAAGGTAAGCACCCTAAGTCTGGCTTCAAAAAGTGCCCAAAGTGTGGCCGAAAGATGTCTGTTATAGACAGCCACGTTAATTGTGTTTACTGTCTAGGGGCTCTGCATTTGCAAGACAGTTGTTCCATTTGTCATTCCTTCTCCTCAAGGGTCCTGCAGGAAAGGAAGAGGAAACTTATTGATAGAGGGTTGCTTAAGCCTTCTTTCCAGGAAGCTTTGAGTGACTAGGATGGATCCAGCAAGTCCTCAAAGTCTTCCAAGACCTCGGACTTCAAGAAATCAAAAAAGTCTTCAACTTCGGCTCCACTGCCATCAGAGCTGACAGTCTTTACCTTTCGGAGCCGGTCCCCAGTCTTGGAACTGGTGTCTGAAGCGCCAGAGAGTCCAGTTCTCCAGTCAGTACCACCTTCGGTATGCTCCTCTTGATCATCTATCAGCCTGTCAGATCTGATGTGGATCGTGTGGTACAGAAGCTATTATTGGCACCGGCATTGGCAAAAATGTTATCGGCTTCGACCCAAATGGCTTTGGAGCTGAAGACCATTGCACCAACTCTAACTATTCCTCCTCTGAGCCCTGCTGGTCCTTCAGAGCCAGAGGAGGCAGACCTGATTTTAGTGGAACCCTCGGAGCCGACGCCTGCTGCAGTGTCTTCGGCTCCATGTACTCTGACATCCTTGGTGCCGATCGAGGACTCTGGGAGTCAACACTCTCTGGTCGGGTCCGGGGAGGACAGTTGGACCAACTTTGCCTCTCGGGGCCTCGGCTCGAATGAGCTCGGTTCCTACCTCAGGCTTGGAGCCCACTGTCTCGGTGCCGCGGGTGTCAATAGTTTCTTCAGATCCATTGGCTCCCTCGCATTGGAGCAGAGGTGCTTTCGATGCCATGAGTAGAGTCATGTCTCCTAGGACATCCTCGACCTCAGGTCTGCCTTTCTCCTCCCCTAAAGTGCCTGTGTCTGCTTCTGCCTCGCACATCCTGACCAAGAGTAGAGACCCGAAGCCTCAGGATGCCCCATTGAGTGGCCCCTGCTCTTCCAAGACCTCACCGGAAGCTCCCATTGATGAGGTTCCCAGGAAGAGATTGTGCAAGCAGAAACACCTAGACTCTCCACAGGAGTCTCTAACATCAGATACTGACTTAGATGAGTCAGAAAGGTCCCCACGGTCCCCCTCTGAGGATATCTCCTTCGCTGAGATACTTGAGATCCTTAGGCAGAGGGGTGACTGGCAGTCAAAAAGCCCTACTGAGGATGCGTCAGTTCTCCTGAAGGCTTTCGGGTGTCAGCCCTCCACTTCCTGGGTGTCTCTGCCCTTCGATGAGCTGATGTAGCTGGTCTCTCGAAGGGCGTGGGAGTCTCCGGATACTATGGAGCCTGACCCTAGGAGGCCTAATAAATTAATTTCTGCCCCCCTCGACAAAACATTCTTAATAAAAGGTGTTCCGGTTGATGCCATGGTGGTGGCAGCAGCCACCAAAAAGGAAATGTCTGAGACTTCCTCATCTATCCATCCTCCTAACAGAGACTCCAAAATTATGGTTAGATATGGGAAGCACATGTTTAGTTCGGCGACCTTTGCACTCCGTTCGCTGAACTATTTAACCCATTTTACTAGGTTGCAAAGAGGTCTCCTTAAGGAGTTAGGAGATTCTCTTCAGGTTACAGTAGCTGCAGGAGCTTCCGACAAAGTTGCCGCCCAGCTTGCTACCCTCAATTCTATTGTCAACTCATCCATGCACCTCATCTCTTGTGCAGCTAATGGAACAAGTAGGGTAGCAGGTACAGGAGTTGCTCTTGGGAGACATTCCTGGATGTGCTTGTGTTCCTTTGCGGAGCCATTCAAGTCTTCCTTCATGAACATTCCCTTTGATGGCTCATCCCTTTTTGGGCCTAAAGTGAAGGAAACCTTAACCAGGTGTGAACAGGGCGGAAAGACTCCATCTGCCGTCGGGGTCTGTTTTTCCACCCCTACCCTAAAGGTCAAAGGGGAGGAAAAACGTGGATGTTATGTGGTCCAGTCTCGCCTCCATTCTTACCTGTGGGTTCGGAGCCGAACCTCGGCTCTGACTCAGCCATACTCTAGCTTGAAGTCTTTCAATTGGCTGGGCTAAGAGGTATCCCATGCTGCACTGCTCCCTTTCCCCATATCTCATTTGCCGCTCGTAAAGCTCAGACGTGGTCTCGCTCTTGGCTGTGGCTAAGTATAACTTTTCGTCTTCTTGACCAAATTTGTTGATCCAAAAGCTATTTTCATAGCTAGGTGTGTCTGTTGTTGGTTTGTGAAAGCTTTTTTGTGCGGCCTTTTGTGGCCTTTGTCTTAGTATTAAGGCTGTTTAAGTTAGAGGACCTAGTCCTTCCCTTGTTTCCCGTCAGGGTCGTTTGAGTTAGAGGTCCTTGTGTGGTATCTGCAGTTTATTTAGAGTCTAGTTCCTGCGCTTTGTTGCTGGTGTCAGGTTTGGCTCTTGTGTTGTGTCTATTGTCCTGCCGATCATGTCCAAGGATACAAAAGAACACAAGCCTTCGGGCTTCAAGAAATGTAGTAAATGTGGGTATAAGGTGTCGATTACTGATGGGCACTCTGTGTGTGTTTATTGCTTGGGGGCTATCCACCTTCAGGAGTCTTGTGCGTTCTGTCACGCATTCAGCCCTCTTGTTCTTCAAGAAAGGAAGAACAAACTAATTCTGAAGGGATTACTGAAACTCTCCTTCGAGGAAGATTTGGAGAGGTCTTGTAGTGCTAAGTCCTCTCCCTCTAAATGAGACAAAACCTCCAAAGCAAAAAAACGATCTCCAGCTCCGTCAGTCTTATTGGAGCCTCTGGAGAAAGTTACTAAGTCTACTGTGGCATCCTCGGCTCCACTGTCTTCGGTGCCGAAGGAAGTTGGTGAATTGACAGAACCTGCATTGGCTCCCAGCCTCTTGGAGCCGGTGATGGACATACTAGCTCGGAGCCGGTCTCCAGTTTTTAGACCAGTTTCTCCTCCTCGCAGGTCTCCTTCTGAGAGGAGGTCTAGATCTCCTACCTTATCCTCTAGGTCTTCCAGGACTCTCGCTGATGTGGCTGTGGATAGAGTGGTGCAGAGACTGCTTTAATCACCGGTGCTGGCTAAATTGCTTTTGGCTCCAGCCCAGTCGGCTTCGGAGCCCATCACCCATCCATTGTCGATAGATCCTCCGAGCAAATCTCAGCCTTCGGAGCCAGAGTGGTCGGCGCTGTCTGATGCTTCTAGGTCAGCTCCGATAGCCCTTCCTGGCTTATCGGCTCCAATCTCAACTCCGACCCCGTCGGCTCCGTCCACGGGGTCCAGGACTCATGGTTTCTTGGTCGGACCCGAGGGGGAAGTCTCGGGACGCTCTTCGGCTCCTAGCCTCCCTCTCTGTGCTTCGGCTCAGGTGAGCCTGACCCTTGCTTCAGCTTCGGACCTTGTCCCTTCTGCTCCGAGGTCGTCCACAGTTGGTTGATCTTCGGAGCCGGGGGGGCCAGCTTTCCAGTTCATGTGGAGTGTGCTGGCCAGGTCCTCAACTGCATCATACAGTACTGACACTCTACCCCCTCCAGCTCCGGTATCAAGTCTCTGCTCGCCCCCTATCCTTGGACAGCGGAGACCCAAGGCCTCAGGATACCTCCATGAGTGGTCCCCAACTTTCTGAGGGCCCCCCAGAGTTTTTGCCTGAGAAGCCACCCAGAAAAACAACGTGCAAGAGGAAGCGCATCGAATCCCAGGAAGAGTCTCTCACGTCGGACACCGACCTCGAGGAGTCAGAGGGGTCCCCCAAGTCATCCTCTGAGGATATCTCTTTTGCTGATATTCTAGAGATCTTGAAGCAGAGAGGAAACTGGCCCTCTAAACCCTCCTCCAAGGTGGAGTCAGTGTTCCTGAAGGCCTTTGGGGCTCAACCCTCTGCCTCCTGGGTTTCTCCGCTCTTCGACGAACTCCTGGATCTTGTTTGTCGAAGGGTGTGGGAAACCCCTGACACTGTGGAACCAGTCCCCAGGAGACCCAACAAATTTCTGTCTGCCCCCACTGACAAAGAGTTTCTCATGAAGGGCGTTCCAGTAGATGCCATGGTGGTGGCAGCAGCCACCAAGAAGGAACTGGCTGAGACTTCATCTACCATCCTTCCCCCTAACAAGGAGTCTAGGACCATGGGATGGTATGGGAAGCATATGTTTTCTTCAGTGGCCTTTACCTTGCGGTCACTGAATTACTTGTCACATTTTACACGGCTCCAAAGAGATCTCCTGAAAGAGCTTGGAGATTCTCTGCATGGTAACGTTTCTGATGCAGTGGCTCAGAAAGTCAACGCTCAGATGTCTACCCTAAATTCTATTGCTAACTCCTCCATGAAGCTGATCTCTTACGCAGCCAAAGGAGCGAGTAGGGCAGCGAGTTCCAGAGTTTCTCTCAGGAAGCACTCCTGGATGCGCCTCTGTAATTTCGCGGAGGCCTTCAAGTCTACATTCACCAACACCCCATTTGATGGTTCCTCATTGTTCGGAACCAAGGTGAAGGACACTTTCACTAGGTGCGAGCAAGAGGGAAAAACTCTTTGTCTGCCGTCGGAGTCCGTTTTTCCATGCCTTCTAGACCTTATCCCAAGGTCCAAAAGAGTGGGAAAATGTGGTTCAAGAAATCGCAGAGGTTTTTTCATGACACACGTGGTGATTCCCCTCTAGAGGCAGGGGAGGGGGTGGTAACTCAGGTAGACACCGCCCTACAGGCAGAGGAGACTCGTGTAACCAGGGAGACCATGACTCCTTTCGTGGTTCTCCCTACCAGCGCTCCTGATGGGAGGCCCGACTGCGTGTCTCCAGAACCAGTCAGGGGTCGCATTTCACTATACTCAGAAGCCTGGTAAGACATCACCCAGGACCAGTGGGTATTAAAAATAGTTTCCAGAGGATATCACATTCCCTTCTCTTCTCCTCCCCCACCGATTAAAAGAATCCCAGATATTCCATCCAATCAAAGGAATTCCGCAGCTTCAGAGGTTATAAAGCTGCTAGAAAAAGGAGCCATCCAGCATGTCCCCTCAGACCAGATCGGATTAGGGACTTACTCCAGATTCTTTTTGGTGCCAAAAAGAACAGGGGACCTGAGACCCATCTTGGATCTCAGCCGCTTGAACCTCCACGTGAAGAAGTCCAAGTTCCGAATGGTCACATTGCAATCTATTCTCCCATTTTCTCCCATTGTTGGGAAAAGAAGTGTGGATGTGCTCCATCGACCTCAAGGATGCTTACTACCATATAAAGATGGACAGGGCATCCAGAAGTCATCTACGCTTCTGGCTGGGAGCCAGTCATTTTCAATTTTGTGCCCTGCCCTTTGGTTTCACCACAGCCCCCAGTCAGGTTGCGGAGCAGATTTTCTGCAGATGGGGTCAGCCTTGCTGTGACCTATTTGCCAGTCCCCTCAATACCAAGTGCAGCAGCTACTTCACCCTTATTCCCCCCTCAGGGGGAGTCACCCAGGTACGCTCTAGTTCACGATTGGCCCTCCGGTCTACTTTATGCCTTCCCGCCTGTTCCTCTGCTGACAAAGCTTATTCAGAAAGCGCAATCCTTGGGAAGCAGAATGATTCTGATTACTCCACACTGGCCTCATCAAATTTGGTTCCCCTTTCTCCATCCCTATCTCATGGACGCCCCCTGGATTCTGGACCCACAGCCAGATCTACTGACTCATATGTCAGGGCAGTTCCATCCCTCTCTTCAGACCCTCCGGTTGACAGCCTGGCTACTCCAGTTCCATCACTAGTCAGGCTTCTTCATTTTTCTCCAGAAGTGGTTCATATTCTGTCTTCTTCCCATAAGCCTTTGACCAGAAAGATTTATTCCAGTAAATGGAAAAGATTCTCCATCTGGGCTCATGCAAGACATATTGATCCTTATACAGCTCCAATTTCTTCGATTCTGGAATTTCTCTCCATGCTTTTCAATCAGGGGTCAGCAGCTGCAACCATTAAAGTCCAGTTGGCGGTTATTTCCACTTTTCACGTCGCTAATGAACCCAGTCTAATGGCACATAGACTTCGTAAGGCATTCTTGAAGGGCACTATGCTGCTTCACCCTCCAGTCTTTGACCCAGTCATGCCTTGGGACCTAAATTTTGTGCTACAATGTCTCAATTCGTCCCCCTTTGAGCCTGCAGCTACTTGTGAATTGAAATATTTGACATGGAAGACAATCTTTTTGGTAGCCATCACTTCAGCTAGACGTGTCTCGGAGCTCCAAGCTTTGTCAATCAGACCACCTTGCTTGATATTTCACAAGGACAGGGTTTCCCTCAGACCAAACCCTTCCTTTATGCCAAAAGTGGCTTTGGTTAGTAATCTCAACCAATCCATTGAACTGCCCGTATTTTTTCCAGAGTTTTCTAATAAGGCAGAATTTAAATTTCACCAGCTGGATGTTCGTAGACAGTTGCATTTTTATTTGCATAGAATGAAGGATCTTAGAAAATCGGATCAGCTATTTGTTTCATTTTCAAAAAATAGGATTGGGTCTCCTGTTTCCAAAGTGACCTTATCTAGATGGATCTCTAGTTGTATTTCCTTCATTTATGCCTCAGGTGGTAAGGAGTTACCATTTAGAGTGAAGGCTCATTCTACCCGATCGATGTCTACCTCTACAGCATTTCAGGCCAGGATGTCTATGGATGATATTTGTGCTGCAGCTACATGGGCATCTCCTCACACCTTTATTACTCATTAAAAATTGGATTTGATATCCAGAGGCAGATCTTCCTTTTGTTCCACAGTGCTCAGTAGTATTTTCCACTGACCCTCCCAGAGTTCAGGTGCCGGGGACGCTGTCCCACGGGTAAGAATGTAGGCAAAATTGGACTACATAACATCAAGAAGTTATGTACTCACCATAACGTTTGATGTATGTAGTCCATCTCGCCTCACATTCGTACTTACCCCCCCCCCCTCGCCTTCCCCCATCCTGGAGGCCTAGAAGTTAGTTCCGGTTTCAGTACTCCTTTTATTATTGGAATGTTTTTCCCTCTATGTGTTATGTGTATGGAAGGTGAGTGATTGAGCTTGCAGCAAACAAGATCTGGGGAAAGGGAGCAGTGCAGCATGGGATACCTCTTAGCCCAGCCAATTGAAAGACTTCAAGCTAGAGTATGGCCGAGACGGAGCCGAGGTTTGGCTCCAAACCCACGGGTAAGAATGTGAGGTGAGATGGACTACGTACATCAAACGTTATGGTGAGTACATAACTTCTTGTTCCGAAAAGCCCAAGGAGCCTTTTAGTACACACGTGGTGAACCCCCCTCCAAGGGCAGAGGAGGGGGCAATAATGGAAGATGCTGCCTTCGTGGCAGAGGGGGTCCGCAACACCAGGGTGACAGAGAGCACTTCTCTGGGAAGCCCTACCAGCAGTCCTGAAAGGAGGCCCGACTAGCCTGCTCTGGAAGCAGTCGGGGGTCGCTTATTTTTGTATTCAGATGCCTGGCTCAAAATAACAAAAGACAGTTGGGTGCAAAGTATCATTTCCAAAGGATACTTCATCACATTCGCTACACCCCCTCCAGTCATAAGAAAAATCCCGGACGTTCCACCCCGTTACAGGGAACAGGCAACAATAGAGGTCCAAATGTTGCTAAGAAAAAGAGTCATCCAACCAGTCCCAGCAGACCAGACAGGATCCAGAACTTACTCAAGATTCTTTTTGGTTCCAAAGAAGACGGGGGACTGGAGACCCATATTTCGGATGGTCACGCTTCAGTCTATACTTCCCTTCTTAGGGAAAGACAATTGGACGTCTTGGGCTAGGCTTGTATTGCCTGCAGGGCCGTTAGCCTAGTACACATCTATGAACCTATGGACGTGCTCGATAGATCTCAAGGATGCGTACTACCACATAAAAATGTCCAGACCATCCAGGGATCACCTGTGCTTTCGGCTGGGAGCCAATCATTACCAGTTTCGAGCCCTGCCCTTTAGTCTTGAACTGTTTGTAAGTTTCTGTGAGGCCATTTTTTTGCTTGGGCTAAAGGAAAGTCTCTCTGTTGATCAGTGGCAGTGAAAAGCATTGAGCAGCCTGCCTGCCCCTGTGGGAGTGGTTACTGACTTGAAACTGTAGTTTTATTGGCCATTTTGGGTCAATTCCAAAACTCCTTCATCTTCCTCTCTTAAAACCTGGTTGCCTCGTGGTTTTAGCATCTTTTCAGGCTTGTTGGCTGTTGGTGAAGCACCCACCAAGAGGAGAAAACGCTGAGAGAAGAAAGGAGCCACTTTTGAGACTTGTATTTTTCCTCTGTTTATTTGCTAAGTTTTTCTGCATAGCCGCCTATTTTGAGCATTTTCTGGGTTGTTAAATTTGATTTCTGCATTAGTAACTGTATTTAGAGCACAACCTAGAGCTGTTTACTGAATTTCCTGTTTGCACTTATTTTTAAAATTGTTTTTCTCAAAACTTGCATTTTATCTGTCTTTGGCCTAGCACTCTTGTGTGGGGTCATTTACTGCACTGTTATAACTTGTTGATACTTGTTAACCTCTGTTATCTCTGAAAAAAACAAAACAATCTTGCTTTTTTCCCACTTTTCTGAGATTTAAAAAAGTTCAGTTACAGGCTTGCTGTTCTTGAACTGTTTGTAAGTTTCTGTGAGGCCATTTTTTGCTTGGGCTAAAGGAAAGTCTCTCTGTTGATAAGTGGCAGTGAAAAACATTGAGCAGCCTGCCTGCCCCTGTGGGAGTGGTTACTGACTTGAAACTGTAGTTTTATTGGCCATTTTGGGTCAATTCCAAAACTTCTTCATCTTCCTCTCTTAAAACCCTCTTTTGTGCGGTTTTGCACATTTTTGAGCATAGCGCAACAGTGGGCAGTGCCGCCTAATTGGGTTTAAACTATTCCTGGCTCCACAAAGTCTGCTCTTCACTTTTTCCCTTAGAACTGCTCTATCTCTCAATTTAAACACCATATTCTCATTCTAAGGCCCTTCACTGGTCCAATTAAGTAATCCTACAAGTTAGCACTATTAAACCATAAGCACTACTTACTCTTATACTCTCTACGATTACCCTGTCCTCTATTGGTCCATCTTAAATTCAGTTTCCCTATAACTCTAGCATGTCCAAAGGTCAGTCAATGGTTTCCTCTCCAGTCCAGCTGGTGAATCTGGGAATTTTGAGGCAATGTTACAACTGTCTCATGTACACGGACAACCCTCTCCTCCTCCAAACAGGTTCAAATATATGTGAGAGATGCAACTATTTAGCCAAACTGGAGGCTGAGCTCTCTCATCTCAAAACTGGTGTAACCAGTCAGGAGGAGAAGGTAACCTCACACAACACAATTCCAGTATCACATAGTCCCACCACATCAGCGAACCAAACACATAAATACACAAAAACATACTCGGAGGCTCTAAATAAAAATCTACCTAAGCAACAGAGACCTCCAAAGCAGACATCCAAACAAACGCTACATCAAAACAAAACACACACAACACATAACCCACAAAGTCAGTGTGCCAAGCAGCCACAGCCCTTAAGGCTGAATAACACACCTGATACTCTTGTTATAGGTGACTCTATTGTTAGACACACTGACGTCCCGCTCACCAGGCTGAATAAAGAGAAGGTCACGGTGAGCTGCCTGTCGGGTGCTAGGATCCGACACATAACGCAAGCACTCGGGTCACTCCAAAGCAAATACAAATATGACTTAGTCATTGTACATGCTGGTGTGAATGACCTGAGACGTACCTCCCTGGACTACATGAAAAGAGACATAAAGGAGCTCTCTGATCATTTAGCCCAGGCTGGTATGACCCTGACCTTGAGCAGCATCTTACCCTCACCTAGAATGATGCCACAGTACAAAGACAAAATGATCGATTTTAACAATTGGCTAAAATTTTGGTGTTATTCAAAGGGGATCCAGTGTCTGTCAGCCTGAGATGACATGCTCGACAAGCCACGTTGCTTCGCTAGGGACGGCTTGCACCTGTCATTACTGGGCTTTCGGATATTGGCAAAGATTCTTGCCACCCCCATAGTGCCTTTTTTAGGCAAGGCTCAAATGTCAAACCCACCCCCATAGACAGCACAAGGAACAAGAAACTAAGGGTAATGCTGCTAAACGCCAGAAGTCTTAACCTCAAGATGCACACACTCGAAGCTCTCCTCAGTATGGAGAACATCGATATCTGTGCAGTGACAGAAACCTGGTTCAAGGCTCCAGAGAGCACCACAGCACTACCAGGCTGTACCTCATGTCATGCTTTTCGGCCCCAAAACCTGGACCGAACCACAAAAGGAGGGGGAGTTTCCATATTTATCAAGGATATCCACACCTCCAGGTTAGTGGCATTGCACGAAGTATCGGAGACCATCCATGTGCAACTAACAGTGGGCAAGACTGCTTTTCAGTTTATAGCATCCTACAGACCCCCCTCTCAAGTCAGGAATCCCATTCGGCTTTCCTGAAAACATTGGAGAACATGAAGATCTCTCTGAACACCATTATATTGGGCGACTTCAACTACCCAAACATTGACTGGGAGCACTACTCAAGCCCCGCAGCACCTTAGCCCAAAGATTCCTGGAAATTATAAACTCAAATGCTATGGAACAACTAGTCACCACTCCCACAAGAGGGGACAACATACTAGACCTGATCATTACCAACATGGGGACTCTATGCTCCACACCAGAAGTATATCCCTCATTGGTAAGATCAGACCATAAATTAATTTTACTGGATGTCCACATCCTGACCCCACCTCCAGCCCTGAAAACCACAGTGAAAAACTTCTCAAAAGCGAACTTCTCACTTCTCAAAACCGAAGTGGAATCCTTCAAGGCCCCAGGGCCAGTGGAAACTACAGCCCAAACTGCAGAATCCTATATAAATGCATTCTACATACATCTCCAGGAATGCATGGATCATGCTATCCCAAACAAAACCAAGACCCAATCATCCAAAGGCAGGCGTCCAGTCTGGTGGACCCCTGCCATAAATAAACTGTACAACAGAAGGAGGAAGCTACTACATGATAGAGCAAAATCCCTAATAGGGAAGGCATCTCTGATCAGTACTAGCAAAAAATTACGATCCCTCATAAAATCCTCCAAGGCCAGCTTCGAGAGAAAAATTGCACAGGACACCAAAGACAATCATAAGGCTTTTTCAGTTATGTTAGAAACCTGGGATGCAACTCCCAGACTTGTTCTGAGTTGATTCTAAATGACAAAAAATACACTGAACCCACAGACATCGCCAATATCCTGGCAGACAGGTTCAGTGCAAACTTCTCCACCCCAAAAGAGCAAGTATCTATCCCGGCAGAGGGCTGCCTCACAAACATCTCAGATGCTCAAGTGAAGGCTGCCCTCTCCAAAGCAAAAAACACTGCTTCCATGGGACCAGATGGCGTCCCAGGTTGCGTCCTACATTAACTACAAGAGGAACTAATCCCTCAAATAAAACAGCTATACAATCTCAGCCTCACTACAGGATATGTGCCCACAGAATGGCGTACAACAACAGTGGTACCACTCCACAAAGGTGGAGCCTCTACGGACCCTGGAAACTATCGCCCCATAAGCCTGACTAGCTTAGTCTGCAAGGCTATGGAGAGGATCATCATGGAGCTCATAAACAAAGACATTGGGGACCTACAGACACTAGATCCTACCCAGTTCGGCTTTGTCAAGGGCAGATCCTGCCTTTTGAACCTGGTTGACTTCTTTGAAACAGTCACCAAGGCCATTGATGAGGGAAAGGCAGTCCACACAGCCTACCTTGACCTTGCAAAGGCATTTGACACAATACCCCACTCGGGCATCATAGATAAGCTATCCAGCTTAAATATAAGCCCCTATGTCACAAGATGGGCTGCAAACTGGCTTAAGGACAGAACCCACAGGGTTAGAGTTGCTGGCGCTATGTCAGACTCCAAGCCGGTCACAAGTGGTGTCCCACAGGGCTCGGTCCTTGGCCCCTATTGTTCGGCATCTACTTCTCAGAAGTACAGGCCAACATGGGAGGACTTTGGCTGACAAAGTTTGCAGACGACTGCAAACTGGGCGCCATAGTGGAAAGTGCATCGGACACAGATATCCTTCAGAAGGGACTCACGGAAACAGATAGCTGGTGCCAGAGCCATGGCCTGAAGTTAAACGCCAAAAAATGTATAGTCCTACCCTTCGGGAAAAACAAGGTAACCCCAAGCTACCATATAGGTGGCAATCCACTAAGCACAGAAGAGGTTATCAGGGACCTGGGGACCCAGGTTGACAGTGGCCTTTCTTTTGACACTCACATTGCTAAAGTGGTTAGAAAGACCTTCTACATTGCCCACCTGATCATGAAGGGATTCACATCCAGATCTAGTGAGGTCATTGTTCCCCTGTACTCTTCACTTGTCAGACCAATGATCGAGTACAATGCCCCATTCGGGATGTATCTCACCCGACATCTGCAGCAATTGGAGAGACCCCAAAAGTTCCTCACCAAAAGGATAAAGGGACTCCAAAATCTGTCATATGCTGCCAGATTGAAGAAACTCCAGCTCTATTCAGTCGCATACCGTCTGCTCAGAGGTGACATGTGCCTGACATACAAGGCATATCCAACCCGGAATTAATGGACATGCTCCACCTCAAAAAATCCAAATCCACCAAAACCACTAGAGCAAGCGACTTAAACCTTAGCACGGATATAAATAGGACGTGCTGGAGGGATAGATTTATCACTCAGAGACTCCCTATGCTGTGGAAAAAAATCCCGGTCCATGTGAGGCAGAGCACCTCGCTGGCTCTGTTCAAGAGAAATCTTGACCTGTGGATGGGAGATCGTAGGTTTACCCCGGGAATCATCTCTGTGTCACTGCTGGACAGAGGCACAACAAACTAATGGGCACAGTATTTTTTCATATAAGGGGTGGCGTAAGCCACAAAAATTTGGGCTAGGCTTATAAATGCCTTAGGGCAGATAGCCTAGTATAAACCTATGAACCTATGTCACAAGATGGGTCGCAAACTGGCTCAAAGACAGAACCCACAGAGTGAGAGTTGCTGGAGCCGTGTCAGACTTGAAACCGGTCACAAGTGGTGTCCCACAGGGTTCTGTTCTGGGACCACTCTTGTTCGGTGTATACTTTTCCGAGGTACAGGCAAACGTGTGAGGACTATGGCTTACCAAGTTCGCAGACGACTGCAAACTGGGCGCCATAATCAACTCTCCAGCTGACACAGACATCCTTCAAAAAGGTCTCACAGAGACAGATAACTGGTGCCAGCGCCATGGTTTAAAGCTAAATGCCAAAAAATGTATAGTCATACCCTTTGGCAAAAACAGTGTGCCCACAAATTACTACATAGGCGGAAACCCATTAAGTACAGAGAAAGTTATTAGGGACCTGGGGACCCAAGTTGATAGCAATCTCTCCTTTGAAAACCACATTGCCAAAGTGGTTAGAAAGACCTTCTACATAGCCCACCTCATCACAAAGGGTTTCACATCTAGATCAAGAGAGGTAATCATGCCCCTTTATTCATCCCTCATCAGGCCCATCATAGAATACAATGCCCCTTTTGGGATGTACCTTACCCGACACCTGTAGCAATTAGGAAGACCCCAAAAGTATCTCACCAAGAGGATCAAGGGTCTCAAACAGATGCCATATGCAGCTCGGTTAAAAAAACTCCAGCTCTACTCAGTTGCATACCGCCTTCTTCGAGGCGATCTATGCCTGACATACAAAGCTATGTCAAATCCAGAATTAATGGACATGCTCCACCTCAGTAAATCTAAATCCCTGAGAGCCACATGCTCGAGGGACTTGAACCTCAGCACAGAAATAAATAGAACTTGCTGGAGGGACAGGTTCATAACCCAGAGGCTCTCTTTGCTCTGGAATAGAATTCCAGTTCATGTGAGGCAGAGCACCTCACTGAATCTCTTCAAGAAGAATCTCGATAAGTGGATGGGGGATCGTAGGTTTGTCCCAGGGATTACTCCTGTGTCACTATTAGACAGAGGCACAGTAAACTAAACCTTAAAAAGGGCACAGTATACTCAAATCAAGGGGTGGCGTAAGCCATACAGAATCGGGATAGGCTTATAATTGCCCCAGGGCAGATAGCCTAGTATGAACCCATAGCCCCCAGAGTGTTTACCAAATGCATGGCAGTGGTCACTGATCACCTGAGGCGTCTAGGATTCCAGGTGTTTCCATACCTAGACGATTGGCTCCTTACCACCACCACCAGGCATCAACTCATTCAGGCCAGGGAGTCCACTCTGTCACTCTGCAATCATCTGGGCATTACAGTCAACTCAGAAAACTCTGTCTTGTCGCCATCGTAGCATATCATTTTTATCGGGGCAGAGTTGGATACCACCACCACCACACTAAGGCTTCCAATGGAAAGAGTCTTTCTTCTTCGTCAACATGTCAGCATTCTGATATCAAAAGACAGAGCACCAGCATCAGAAGTTCTGAAATTATTAGGCTTGATGGCAGCAGCAATTCTAGCCATACCACTAACTTGTATACGCATGTGGATTCTGCAATGGCTGTTGTTCACTGAATGGTCTAACCAAGAGCTCCCCATGACTCACACTATAATGATCACAAATTCTTGCAAAAAAGGCCTTCAGTGGTGGTTGACCTCACTTCATGTCACGATAGGATGCCCATTTGTGCTACCCCTTCCAGCGGCCACAGTGACCACGGATGCTTCCCTGATAGGGTGGGGGGGTGGACTGCCCAAGGCACATGGACCGATCAAGAGACACATCTGCATATCAATGTCCTGGAGATGAGAGCAGTACTTTTGGCGTTGCAGTACATTCAGGACTCTCTTCCTCTTGGTACGATTGCAATTCAGACATGTCGGTGGTCTGGTATTTGAACAAACAAGGGGGAACCAGGTCTTACACTCTTTGTCGTGAGGCTCTCAGAGTTTGGCAGTAGGCTGTTTCACCCAGCGCTTTCTGTTGGCAATGCACATCCTGCGGAGATCCAGCGTGATAGCAGACAAACTGAGCAGGTCAATCTTATTGCCCCACAAGTGGTCACTCAAGAAAGAAATAGCGGACAGGATATTCCGCAGGTGGGGCCAGCCTTGCTGTGACTTTTTTGCCAGTCACATGAACACGAAGTGCAGAAGTTACTTTGCCCTGATTCCCCCTCTGGGAGAAGCCCCAAGGGACGTATTCGTACACGATTGACCTCCGGGTCTCTTCTATGCATTTCCACTAATCCCGTTGATACCCAAGGTTTTTCAGAAAGCAAAAACCCTGGGAAGGACCATCATTCTAATAGCCCCTCATTGGCCTCGTCAGATTTGGTTCCCCTTCCTTCGACTTCATCTTTTGGAGGATCCTTGGATTCTGGACCCAGTTCCAGACCTTCTGACTCACCCGTTGGGGATCTTCATCCTTCGCTTCAGTCCTTGAAGCTCACAGCTTGGCTGCTCCAATTCCCATCATAGCCAGGCTCCATAACCTTTCCAATGAGACAAAACAGATCCTTTTGTCTTCTCATAAATCTTCTACTAGAAAGCTATATCTTAACAAAGGAAAAAAAATTCTGTATGGGTCTGTAATAATAATATTGATCCTTACTAAGCCCCTGTGGCCTCCATCTTAGAGTTCTTGACTATGATTTTTAACAAAGGAGCTGCAGCAGCAACAGTTCGGGTTCAGTTGGCTGCTATTTCTAATTTTCATCTTGGATTTGAAAGATTGAATATGATGTCTCACAAGTTATCCAAAGCCTTTCTCAAAGGGACTTTTCATATTAGACCACCTGTGAAATCTCCCTATTCTCCATGGAATCTAAATTTTATGCTTTCCAGCATAATTCTTCCCCCTTTTGAACCAGCTTCATCTTGTGATCTCAAATTTATGTCTTGGAAGACCATCTTTCTGGTAGCTATTACTTCTGCCTGCAGAGTGTCAGAGCTCCAGGCTTTATCCATCAAGCCTCCCTATTTGATATTCCATGCTGACAGAGTGTCACTTAGAACAAATCCCTCATTCCTGCCCAAAGTTTGCACTGAAATCAATCTCAACCAAGTTATTGATTTGCCAGTCTTCTTCCCCAACCATTCTAAAAATTTAGAGTATATTCTGCACAAACTTGATGTTCACAGACAGCTCAGATTTTATTTGGATAGAACAAAAGATTTCAGAAAAATAGACCAGCTTTTTCTTTCATTTTCAGACTCCAGGAAGGGGAAACCAGTAGCTAAAAAAAACTCTGTCTAAATGGTTATCTGATTGTATCAACTTTGCCTATTCAGCTGCCAGTATGCCTTTGCAACACAAGATTAAAGCTCACTCAACCAGAGCAGTTTCTACATCATCTGCCTTTTCTGCCTGACTTCCCATTGATAACATTTGTGCAGCAGCCACTTGGTCAAAACCTCATAACTTTATCACTCATTACAAAGTTGACAAGGCCTCCAGGGACAGGGCCTTCTTTGGATCCATGGTCCTGAGAAATATACTCCCATGAGCCACCCAAGATTGACGGTGCTTGGGACACTACCCATCAGTAAAGAATGAACGGCAAGATTGAACAACTTCACATAAAGAAGTTATGTACTTACCATAACGTTCCATGTGAGTTGTTCATATCGCCTTCATTCCTACATCCCTCCCTCCTTACCCCCTCCTAGGCTGATAGATGGCCAAGATGCTGGATCCATCCTGGTTACTCAATCCTTCTATTGGGGGTGAAAGAATGATATATGGTATTGTTATACACAGCAAACAAGAGCTGAGGTAATTCCAGGTGCATCATGGGATAGGGACTTGGCCTCGAGCTATTTGAAGACCTCGAGCTATGCAACTGGCCGTATCGGAGCCGAGGGATCGCTCTGAACCCATCAGTAAAGAATGAAGGTGAGATGAACAACTCACATGGAATGTTATGGTAAGTATATAACTTCTTTTTATACTTCACATATATTGCTATACATCATATAACCTAAGTAATATTACATAAATTATTCAATTGCTGCCTTTTTTTTTTTTAAAAAACAAGAAACATATTTATTAAACCATCACTTACTACAGTCATATATTTATATAAATGAAAACAAACCACACTGACACAATAATAGTCGCAAGCATTTTACATCACAAACCATACTGACACGTTCCAAGTTGGAAACATTATACATCACTTAATCTACCCAGTCTTTCTCACTCAAACATTACATAGCTCATTTAAGTCCTGTTGCCTTTTAGACCTCATTTCTCCCTTGAATGTATTGTTCCCACAATTCCCATTTTTTCCTGTGTAGTTTGCTTCTACCCTTTCCTAAAGATCTCAATTCCAGTTGTTTTGTCTCTGTTGCTATATTCACTACTTCCAGTATAGTTGGTTTAGATTTTGATTTCTATTTTCTAGTAATTGCTTTTTCGGCAGCCACTATTAGACACAGCAAGGCTTTACCATGTCTAGGGAATTCTAATTCTGTATTACAGCTCAGAAAAAGCATCCCCTTAATCAGACCAATCTGCCCATCCAGCATCACCCGCAGAGAATCCTTAAAGTCCACCAGCTCACCACACTCCCAGAAAATATGTTCTTAATTACCTTTTTCTTCCCCTTCACACCTCCAACATTTGCTGTCTGCCTGAGGGAAAATTCTCCGTAGTCTTCTTGGGCTATAACAATATCTATGTAAACATTTCCAAGCAAAAATCCTAAATCTTTTAGATTTTGTTGCATATTTGGGAGACATACATATATCCTCCCATTGTTTCTTTGTGAATTGCTTATCCAGTCTCTCTTCCCAATCCTGTCTAACCTACTCTGTTTGTTTGTTATAGTTATCATGCAATATTTTATATGCTGTACTAATTATCCTATTAAAAAATCTACCAGTGCTTGTCTTATGTTTAGGACCCCCCTATTTCTTTCTCTTTGTCTATATTCTGATATCAATCCCTGATAGGGAAGGCAGTCTCTAACTGCAGTCCAAATAAATTCTTGGCTTCTTCCCATTCTATCATCTTTCCCTCTCTAGTTATTTGCTCCCAATACCTTGGTTCATTTGCCAATTTTCTCCAATAAATTACAGCCCCATCTTGCCTATTGTCTGCATCCCTAATTGCAGTCATCCCTATCGGCAGGATCTCCTTTTCCATTCCCATGTTGGTTTAGTTCTTAGAATACTTTCTGCTACTTTTCGGATATTTTTATTTATTTATTTATTTTACATTTGTTTACCGAGATGGTCCAACTGTGACAGTGCCCATTTTCAGCAGATGGCCGGGGAGAAAAGCTCCAGCCTAAGCTTACATACAAAATCATTATATGAAGTAACAGAAATTATAGACAAAAAAATGAGTGTTAACACATTTATAGGATAAAAATGTAAAAACAAAAATATATACATAATATCAAATAGATTAAGACTTTAAACACTTGAATATAGACAAGTATATGGTTGAACTTCTATATGTGGAGGAACATAACAGTCAGGAAATTAAGTAGGTAGAATCACTTAGGCAAAGTAGTGCATAGTTAGTAATACTTCGGTGGTGAGAGTTGCAGCCAGGAATGTAACTACTTATATACAGAAGAAGTGTTAGAAGAGGTATGTTAACAGAGTTAGTATGTAAAGCCAAATTGTATAAGTAATGCTAAGTTAATAATTAACCTGGAGATAATATTTTGTATTCTATATTGGAGTTAATATAATATTCTGCATGATTATTGTTATTCCCCTTAAAGGCATGCATCCCAAATCACAGTCTCTCATTGTTTCTTGAGCTTCCTCAGTGTTTGATCATCAACCCTTTCCACTTTGAATTGTAGTTTTCTGTTGTGCTGTGTATAGGAGTCTTAACTGTGTAGCTCTGAAATACCCCTACAAATTGGATAATCTCAGTCCACCCTGTTGTACTGGAAGAATCCACTTATCCCACTTGACGCTTGCCGTCTTCCCCTCCCAGATAAAGTCCTTCAGTCCTTTATTAATTGCTATCCACAACTTCTCCTCTGGTTAATAAAAAAAATGCCTGACCTGTGTATTAGACTAAAGGGACTAAAACAATTTTAACTACTTGTATCTTACTATCCATATCCATATAACAAAGCTTCCATTTTCTCATTTTTTTGTATTATCTTTTGTTTAGTCTCTTTCCACATATCCTTAGCTGGCACATTAGAATCATTTTTAATTCATACCCCTAAATATTTATTTTTTATCATGTCCCCATAAATATGGGTATTCCTAGACAAGTTAATGTGTGGGTACATACTTTACTGCTATTGTCTTTGTTTTAGCGTCATTAATTTTGTATCCTGCAAAGATCTGAAACTGTTTCAAAATGTTCCACAACACTGTAATGTCTCTTTCTGGTTTTGTCAAGTGCAAAATAATATCATCTGCAAATAAAGCCAGCTTTTATTGACTAACATACCAATTATATCCTTGAATTTCTAAGTCCCTTATTGTCTTTGCCAGTGGTTCTAAATATAATGCAAATAATAAAGGGGAAAGTGGGACACCCCTGCCTGTTTCCTCTACTCAAGCAGAAATTATCAGAGAGGACCCCTCCCAGTTTAATTTTCACCTCCTATCCGTCATATATTCTCCTAATCAACCTTATAGTTTTTTTCAGGTAATGCAGATGCATCCATTGCCCTGTTCATAAAGTATCAGCTTACTCTCTCAAATGCTTTCTCTGCATCAAGACCTACCAACAATAGTGGTATTTTCTGACATTCTGCTTCCTCTGGATCATCAGTATTCTGTTAATGTTGTCAAGTATTTGTCTCCCCTCCACAAAACCTTATTGATCCATATCTGTCTGTTTTAGCATTACTTTTGACATTCTTTCAGCCATTATAGACATGAACACTTTATAATCATGGTTTAGTATTGAAATGGGCCCGTATGAAGCTGGATGTGATGGATCCTTACCCTCTGTAGGGATTACAGCTACCACTGATTTCTTCCAGGACTGTGGTACTTCTCCTGTTAAGATACTATTAAGCAAAACCTTCCAGATCTTTCAGTTTTTTCCTCCTAGCTTCCAAATTTCCACAGGAATACCATCTATTCCTGAGAACTTTCCTGTAGATTGGCTACACATTACAATTTTTATCTCATCTCCTATCCTGTTAGTAATTGAGCCTCTTTTACCTCTAATCTTGACATATTTAATTTTTTTTCCGTAAACATTTCCATTTGTATCTTTTTTTGATTTTCATATTTCTCTACTTTATAGAGACTCTCATAGAATTTCCAAAATATTTCTAATACCTCTACAGGACCTATTGTCACCTTCTTTGTTATAGGCTCCCTAAGTTTGGTGACAGCTGTTTTTACATTCTATTGCCTGAGTTACTGTGCTAAAAGTTTTTGTGCTCTAGTGTTGTTATCAAAAAACAATTGCTTAACAGCAGTCTTTCTAAGCTCGTGCATATTATCAAGGTAATCCCTTATTTTCTGCCCAGCATTCTGCAGTTAATCCTCTTCTTGTTTTGTGACATTCCCCCTATTCTGCAATACTTTTACATTTGTCAGTCCATCTAAATAATTTTTATTACTTTTTAACTATAACTCTTTCATTTTCACACCATTTTAAACGACACCTTAATTTTATCCCACTCCCTAGCTATATTTTTAGAAGAAATTTCTATCCTCTCTTAACAGCTCCTGAATAATATCCACTTCCCATTTCTTAAATTCCTCTCTTTTCAACAGGTAGGTGGGAAAGTGCCAATTTCTCATTTTTAGTTCATGACCCAGTGTTTTTATTTTAGCTGTTATTGGCACATGATCTGAAACAGTTATTGGGTGGGTCTCAAGACCTTAATTAAATGCAAATGTTCCTATGAAATGTAAATTCTGTCTAGCCTAGCCCAGTTTTTTATATCTTGGGGAATAATATGTAAATTCACTCTGAACTCATATTACCTAATTCACATTTTCCATGCCAAATATTTTCATAAATATCTTCAAAAATCTACCCTCCTTTGTCATATTTTCCATTCTGGAACCCCATGATACATCTTCACTACTGCAAATTAAATTCCATTCCCCACATATAAGCAATAGTCCTTGCTGAAAACTGATTATTTCTCCCAACATTTTCTTAAGCTCCATTATAGCAGTTTTAGGTGGAATGTAAATACATGCCAGTATAATACTCCCCCCTGCCAGTAGCCCCTTAACACTAAACACCTGCCATTGTTATTTTTTTTTTTTATCTTCTATCACTATTGGAGCTCCTCTTGCAATTAATATAAGTACTTCTCTTTTCCTTTGTCCCAGGTATATCACTGAATAGCTGTCCTGAAACCCTTTCTTTATCAAATTAACATGTTCAGTTCTTTCTAAGTGTGTCTCCTGTAACATAGGTATTTGCACTCTACATTTTTAATGTAGTCCACTACTCATTCTTGTTTGTATTTATCTGTGAGGCTATTTACATTTAAAGACATTAAAGAAAACATCATTGTATTAAAAAGTTATTATTCCCCACCTTTTATGTATAATACCTAGTTCCAGCTTTTATGTTACATGTGTACACTGTTGGCAGGTTGAATTTTTATACAGTTGTTTCTTGTCATACATTTGAGCCTATGTCACATCTTATAAAACTTTTTGTTTTATTGAAAGCCCACAAACAAACAAAAAAAAAAAAACAAACACCCCCCCAATACCCCCAAAACCTTTTTGTTTTATTGAAAGCCCACAAACAAAAAAAAAAAACAAACACCCCCCCAATACCCCCAAAACCTATTAACTTAATACCAACACACCAAACTGTACACCTTTAAAAACTTAAGTTTTATCCTTGTAATGGGAACAGAAGTCCCAAACTGACACACACTCAGACTTGAGTTAACCTGAAAGAAAGGTCATCCATGCTAAGACACATGGTGTAGCCTGAGCTTCTACTACATACTGAATGGTTTTGTCTTTTCTCTGTAGCTCTCCCAGCTGGGAAAACTCCTGAATGTTTTCAAAGAGCATTAACTACCTTGGGAAGGCCCCTGAATGCTTTCAGAGAATATTAACTGCTTTGGGGAAACCCCTGAATGCCATCAGAGCATTATCTCCTAGCCAGTTTCTCTTTCTTTTCTTTTCCTCAGCCAATCACAGTCTTCACCAGACTGTAGCCAGTTTCTCTTTATCAGATTGTCACTATGGAGACATGAAAACCAGGCAGCAAGTTTCTCTTTATTAGATTGTTTCCATGGAAACATGAAAACCAGCTCCAGAATTGTTACTCACCATGCATATATTTGCTAGAAAAAAGCCTCAATATTCACCATTCTTTTTCCTTTACTTGCTCTCTCTTAAAACCTGTTATTAAATCAATCAAATGTCTTTAGTCTAATCATTTCCCCATGTAAGAATGAGGAAAAAACATATTCATTTTTCTTTCATCATGCTTCTTAACCAGGCTTTTTTTAAAATACATTGCCGGGCCCACATTTCTTAAAACTGAACAAGGAGAGAGAGAAAGAAAAATAAAAATAAAGCAGCAGCACCAGTTTACAGTCCTTATTACACTTAAAAATAGCTGAAAATAACTTTACCTTATAGCATGTAAAGAAACCACATGCCACAAAATCGGTACTATTTAAGAAAAAAGTCTTTACTTACAGTTAACTTTTTCCCTTCTCTTCCCCTCCCCAAAGCATTTTTCCAAGCATTAATGACATGAAGTAGGGCATATGCTTTAGAGTCCATTACAAAACATTTCCAGATTTTCTTGTTCTGTCATATTTTGTAAAGATAATTATTGCATTGTAATCCCATATTATGTTACTGGTTTAATTAAGGTTTGTCTCTGAAATCCTGTCTCGCCTTCATTTCCATCGTACTCTCGATTCTTCTAGTCAACTGTCGTGCTCCCTTCCTTATCTCTAACATTTTCTGTTGAAAAGGTTTCAAAGTTACAGGCCCTTTGTGCTCTTTTTATTACCAGAAGACAAGATGCAGAATCTCCTTCTGTTTCACAGCTTACTTTTTGTTGGACAAACTTTTGTATTTCTTCCCTAGCATGTACTTTATCAAAAAATTTTGTCACTCCACGGAAGAATACCATGAAGACAGCTGGGTACAGCAGTTTGAATCTCACACCTGCATCTTAACATTCCCTGAATAGTGGAATAAATTTGTTCCTTTTGTCTGGTGTACAATGAGTAATCATTCTCCACAAACACTCTGCTATTCCCGCTTTCAGTACTTTGTCCTTTTCCCACAGTTTTGTCAGAATCAACTCCTTCTGCTGGTAGGATTGTATCTTTGCTGTTAAAGGTCTAGGTTGCTTTCTCATATCCAAATTTGGAGCATACACACAATGTGCCCTTTCAGCTATCAACTCCTGCTGTGGAATACCAGTCCAGTCGCTTATTTGTGCTTTCTTAAAATTAATGCAGTCTGCTCCTTCCAGCTTCTCTGCTATAGCTGAAAACCTCAGGCTTTCCCTACATGCTCTGTCCTCTAATTCTATTATTTTTTGAAACACCTCTTCCTGAGCAATCTCATATTCAGCCAGCCTTTTCTTTATTTCATCCTCTGTTTTTGCAGCTTTTTCATCTCATCTGAATATCTTTTTAAAGCTTCTTCCATTTTTTCCAGCCTTTTGTTGTTTTTTGTTGATATACTCCATCAATGTTTTGTTTATTTGAACCAGGTCTGTATGCAGTTGTCTTATATCTTTCTGTAGGTTACCGGAAGTCATGTCTGAAGGTTGCTTTCCCCGGCCAGTGTTTCTTCCTCACTTTTTGTAGGTGATTTTTATTCTAGGTCTTCTGTATTTCTTTATTCCTGGCATCCAGGCAGTACACTTACTAGCCAATTGCTGAAATTTACCCATAAACACAAGTCTACTGGCCTTCTCTTCTGTGTTTTTGTTTTCACACTGGAAGAGCTAGAAATAAGCTTTAACTCGATGTGCAGCCATCTTGGAAGTCCTTGATAGGGAATGATTTTGATAATGCAGTACCTTGTGTGCATGCAGTTAGGCTTGGAGACAGGCATGTTGTTCATGTAGCCTGGGGAAGACCCAAATAGACCTCAATACCTGAAGCTGGGGCTGGTGAAGTTGCTATTTCAGGGTGGGAGCTACGCTGTAGCCTTGAGCCTGACAGGCACGTGGGTCATATAGCCTGGGGGGAGACCCAGATAGACCTCAATACCTGAAGCTGGGGCTGGTGAAGTTGCTATTTCAGGGAGGGAGCTACCCTGTAGCCTTGAGCCTGAAAGTGAGCCACAGGTGCTGGTAGGTACTGATGTTCCCATGGACAGGGTGACTGCAAGGACAGAGGTGAAGTGGTAGTACCCAGTCTGACTGGGAGGCACCACTGTCAGAAGAGATTGGGCTTCTAGTGGAAAGGGGGCTGGGAAGGGTCATAAAGGTAGAATTCAGACAGGCTCAGCTTTCAGATCCTACATTATGAGGTTTGAGGAAGGTAGCTAAGGAGGTACATGATTCTCAAGGAAAAGGGGAGACTGTATACTGGAACAAAGGGTTACTGTATAGAGAGTGAAGTTCTGGTGGAGGGCAAGAGGGGTAAGGTAATACAGCAGTTGGTAGTGCCCAAAGCCTACCATATAGCACATCTAGACATAGCCCATGACATTCCTTTTATAGGTCATATGGGCATAGCATACCAAGAGACTTATTATGCAGAAATTTTATTGTCCTGGGATTGCAAGGGATATAACAGGGTGCTGCAGGACCTGTGAGCAGTGTCAAAAGGTAGGCAAGGCAGGAGACAAGGTCAATACTCCTTTGATGCCTTTGGTTATGATTGAGGAGCCATTTCATATTGTAGCTGCAGATATTGTGGGGCCTCTAAGTACTCCAAGTTCTACAGGGAAGGCGTATATCCTAGTGGTAGTAGATTATGCTGCTAGATACCCTGAGGCAGACAAGGTGGCAAATGCTTTGTTAGAGATTTTCAGCAGGTAGGTTTCCCAAGAGAAATACTGACTGACAGAGGTGCCAATGTCATGGCAGAGTTGTTGGCTTGTGTGTGGAGGTGCTGTGTGGTGAAGCACCTAAAGACCACCCCCCCCAGACTAATGGTCTTGTGAAGAGGTTATACTCTACACTAAAGACCATATTACAGACATTTGCAGACCAGTTTAAGAGAGAGTGGAACAAATATTTTCTCCATCTGTTGTTTGCATATAAACAGCTACCCCAGGAATCCACAGGTTTTTCACCTTTTGATTTGCTTTATGGGCCTAGGGTGAAGGGGCCTTTGGATTTGATTTGTGATGAGTGGGAAGGTGAGTGTGAATCCCACAAGGGGTCTTTTGTGGTGTATGTCCTAAACCTCAGGACAAGGCTTAGGGAGCTCATGGGCTTGGTCCAGGAGAACCTGGCAGGAGCCCAACAGCAGGAAAAAGGTCTAGTATGACTGGAATGCTTGAGAGTATGCTGTGGGACAGCAGGTTAAAGTTCTCATTCCTGTCGGACACAATAAGCTGCAGGCAGCTTGTGAGGAACCCTTTAAAGTGGTAAGGAAGGTCAGTGATGTTAATTACAGGAGCAACCTTCTAGGCAGAAGGCAGGGGCACAATTGTACCATGTTAACATGATGAAGCCTTACCATGATAGGGAGGCCCTGGTGGTGAGTATTTGCAGTGGATGGCAGGAGGAGTCTGAGATGGATCCAGTGATCACAGACCTGAGTGGAAAAACAGGCCAGATAAGGTAGTATGGACCCCAGCCTGTAAGCAGGCATTCCAAAAGCTTAAAGGGGCTACAGGGGAACCCCATGTGTTAGTCCATCCAGATTACACCAATAATGTCATGTGCAGGTAGATGCTTCAAACCATGGGGTGGGGACTATACCCAGCCAGGCTTCCTCAGAAAGAGAAGAGCGCCCAGTTGTATTATCTCAGTTGTAGACTCCAACCCAAGGAGGAATATTGTGCAGCTATAGAAAAAGAATGTCTGGCCATAGTATGGGCACTGCAGAAACTTCAGCCCTATATGTATGGAAGGAAATTCACTGTGGTTACAGACCACTATCCTTTAACATGGCTACATTGAGTCAGCCAGCAAAATGCCAAGTTATTAAGGTGGAGCCTAGGGTTGCAGGCATATGACATGACAGTGCAGCACCATAGTGGGATCAGCAATGCCAATGCAGATGGGCTCTCAAGATAGAGTATAGGTTAATATGTTCCCAGACAGCATACCTCTTAACCTCTTAGCTCAAGAAATCTGGACACAGCCTAAAATAATGGGGGGACAAAGGGCCAAAAATAGGGACAGATTTTAAATATTGCTGTTATAAACTTAGAAAGTTACTAGAATAGTAGGATTTGTTTTAGCATACATTTTATTAAGGATGTATAGCCTGAAACTCAAATGTATGTCATTATGTTATAAGGAACAGACAAAAAATATGAGGCAAAAATCTGGACATTCTACAAAAATCTGGACAGTTGATAGGTATGTCAAGCCAAGCCCATTTCAGTCAAGCATCAGTTTTCCAGGGTCACTTGAAAAAATAGCGCAAGTTTTCAAAGGGGAGAGAGATGTGATGTTATGAGGTGGCGCCACCTGTGCCAGGGAGAGTAGGATAGTGTGTGTGTATATATGCCAGCATAGCTAGCTGGAGTTTTGTAAAGAATTTTATTGTCACACTGTTTCGTACAGATGTTTGATTTAAAAATATATTTGTACCTCAGTCGGCCTGATTAACAAAGTCTTGGGTCCTGCGTCGGTTGCTGTCCCTTCTTCCATGATGTCAGGTCGTCAGGGGTATAAAACATGCACCCGATGCCATTACATCAGTCTTTCTTGCCGTGCGGTGCCTGAAGCAGAAGCAGTTCGCAAGTGCCGGTCGGCCGACTCCTGAAATTTTCATTTTCAAGTTTCAGAGCCAAAGTCTTCAACTAAAGCTAAGTTCCCCGTTGGTGAAACTTTTTCTTGCTCCTTACCGATGTCAGTAAAAGTTAATAATTGCATTACATGTGGAAAGGAAATACCTCACAAAGATTTTCATTTGTACTGTATACCTTGCCTAGGCCCTGACCATGACATACCTTGCTGTAAGTTTTGTGATTTATTTAATCTGCGCACTATCCGTCGTCTGTATATTTTCGCTTCTAAATATTTCAGTTCTCGGTTTAATTATCCAGAAATGTCGTCGGTTAGTCATCCGACTACCGGGATTCCGAAAAAACGCAAAGGTAAAGACAGCGACAGGCCTCCAAGGTCCAAAGCTGCCGACAACGCTTCTACTAAGCCAGTCACCAGTTCGCCGGTACTCAGTGAGGCGCTTTCGCAACCCCTGATACCCACTACTTCTGACTCGCAGGTCTCTACTGAGACCCATTTGGAGTCTGGTATGCCGCAAGATGCTTCAACTGTGGAACCTGTGGATGTCTCTACCTTGGATGGGTCCGGAGCCGCTGTGCAGGCACTGGCTTCTGGAAGTGTATTCAGGCCTACGGACTTGCATATTACACCGACGCCTCCTTCTTCATTTAGGCCAAAATGTCACACCATGCCTAAGAAACCGACGTCCAGGCCATATGCTCAGGCCTCTATTCCTAAAAAACAAATGATAAGAATGGCTGAAGATCTTATAATTGTAATCAAGGGAAGCCAACCTCCCCCTTCTAAGAGAACTAGGACTGAAGTTGTTTATGAATTTTCTGACCAGGATTCTGATTTTTCTGATTCTTCTTATGATCTGCATTTGCCCTTATCTACTTATGAGGATTCTGATGCAGAGGACTCTATTCCCTCTGCTTCCTCTCTAGAGGATTTTTCTTTTGGTGAGACCTCACATACTCTAAGGGAGCATTTCCACTGGGAAAGCCAGGATTTTTCTGATTCAAAAAAGAGGCTTAGGGATTTCTTACTCCTGCCTCAGCATAGGCCTTAAGCTATACCTCCTGTACTAGACATTGTTGATTATGCCTTTTCAGAATCTAGTTTGGCCCCTGATTCTTTGCCTTCTGCTCCCAGAAAACCTGACAGATATTACAGGGTTCCTGATTCAGACAAGTTCCTTTTTAAAAATCCTATTGCGGATCCAGAGACTATTTCACAGGGACCCAAGGGCATTAAGGCTTCTACTGCTAAAAATCCTACCCCCTCTGATAGAGACTCCAGGGCGCTGGATAGATGGGGTAAGAAGGTTTACACCTCTGCAACCTTGGCCATTAGGTCTTTAAACTGCCAGTTTCATATGTTAAAGTATCAACAGCATGTTATTGGATTGCTTAAACAGAAAATGATGTTGATTCCTGACTGTGCTGAAAATGAAGAATTACAGGATTTAATGCATTCTGCTGAACAGGTTGGAAAACATACTTTGCAATGTGGACTTGATTCATTAGAGGCCTCTTGCAGGGCTGCTGTTACTGGGTCTGTGCTCAGAAGGCATGCTTGGCTTAAGGAGCATCTTTGCCTGATCATGTTAAAACTAAATTGTTGAATGCTCCCTTAAATCAGGACCGCCTGTTTGGCAACAAGGTTGAGGAAGTTCTTAAAAAGATGGAAGACAAAGCTAAATCTATGCAAAGTGTTAAAGATTTATTACAAGTTAAGCCACCTAGATTTAGTAGGCACTGGCCCTCTAAAAATTGGTCCTTTCCAGCCCCTTCCAGGTCTTCTCAAGCCAAACCCAGACACAGCAGAAACTCCAGGTTTCAGTCCCAAGAGACACACAAGACTAAGCAGTGGGGGGTTTCCGCACCCAAATCTGGGAGTAGTAAGACTCCCCCCATGGAAAACTGTGTCAATGACGTACTTGTAAAACTTCCAAGCACTTCCCAACTGAATGCTCCTTTAGGTGGAAAGATTCGTCTGCAGGCCAAAAACTGGGAACTCATTACCCAGGACAAATGGGTTTTAATTATAGTGTCCCAAGGATACAGATTTCACTTCCACATATTACCAACACCAAGTGGGTGGCCAGATCTACCCCTAAATCAGTGGGCAGAGGCCCAAAATCAAGTACTCTCTCTCTTAAACATGGGGGCTATTCAGTTGGTACCAGAAGAGGAAAAGGGACAATGTTTCTATTCGAGACTTTTCCTGGTACCCAGAAAAGGCAATACATGGCGTCCTATCCTGGAACATTCTACTCAAAACACCTTTCTGGTGATTCCAAAATTCAAAATGCTGACTCTTCACCAGCTGCTTCCTATGCTAGGAAAAGATGCATGGTTGGGAACACTAAACTTAAAAGAAACATACCTGCACATCCCTATCAGGGAGTCTTGCAGAAGATACCTACACTTCAAAGCAGGCTACATGCACCATCAGTTCTCTGCACTGCCCTTTGGCTTATCTACTGCGCCCAGGGTATTCACAAAGTGCCTAGCTCCAGTCATTGCATTTTGCAGGCAAATAAATATTCAGATATACCCATAACTGGACGATTGTCTAATTCAGGCAGAAAGCCTGGACATTCTTTTGAATCATCTGGCCTCATAGGGTACTGATTTGTCTGGGGTTCACCATAAATGAAATGAAATCACACTTGGTACCCAGTCAACAAATTATATTCCTGGAAGCAAGCTTGAATACAACTTCCCAAATAGCTTTCCTCACGCAAGAAAAACGGATTCATTTGACAACCTACTTCAAACAAGTGGCCACAAAAACCCAGCTATCTGCAAGGCAAATACTGCAAGCTTTGGGGTTTAATGGCCTCCTGCATTCTTCTTATTCCATATGCAAGGCTACGGGTCTACCTGACATGGTCAACAAGCCATTTGATCGACATTTATTTGGTCTAACTATATATATATCAACTCCAGGGTTGCACAACATTGGGGAGGGGGGCAAATCTGCCTGTCGACCAAATGAATTGTCGACCAAATGAATTGTCGACCAAATGAATTGTCGACCAAATGAATTGTCGACCAAATAAATGTCGATCAAATGGCTTGTCGACCATGTCAGGTAGACCCAAGGCTACATATGAGGAAACTACAATGGTATCTCAAAAGCCTATGGTGTCAACATTCACAGGATCTAGAAGCAAGGATTTCTATCATACCTTGCCTACACCTAGAATTCCTTTGGTGGGCAGAGGTCTGCCACCAAAACAGGGGACTACCATTCACATTACCCCCTGCCGCCCATATATTAACAGCAGACGCATCAGACTATGCATGGGGGGGCTCAGCAGACGCATCAGACTATGCATGGGGGGCTCACCTGGCAGGGAAGTGCTGTCAGGACAAATGGAACCCAAGTCAAATGCACCTGCACATAAATGAAAAGGAAATGTTAGCAGTACAGAATGCTCTGACAGCCTTGAAGGACCACATTCTTCCAGGACAACTAATGGTAAAGATGCACAACACCACTGTCATGTGGTAAATAAACAAGCAGTGGGGTACACATTCTTACCCCCTCTGCAGACTAGCCATGACGTTGTGGAACACAGCCTTGAGCTACCAAGTGAATCTACAAGCTCAATTACTGCCAGGAAAACTAAATACACTGGCAGACGGACTAAGCAGAAACTTCATTGACCCACACGAGTGGAAACTGGAACCAAGGATTTTCAACATGTTGACAAGGAAATGGGGGAGCCCAGATATAGACTTGTTTGCTTCCCCCCAGAACTATCAGCTGGACAAATTTTGCACAAGGATTTGCCACAAGCTAGCTTGGAAAGTGGATGCTCTATCCTACAGCTGAAAATAAATATCAGTTTATGCCTTTCCTCCTCTGCCTTTGTTCTCCAAGGTACTACTAAAGATCAAACAGGACAAGCCAAGGACGATTTTAATTGCACTAGACTGGCCTCACCAACATTGGTACCCACTCTTGCGCAGTGTGTCACGCTTGGCTCCATGGCCCCTGCCTCAGACTCCTTCCCTGTTTTCTCAGCAGGAGAACCAGATTCTGCACCCTCAGCTGCAAATCTTGAACCTAGCAACCTGGCTAATTACCTAATCTCCCCTTTACCATCCCTCAGTAAATCAGTGAAGGATATCAATTTAGAGGCAAGGAGGCCTTGTACTAGAAAATCTTATGCTGCAAAATGGAAAAGATTTTGTGCCTGGAACCAATCTCAAGGAAGGAATGCAGCAGTGCCCACTTTACCTCAGATTCTACAATACTTGACTGAGATTCTTCATAAGGGCTTGTCCTTTTCCTCCATCAAAATTCATGCCTCAGCCATTTTGGCTCATTATAGCACAGAGCCTCCCCTCTTTTCTCACCCACTGCTCAAGCAGTTCCTCAGAGGGGCCAAAAATTTAAGGCCACCCTGGAGAACTCTAACTCCAGCCTGGGATCTTAACTTTGTCTTGGAGAAACTCACTCTTCCTCCTTTCGAGCCACCAGCTGCTACTGCAGATCTAAAATTTATTTCCTGGAAAACAGCTTTCCTTTTAGCAATCACTTCTGCAAGAAGGGTATCTGAATTACAGGCCCTTATGGCAGTGGAACCTTTCATCATCTTTCATGCTGACAGGGTGTCCCTCAGAACCAATCCCTCCTTCATGCCCAAGGTGGTGTCCAGTGTGGCTCTTAATCAGTACATTCATTTGCCTACCTTCTTTCCTAACCCACAGAACAAAGGGGAACGGATACTGCACTCTTTAGATGTGCACAGACAGCTTTGATTGGACAGGACTAAACCTCAAAGGAAATCTGAACTTTTGAACCTGACAGGAAAGATTTCTGACAGGATGTATATCTCACACATCCACACAGACAAAGGCAGACATCATCTGGCCTTTGCTGTGGTAAGACACTCGGCACACATCAGCTTGCCTTCCTTTAGTAAGTAGTCAGGGAACAGTAATTCTTTAGTCAGTGAGGGACATTTATTGAGAATTGTTTAGTATTGTTTTCTGCATCTGTGAGAAACTATCAAACTGTATTATTTTTATAACTCTGTGGTTGAAACTTTGTTGTTTTTTGTATTCAATATTCTCCTGTTTTCTGTTTTATTATTTATCATTAAATATTTTAATACTTTTCATTATGGCTAGTCCTTTAGAGAATACTTTTAGCATCTTGAGAGTACTTATGCTTGTTTTAGTGACACTGTGGCTGCTCCTGAAAGCCTTGCTGTTTTGGTCACACCCTAGCACTTGTATTAGTATTAATTTTACACAGTATAATTTAGTACCCTTTGTAAGAGCCTTAGGGTAGCTGACTGATGGCACCATGATTACCTCAGAGTCTGGGCAGGAAGGGCCACAGCTAGTAAATCTGTGCAAGCTTTCCCAGGTGTGTATGTGTGTGTGAAACTCAAATATCCAAATGTGTGTATGTGTCAGCTAATGGGAACAGGGACACAGCGCTCTGAAGTAGTCATGTGGAGTTTTGTGTGAGCCTCGAGAGAGAGCGAGCCAGCCCCAGGTCCGGAGTGTGCTCTTAAGGGAGATTTTGCTTGGTGCAGGGAGCTGCATCTGAAAATACTGTGTGAATTAATCTTTGCTCTTGGTGACCTTACCTCACAGGAGTAAGTGGTGAGGATTGAGTCTCCTTGATTGCTGACCTGGAGTAGGGACCCATCACACAGTCTACCTGCTCACTCAAGTAAAATAAAATAAATGCATGGTGAGGTAAAGCTTTCTATTTTCCAGCGAAACTTTCCCGCCACTGCTGATTCAGTCTATAGGATTTGATTCTTTACTGGGTGGAATTAAGTTTCTGTCAAAAGATAGAGAGAGGAGTTGAGACTGTCACCACCACTTTGCAGCTGACAGCAGAAAAAGGGGCAGCCAAATAATTTTAATAGAAAAAAAATGGAATAAAGGTAAGTCCTTGGCATTTTCTTCTAATGCTAGGAGCAGGAATGATTATAGCAAGAAGAAAAGTCCTTGCCATTCTCTCCTGATGCATATTGTTTTGAAGTAAGACACAAAGTCACAGTCTGCGCTTCACATAACTTGTCTCCAGTTACAAGAAAACTGCTGTGTTACGTCTCAACATGTGCATGCATGTTATGATTGTACTGGAGCTCTGACATGAAGGCAATTTTTTTGGCAAGTGCTTAAAGTAAATATGGATTCTTTGTACTATAGCAGGCTATAAGCTTCAGCTTTGTTGTGTAAACTGAGGGGAACCTAGCACTTTAGTAAACACAATGTCATCTTCTGTATTTCTTGAGGTAGCTGGGCATTTGTGTAGTTGAACATAGCAGAGACTTAATTCTGCATTAAAAAGAAAGCAGTTCACAGCTGTCATAACACAACGCAGCTGATTCACTCTGCTGGTCGTCATTATTAAAGTAAACTGTTTCATTTGGTAGTTGTCAACTTTACATTACCTGCTGCTGTTTACTTTTAAAATTTTCATTCTAGGTAATGACTATGGCTATTTTACTGTTATAATGCTGAAGAAATCTCGAGTAAAACTTTTGAAGCAGGAGATAACCCATTTCCCAACTACATCTATGATGAGAAACCTCCTTTCTGTTCATGTAAGTTGGCAATACATTTTCTTTAAAGCTTCTGTTTCTATAGAATTTCATCATGCTTAAAGTTCATTAACCTTTTCATTGTAACATTCATTGACACCATTCATGAAACAAGCATACATTTTTTTTTTGTTTTCTTTTAAAAAGATTTTGACAGAAACTAGTCTATTCCTCCATCCATCCATTTTGGATATTCTGATGAGGTTCGTGCATTGCCTTTTCTTTCACTCCTATATTTTTTCTGCTTTTTGCTGCACCAATCTTGTTTTTGCTGTGTCTAAGTTGAATTTCCATGCATAATTTATTATACTCTCCATTACTTTTTTCAGTTCTTTACTCTTAGGACTAGCCAGTGTAGCTGATTTCTGCATTTCTTGCACTAAATATTTTATCTGCCTTAGAATTTCTAGTGATTTTTCTAGTACCTTTTACAACTTTCCTTTTTACAGAAATATGTTTAGTGCATACAGATACCAAGCACAGGCTTCCACAGACATGATAGTGCGCAAAGTTATATTCAGATGAGATGTTAAACTGAGAACCACTTCTGCTTGAATTGGTGGTAGCTCAGGTGGATGTAAAGATCCCACACCTATTGAAAAGAGTAGGGGTCCTTTATCAAAATTCACAATATACAAGATATATATTCTATATGCAAATGTTTATAGCTTATTTACAGTTATTTACAACTAACTTACATATTTTCAATTTTTTAACTTTTGACTCCCCCACTCCGTTTTCCACAACCAAAATCTTATTTTCTTCAAAATTTCTGAAAGTATCCATTTCCCATTAAATTTTATCTCATTGATTCTTTCAGTCCAGACAATCCATATTATACAAAATATTTTTTAATCTAATCTTTCTACATCCTTTTGTTTCATATTTCCATAGTATCCATATTCTGTCATGTCCATATTTATACTTTTTTACATTTTTCAATCCTTTTATACATTATTTTGTACATATTTCTTCCCATAATTGATTTACTATTTTACATTTAAAAAAAAAGTGTGCTCACTAGTCTCTGTTTCCTCACAATATGTACAAACTCTTTCTTTTATTCTTTTATTTTTCACATCTTTTCATTCTTGCTTTTATACCTTTTATTTTTCTTTCTCCCAAATGCTTCCAGGGATAAATATAATAACTTTTTCCATTATATTTTCTTAGAATTATTTTCTGTTTTTTATATTACTTAAATCAATCTTCATTAACAATATTTTTCTTGATATATTTTCATTCTGTACAAGCATTTCCTTTGCTTCTTTTTAAACATTTAATCTTTCCCCAAATTGCTTTATATTTTTCTTCTATTATTTCTATTAACATTTTTTCTTTTTCCTTTATTCCTTTAAACACTTTATATAAATTCAATGAAGCTATATGCACAATTGAATTTATTAAACCTCCTCCCCTTTTTGTAACATAAGGGTTCAATCTTGATTCCAATATAAATGTAAATAACACAGACAATAATTCTTTTTCACATTCCATTGGTATCATAAATACTCTTGCTAGATGTGCTATCTTATTTAATATTATTGAATTGAGTAAATATGATTGTGTCTTATACACAAGTTTAAATGTTCTCCAGAACATACAAATATTTCTTATTTTTTGTATCATATCCTTCCATTGTGTCAATATCTGTTGCTCGTTACCAAGTCTTATTCCCAAAAATCTTTTTTTTTACTAAACTGAATACCCTCTATTTTTCCTGAAAATCCCAGTCCTTGACTCTTTTCCTCATTAATACTCAAACCTAATGCTCCTAATTCTTTATCGAGTGCTTTAATAACTGTTTTCATCCACTCTCCATTTTTCACCACTACTACTAGAGCATCTGCAAAAGAAAACATTACTAGAGTCTAAATTCCCTCTAGTGTGCAATATTTGCTTCCTTCAATGCTAAATTTATCTTCTTAATGACTGCATTCATAATTAATGCAAATAAAATACTACTTACTGGACGTCCTTTTATTTCTGTTTTCTCAGTTAACCATCCATTGACCACTAGTTTTACTTTATTTGTTTTATACGCTGATAACAAAATGTTAATTATTTTATTACTTATATTCTTTTAAAATTTCCCATAGTACTTCATGCTGTATCTTATCAAATACTTTACTTGCATCCACTATTAATGTTTATGATTCTTTTTTTCTGTTTATTTTTATTTTTATTTATTTATTTTATTTTACATTTGTTAACCGGGGGAAGTCTGACTGGACACAGGTCCATTTTCAGCGGAGGCCTGGGGAGAAAAGCTCCACATAACACTAAGAATGAATACATCCAAGAATACATATAGGCATACATAAGCAAGCATTAACATGTTGTAGGTAGTTGCTCCACATAACACTGAGTGAATACATCCAAGAATACAAATAGGCATACATAAGCAAGCATTAACAATTTCTAGGTAGTTGCAATAGTGAGTGATGCATGAAGAAAAGCTTGAGTTACTTTTTTTTTTTTTTTACTAGAAGGTTGCTCTTTCTGTTCAGAGCTTTACATTAGTTACACAGGTCTATTGGCACTGAAAAGGACTTATCATTGGAATAGCTGGATCATGATAGATTCTTAGCAACAGTGCAGAGTATGGATTAACCTGGGGAGTAGCATGTGTAAAGCCAGTTATTTAAGTAATGGGATTTGAGGAGTTTTTTAAATTGGAGATGGGAGGTGACAGAAGTTAACTGGATTGGGAGTGTGTTCCAGATGTTGGCAATGGAGCAGGCAAAGAGAGATTTCCCAGCTTAATTTTTATGTTTGATGACACTGATTAGGTTTTGATTATTGGATCTTAAGGCTCTAGTGGTGGTATAGTGATTAATTAAGTACTGAAGGGCTGTTTTTTTTCTGGAAGGTAGTAGAGCTTGTGAGCTATTAAGAGTTGGTTTAGTAGGAGTAGCTGAGGTAGCTCAAGCCAGTTTAGTTGCTTGAGGGCAAGGCAGTGATGGGATCTATGAGTGACATCTGTGGCAAACTTGGCAATCTTGTTGTAACAAGATTCCATTTTGTTTAGTTCGCTATGGCGAAAGTTGGTAAAGATAGGGGAGACATAAAGGAGAATCGATGGGGGGTGAGTCCGTGCAATAGTGGCTTTGGTATGTATGGTGACGAACTGTTTGTTCCTATAAAGGAGACCCAAGTTTTTTGGTTAACTTTCTTTATAGTTTGGGCTATGTTTATGTCAAATTTCAAATTGTCAATTTCAACAACTAGCAGTTTAGTGTGTGTGGTTGGGTTGATCTTTATGTTGTCTTTAGATGTAATGGTAAAGTCGTTGTTTAGAGGGTGAGATTTTCCAGGACTGAAGAGAATGAGTTTTGTCTTTTTGGGATTAAGAATAAGTTTGATGTTAGTGAACCATGATTCTGCAAGGGTAAAGTTGTTTTGAGTTATGGTTTCAAGCTCATTTAGGGTGCGGGGCCGCACTTATAATATTGGTGTCATCTGCATATTGCACCACTGAGGCTGAGGCAGTCTGATTAGTAAAAGTGAGAACAGCAAGGGACCGAGGATAGACCCTTGAGGGATGCCTATAGTTACTGGTAGTAGTGGGGACAGTTGGCCTTGCCATAGGACAGCTTGTTGATGGTCTGATAAATACTTACTGAACCATGATTTGGTGGAGGAGCTTATGTTAAGGGTAGATAGAGTCTCCAGGAGTATAGTATGGTTAACCATATCAAAGGCTTTGGATAAGTCTAAGAATATGGAGGATTCAAATAGTCCTTTATTTCTATGATGATGGTGTTAGTGAAAGAGTAGTGCTGTGGTGGTGGTGCTATTTCCAATATTTTTGATAGAGGAGATAGAATAGCTACGGGACAACAGTTGGTTAGCTCAAGGGACTTACCTCCTTTGTCCAGTGGAATAATATATGATATTTTCCATGAGTGAGGTACTTTGCATTCTGATATTGACCTATTTATTAGGATGGACACTGGGTAGGCTATTGCTTCAGAAGTCATCTGAAGGAAGTCTGCTGGCAGATTATCAGCTGCCAGTGTGATTGGTTTAAGTTTTTTGAGGAGTTTAGCAATTGTTTTTGTAGAGACTGGGTGCAGGGAAAAGCTGGAGGGGTAGTTTTGTGTTGGGATGGGTTGGGATGTCTATTGAACTTGGGGGTACCAGTAGTATTTTGGGTGTTGGTTAGGGATTGGACTGTTTCTGTAAAAAATTTAGTAAATTGGGTGGAGTGTTTTCATGGTTGTTTGGTAATGTAGAGAATGGAGTGATAGATCTTCCTGGGTGCAGTAAAGTATTTATTGTGGCCCAAAATGTATGTGGGTTATGAGCATATTTTTCTTGTATGGATTTGTAGTAATTAGATTTGTCAAGTTTGATTTGTTTTTTGGCTTTGTTCCAGAGTTCTTAATAATGTTGTCTCAAGGTGGCGGTTTTGTTTTTGTGAAACTGTAGCCAGGCTTTGTCCCTTTTTTCATTAATGTTTTGGTATCTATATATGTTCATCATGTTTCACTGTTGCAGTCATTACTGTTGGGTTATCCTGCTGGCAGGCTACCCTCAGTTGGCCAGAATAGGTCTGGCGTCGGTTGCTGTCGCCTCTTCCCTGACGTCAGTGCGCCAGGGGTATAAAAGATGCAGCCGACGCCGTTTTCTTCAGTCTTTCTTGCCATGCGGTGCCCGAAGCAAAAGTAGTTCGCAAGTGCCGGTCGGCCGACTCCTGAGATTTTCGAAACCGAATTTCAGAACCAAAGTCTTCATTAAAGCTAAGTACCCCATTGGGGAAACTTTTTTCTTGCTCCAGACCGATGTCAGAAAAAGTTAACAATTGTATTTCTTGTGGGAAGCAAATACCTCATAAGGATTTTCACTCTTACTGTATTCCTTGCCTAGGCCCTGATCACAACGTTGCTAGCTGTCGGTTTTGTGCTAGATTTAACCAACGCACTGTCAAGCGTCGGTTCGATTTTGCATTTCATTACTTTGGCCGAAGATTTAATTGTATAATGCCGTCGGACCAGCCGACAACTGGAGTTCACAAAAAACGCAAGGACAAAGAAAAGGATAGGCATCCAAGGTCCAAAACTGACGAAGAAGCCTTTGCTAGGCCAGTTGCCAGTTCACCGGTTCTCAGTGAGGCGCTATTGCAGCCCTGGTGCCTGCTACCTCAGAACCACAGGCCGCTTCCGACTCCCATGTGGAGCCGACTGGGCCTCTGGAAACTCAAGGTATTGGACACTCTGAAATCATTCCTTCAGATGGGTCTGGAGCCGCTGAGCAGGCATCGGCTTCTGAGAGTGTCTTCAGACCTACACAACTATATATTAAGCCATCTTCAGTTTCAAAGACAAAGACTAATGCAGCTCTAAAGACAAAGAAACAAGTACAGCATTCTCCTTCTCAGACTTCCATGCCTAAAAAAACAGATGCTCAAAATGGCCGAAGACCTAATTAGTTTGATCAGGGGCTCCCATCCCCCTCCTGATAACAGGCCTAGGCAAGAGACAAGAGTATGATTCTTCTGATCAGGTTTCCCATCCCCCTCCTGATAAGAGGCCTAGGCAAGAGACAAGAGTATGATTCTTCTGATCAGGTTTCCATTTCCTCTGATTCCTCTTCTGAACAGGATTACTCCATGCTTCCCTATGAGGATTCTGATGCTGAAGAACCCATCCCTTCAGCCTCTCCTCTTAAGGATTATTCTTTTGGGGAAACCCTGCATACCATGAGGGAGCATTTCCACTGGGAGAGCCAAGATTATTCTGAATCTAAGAAAAGGCTCAGAGACTTCCTACTACTTCCTCAGCACAGACCCCTTGCTATTCCACCTGTTCTGGACATTGTAGATGATGTATTTTCAGAGTCCAGCCTGTCCCCTGACTCTTTACCCCCTGCACCAGCTAAGCCAGACAGATACTACAGGGTCCCGGATTCTCATAAGTTCGTATATAAAAACCCCACAGCTGACCTAGAAACTATATCTCAGGGTCCCAAAGGGGTTAAAGCTTCCACTGCAAAAAACCCTGTCCCCTCTGATAGGGATTCTAGGGCTCTAGACAGATGGGGGAAAAAAGTCTACACTTCTGCTACCCTGGCTGTAAGGGCTTTAAATTGTCAGTTGCATATGCTTAAATATCAGCAATATTTAATGTCACTGCTTAAACAGAAAATGTTGACAAATACTGAATGTTCAGAGAACAAGGAATTGCAGGATTTATTGCATGCAGCTGAACAAGTGGGAAAGCATACTTTGCAATGTGGTTATGATTCACTGGAGGTCTCTTGCAGGGCCGCTGTTACAGAATCTGTTATTAGGAGGCATGCTTGGTTAAAGGAACAGACTCTGCCTGATCATGTTAAAGCAAAATTATTAGATGCACAATTACAGCATGATACTTTGTTTGGTTCTAAAGCAGAAGAGGTGTTGAAAAAAATGGAGGATAAAGCAAAATCCATGCAGACAGTCAAGGATTTCTTACAGGTACAGCCACCCAGGTTCAGCAGGAACTGGCCCTCTAAAAATTGGTCCTTTCCAGTGGCAGACAGACCACAAAGAGGCAGATACAGGCGTCCTAGAGGCAGATTTCAGCCCCAAGGCTCATACAGGCCTAAACAATGAGGTGCTCCTACCTCCAAAAGCGGAGAAGACAAATCACAACCTTACAGGAAACAGTCCCAATGACTTTCCTCTACCAGATCCAAGCACTTTTCATTTGGCAGCCCCCTTAGGGGGAAAACTAGCACTTTTTTCATCAAGTTGGCAAATGATTACCCAAGACAAATGGGTCCTGAACATAGTGTCTCGAGGCTACAGGTTTCATTTTCACACCCTACGAAGGTCAAAAGGTATGCCAAACCTGCCACACAATCAAAGGGCAGAGGCACAAAAACAAATTACTTCCCTCATGGACATGAGGGCCATTCAGCAAGTACCACAACAAGAGCAGGGTCAAGGATTTTACTCCAGACTCTTTCTAGTACCCAGAAAGGACAAAACCTGGAGACCAATACTGGACCTATCTATACCAAATACGTTTCTGGACGTTCCAAAATTCAAGATGTTGACTCTACAGCAGCTACTGCCCATGCTGGGCAAGAAGGCTTGGCTCGTAACTTTGGACCTAAAAGGGGCATATTTGCATATCCCAATCAGACTATCTTGCAGAAGATACCTCAGATTCATAGCTGGCTCAATGCATTACCAATTCTCTGCACTGCCCTTTGGCTTATCTACTGCGCCCAGGGTCTTCACAAAACGCCTGGCACCAGTAACTGTGTTTTGCAGACAAAAAGGAATTCAAATATATCCATACTTGGAAGACTGCCTAATTCAAGCAGAGAACAAAGACATTCTTCTGAAGCATCTGGCGTTTGCAAAAAGATTACTAATTGGCATAGGGTACACAGTAAACGAAAAGAAATCAAAACTAGTGCCCTCTCAAGAGATAATATTCCTGGGTGCAAGCTTAAATACAACTGCCCAGATGGCTTATCTCACGCCAGAGAAACAAAAGCAACTGACTACTTACTTCAAGAAATTGGCAACAAAAACCCACTTTTCTGCATGGAAAATCCTGCAGGCCTTGGGTTTCATGGCATCTTGCATTCTACTAATTCCATATGCCAGACTGCATATGAGGAAACTACAATGGTATATAAAAAGTGTTTGGACTCAGCATTGCCACAGCCTGGAGACAGCACCCCAGCACTACCAGGTTATACCTCATACCATGCTTTTCGGCCCCAAAACTTGGACCGAACCACAAAAGGAGGGGGAGTATCAGTATTCGTCAAAGATACCCACACCTCCAGGTTGGTGGCACAGCACAAAGCATCAGAGACTATCCATGTGAAACTAACAGTGGGTAAAACTGCCTTCCAGTTTATAGCCTGCTACAGACCACCCTCCCAAACCCAGGAACCCCACCCGGCCTTCCTGAGAACACTGGAAAATATGAAGGTCTCTCCAAACACCATTATATTGGGCGACTTCAACTACCCAAACATAGACTGGGAGCATTACTCTAGCTCCAACACCCTAGCCCAAAGGTTCCTAGAATTTATAAACTCAAATGCTATGGAACAACTTGTTACCACTCCCACAAGAGGGGAAAACATACTGGACCTGATCATCACCAACATGGGGGCTCTATGCTCCAGACCAGAAGTGTATCCCTCACTGGTAAGATCAGACCATAAACTAATCTCACTGGATATTTACATCCCGACCCCACCCCCTGCCCAGAAAACCACAGTAAAAACTTCTCTAAAGCAAATTTCACACTCCTCAAAACCGAGGTGGAATCCTTCAAAGCCCCGGCCTGTGGAAAATACGCCCAGACCGCAGAATCCTTTATAAACGCATTCTATGAACACCTTCAGGAATGCATGGATCATGCAATCCCAAATAAAACCAAGACCCAATCCTCCAAAGGCAGGCGTCCTGTCTGGTGGACCCCAGCCATAAACAAACTATACAATAGAAGGAGGAAGCTACTACATGATAGAGCAAAATCCCAAAAAGGGAAGGCATCTCTGATCAGTAATAGCAAAAAACTACGGGCACTCATAAAATCATCTAAGGCCAGCTTAGAGAGAAAAATTGCACAGGACACTAAGGATAACCACAAGGCTTTCTTTAGTTATGTTAGGAACCTGGGTGGGAATTCCCAGATATGCTCAGAATTAGTCCAAAATGACAAAAAATACACCAAACCCCCAGACATTGCCAACATCCTAGCTGACAGGTTCAGCGCAACCCCCCCCCCACCAAAAGGGCAAATATCTATCCAAGCAGAGTGCTGTCCCCCTGACATCTCAGATGTTCAGGTAAGAGCTGCCCTCTCCAAAGCAAAAAACACAGCATCAGTGGGACCAGACGGTGTCCCAGGCTGCATCCTACATGAACTCCAAGAAGAGCTAAACCCAAACATAAAACTACTGTTCAATCTCAGCCTTACTACAGGATATGTACCCAAAGAGTGGCGTACAGCAACAGTGGTCCCTCTCCACAAAGGTGGTGCCTCAACGGATCCTGGAAACTATTGCCCCATAAGCCTGACTAGCTTGGTCTGCAAAGCTATGGAAAGGATCATCATGGACCTCATAAATAAAGATATTGGGGACTTAACAGACACTGGATTGTACCCAGTTCGGCTTTGTTAAGGGCAGATCCTGCCTCTTAAACCTGGTTGATTTCTTTGAAACAGTCAACAAGGCCATTGACAAGGGGAAGGTGGTCCACACAGCCTACCTGGACCTCGCAAAAGCCTTCGATACAATACCCCACTCGGGCATTATAGATAAGCTCACCAGCTTAAATATAAACCCCTATGTCACTAGATGGGTTGCAAACTGGCTCAAGGACAGAACCCACATGGTTAGAATTGCTGGAGCCATGTCAGACTCCAAACCAGTTACAAGTGGCATCCCACAAGGCTCAGTCCTGGGACCTCTCTTGTTCGGTATATATTTCTCGGAGGTACAGGCCAACACGGAAGGACTGTGGCTGACCAAGTTCGCAGATGACTGCAAACTGGGCACCATAATCGACTCTCCAGCCAAAACAAGCATCCTACAAAAGGGCCTCATAGAAACAGACAACTGGTGCCAGAGCCATGGCCTCAAGCTAAATGCCAAAAAGTGTATAGTCATCCCCTTTGGCAAAAACAAAGTGCCCACAAATTACCACATAGGTGGTAATCCATTAAGTACAGATTAAGTAATTAGGGACCTGGGGACCCAAGTTGATAGCAATCTCTCATTTGAAAACCACATGGCCAAAGTGGTTAGAAAAACATTTTATATAGCCCACCTAATCATGAAGGGATTCACATCTAGATCAGGGGAGGTCATCGTGCCTCTTTACTCATCCCTTATCAGGCCCATAATTGAGTACAATGCCCCTTTTGGGATGTACCTTACCAGACACCTGCAGCAACTGGAAAGACCCCAATAGTACCTCACCAAGAGGATCAAAGGGCTCAAACAGATGCCATATGCTGCCCGGTTAAAGAAACTCCAGCTCTACTCAGTGGCAATATTGCCTGCTCAGAGGCGATCTGTGCCTGACATATAAAGCCATGTCCAACCCGGAATTAATGGACATGCTGCACCTCAGAAAATCCAAATTACATCGAGCTACGCGCTCGAGAGACTTGAACCTCAGCACTCAAATAAATAGGACATGCTGGAGGGACAGATTCATAACCCAGAGGCTCCCTTCACTCTGGAATAAAATCCCAGTCCAGGTTAGGCAGAGTCCCTCATTGACTCTCTTCAAGAGGAATCTTGATGAGTGGATGGGAGATCGTAGGTTTACCCCGGGTATCATTTCTGTGTCACTGTTAGACAGAGATACAGTATACTAATCTCGAAAAAGGGCATAGCAAAATTCATTTAAAATGGGTGGCGAAAGCCAAACACACTCTGGCTAGGCTTATAAATGCCCTAGGGCAGATAGCCCAGTATGAACCTATGAACCTATAATTGCACTCATTCCCTGCCTGCAACAGGAGTTTCGATGGTGGGCAGAAGCCTGTCACCACAACAAGGGTCTGCCATTCAGATTACCCACAGCCAGACAGACACTGACAACGGATGCATCAGATTATGCCTGGGGGGCCCATATGGCAGGAAAATGTATTCATGGCACATGGCCTGCAAAACAGATGCATTTTCACATCAATCAAAAAGAGATGCTAGCTGTTCAAAATGCCTTGACAGCTTTCAAGGACCTGCTTCATCCAGGACAGTTACTGATAAAGACAGACAACACTACGGTCATGTGGTACATAAACAAGCAGGGAGGTACACATACCTACCCCCTCTGCAGACAAGCAATGACCTTATGGGACACAGCATTGGCTTTTCAAGTTCACCTGTAAGCACAATTCTTGCCAGGAAAAACAATTACTCTGGCAGACGAACTAAGCTGTAACCTCATGGATCCCTATGAATGGAAACTGGATCCACAAGTCTTCAGCATGATAATAAGGAAATGGGGATGCCCAGACATAGATCTATTCGCCTCCCCCCACAACTGCCAATTGCAGAGATTTTGCACAAGGATTTATCACAAGCAAGCATGGAAAGTGGACGCCCTGTCCTTCAGCTGGAAAAATCTAAAGGTATATGCTTTTCCCCTACTGCTTGTCCTTCCCAGGGTACTCCTAAATGTCAGACAAGAGAAACCAAAAATTATACTGATTGCACCAGACTGGCCATGCCAGCACTGGTACCCAATCCTAAAGAGCTTGTCTCAAGGTCCAGCATGGATATTGCCTCAAACTTCTCACTTACTGACCCAGCAAAACAATCAGATCCTGCACAGCCAACTCAGGACCTTAAATCTGGCAGCATGGCAGATAATGTAGTCATTCAGAACACTCCTCTTTCAAAAGCTGTTATGGATGTTATCTTGGAGGCCAGGAGGCCCAGCACCAGAAAATCTTATGCAGAAAAATGGAAAAGATTCTGTGCTTGGAACCAGGAACAAGGCAGTGACACGTGTGTACCAAATACCCCTCAGATTTTACAATACCTAACTGAGATGCTAAACAAAGGCCTTTCTTTCTCATCAATTAAGATTCATGCCTCTGCTTTTCACATCCCTTAATAAGGTAGTACCTCAGAGGGGCCAAAAACATTAGACCTCCAAGGAGAGCACCAATTCCGGGCTGGGACCTCAATTATGTTTTGGAAAAACTGACACTGCCTCCTTTCGAGCCAGCATCAACAGCAGATATTAAATTCTTATCCTGGAAAACAGCTCTGCTCCTGGCAATAACCTCTGCAAGGCGAGTCTCGGAGTTACAAGCACTCATGGCTGTGGAACCTTTCATCATTTTTCATCCAGACAGGGTTTCTCTGAGGACAAACCCTACAGGTATGCCTAAGGTGGTGTCCAGTGTGGCCCTTAACCAAACCATTCTCTTGCCTACCTTTTATCCTAACCCACAGAACAAGGGTGAGAAAATTCTGCATTCTTTGGACATACATAGGCAGTTACACTTCTACTTGGACAGTACTAAAGCTTTCAGAAAGACTGAACAACTTTTAGTGTCATATGCTACAGGATCTCAAGGAAAGGCTATCTCAAAAAAGACTGTTTCTAAATGGATAGGCAATTGCATCCATTTCTGCTATTTTCAACATGGCAAATCAGAGCCTAAGGGCATTAGGCCTCATTCCACCAGAGCAGCAGCCATTTCGGCAGCCTTTCTCAGAGGAGTACCAACCAACTTGGAGTTCAGTGCACACCTTCACAAAGCACTACCACTTACCTCTTTACTCTAAGTCCAGAGCAGGCTTTGCCAGTGCAGTTCTGCAGGGCCTCATAGCCTCTCCTAACCCTATTTAGCCCAGCCGCCCTTCCTCAGCTTTGGGATTCAACCCAACAGTAATGACTGCAACAGTGAAACACGATGAAAATAGTACAGTTGTGTACCTACCATAAATGTAGATGTTCGAGTGTATTCACTGTTGCAGTCCAGGTTACCCACCCACCATCCCCCTTTTCTTTGCTGGGACTTATCTGCACTTCTCCATCCTATACAACCTTTTTGGTGTATTTGCTTGTAGACGAAGGACATGTTATTTTTGTGCATGCATTTTTATTGGCATATTTTTCAGCCTACCAATTTGGGGGCACCTGACATCTGGGGCAAGAAAAACTGAAGAAAATGTCGTCGGCTGCATCTTTTATACCCCTGGCGCACTGACGCCATTGAAGAGGTGACAGCAACCAACGCCGGACCTAGACTTTGGAATTCTGGCTGACTGAGGGTAGCCTGCTAGCAGGATAACCCAACAGTAATGACTGCAACAGTGAAATACACTTGAGCATCTACATTTATGGTAGGTACACAACTGTACTTTAGCCATAGGGCATAGTTAGTTTTGATTCTAATGGTTCTACAGGGTGCGTGATAGTTTAAGATGTTTAGGAATGTAGAGCTGAAGTACTCAACAGCTTTGTCTAGAGTTAGTTGTTTTAGGGGAGTCCAATATTACAGCATTTTAGTGCATTGATTCAGTAGTTCTAAAGGACTTTTTGTTACATATTACTCTGAGGACGGGATGGTGAATATGGTGGGATCGGTGCCTGATTAGGTAAGTTGCTTGGTCGCTCAGACTTTCAGGAAGACAGCCTGACTGCTGTGCAAGACTGGGGTCAGATAGCAAAATCCAGTCTAGGATGGACTGGTAATTGGATGTTTTGTTGATTCTAGTGGGATCAGATATAATTTGGGTGAACCCATGGAGGTTAATGTAGGTAGTGGGGGTTTGGCTGGTGCAGTCAGCCCAGTCAATATTAAAATTGCCTAATAGTATGGTTTCTTGTGGGAGAGAGGTTGACATCCAGTTTAGTAGGCTTTCCAGTATAGTGGTGTTATTGCCTGGTGAGATATAACCCCCTACAATAATTAAATGTTTGTTAGAATTAAGCTTTAATTTTGCAGTAATTTGTTCTATATCTTTGACGTCTTTGGAATTGCACCCAGATTCAGTTTTGAGGTGATCTTGGAATAGTATTGCTACACCTCCCCCTTTTTCCCAATTCTGTCACTATGTATAATGTTATATTTAGGAGGTGTAATTTCATTGTTATGATTTTCTGGTTTAAGAAAAGTTTCTATTAGTAGAGCGACATCTGGTTTGTATAGAGCTAGCAGGAAGTGGAGGTCGTGGGTTTTGTTAAGTATGCTTCTAGTATTTATGTTCAAAAGGAGGAGAGAGGAGGCAGGCCTTAGGTAAAGAAGATTTGTCTGTTGTAAGTTTGAGTTAGTAGACATATTGGGCCCTGGATTAGGGTGAATGTCCCCACAGCAAGTGAGTTTTTGGAGAAGGTATAGGTAGAGTTTGGTTAGTTTGTGAAACATTTTAGTTTGTTTTTAGGGAATAATGAGAATTGATTTTGTAGGTTGGGTTATTATGTAGGTAGGAATACAATTGGAAGGAGGTGAGGTCGCATGGTGATATAGGGAAATTCCTTAGTTTTGTCTGCCATGGCGGGGGGGGGGGTGATATATACTTGTGAGTGGTAGAAAGTAATGATGGACAGCAAGAGGAGTGAGAGGATAGTTTGTGTGTAAGGTATTAGTTTTGGTATCAGGGTGTGATAGGTGTGCAACATGTTTTTAGATGTGCTTAAGGAGATGTGTGTGTGTGTGTGTGTGTGTGTGTAAGAACTACTAATAATTACAAAGGTTGGTTGTTGAATAAGGGTGTAGTGTAAAGTAGTATTATGGAGATGATAGGTTAGTTTTAATTGGTTAATTGAGAGTGAGAAGTACTGGGGGTGTGGTCTATAGCTATAAATGTAATTGATGTGGGGGTGGGTGGGAATGGGGGGAGAGTAGAGGAAGCGAAGTGAGCATAGCGAACGGAGCCGGGTTCCACCGTCTTGTAGGTGCAGCAGCAAAAAACAATCTGTGAGTATTTCCCTAGTGTCTGTATGGGAGAGAATATGTGTTCAGTTCTAAATGCTACAGCAGACAAATATCTATTTGTTTTACTGTTTATTTATTTTACACAAATCTGTGAAGGGGGGACTAGGCAGTCACTAAGCTGAGAGGGAGGCTAGAGAGGTAGGGAGATAAGTGGGGAGACTGTGATAGGGAGAGGGGCTGTAGGTCAGGGGATGAGAAGAGAGGATTTAGTGCAGGAGAGATGGGGCCAGGGTAGGGCAGAGAGGATGGTAATACGCAGGGATGTGAGGGGCTGTTCCAGTAGGAGGCAGGGGAGTAGGAGAAAAGGGCTAGCAGAGAGAGTGGCTGGGTGTAGGGTTAGGCAGGTGGGTGCACAACTTGAGTGTTGTGAGAGCAAGGGTGGTGGGGTGGGGGGGGTAAGCAGATATGTGCAGTAGCTGACCAGGAGCAGTATTTTAAGGAGGCACAACAGTAGGTAGAAAGCTATATGTTACAAAGTAAGTAAAGAAGGTCAAGAGTAGTTAGAACCCAATGTAATATAGATTATTAATTGATGACACTGTTGCTGGAGAGGAATCCCACCGAGCAGCAGAACTCTTAGAGGGAGGGGATGGCCTTCAGACTTGACTGGGGTTTAGTTAGAAAGTCCTTTTCTGTTTGGTGCCAAGGACGTGTAAAACAAAGAGAAAGACAGAGAGAGGGTGAGGATGAGGTAAGAAGGAGCAGTGTTAGCTGAAGGAAGGCTGTAGAGAGGAGAAAGAGAAGGACTTAGGCAGACAAGAGGAACCTATGAAGTGATGGCAATAAAGACAGCAAGAGGTATACAATACAGGGATAAGATATTCTAAAGGCTCAGCCAAGTAGATGCAAATATAGGTAGGAGAAATGAGGGGGGTATGAGGGAACAGACAGCTTAGAGGTTTACTATCATAATTTTGAATGAAACTCTGTCGACTGCACTATGTTTGACAACGGAAAGTCAAACACGGCAATGTCAAACTTCAAAAGCAAGCTTAGGAACGGGTTTTAACATGGGTCGAGATAGGGGTTCACTGCTATTGCCGAACTACAAACCTCGCCTCTATCTCACCCAATGTTAAAACCCGTTCCTTGGCTTTCTTTTGAAGTTCGACATTGCCGTGTTCAACTTTCTGTTGTCGAACATAGTGCAGTCGACCGAGTTTCATTCGAAATTATGATAGTAAACCAGCTTAGAAAGGAATGGTTAAGGGACAGACAGAGGAGGAGAAAATAGCAAAGTATTAGAGACTAAGGATAGGATAGAGTGAAGAGCAACCAGAGCAGGCTTTAAAACAATGCAGCTAAATATCCTTACTTATATTCTAACAATGGAGGATTAAAGAGAGCAAGTTGTTATAATAGTACTATAACCTTTCAAGCTAACAGCTGGTTGTACCAGTTTGCCTCTGCTAGGCCCAGCTTATTGGATAGGAGACCTTCAAACAGCTTTCTGAATAAGTAGTTTAAATGTGCAAATTAATAGCATCAGGTTATACTAGATGGTCGCCTCTGGGCACAGCTTAATAAGATAGTGGTCCTTGGCCTTTAGTACTATTAGTAAAATAAGTGTATAGAAGGTTTATGCCTATCAGGAAGACCTAAATAATCAGGCAGCTTAGGTCTTACAGTAGGAACACCTAACACTTTATTCCATAGTGTTTAAGGACATGCTGGTAATGCCTTACAAGGATAACTAGGATATCACAGTGTAACAGATGATGCACACAAACAGGCTACCTGGGTCCTTTAGTAATGTCGTGTGGGAATGTACTCCACTCTGTACTTTAACTACAGTGTTTAGAGGTGTGCTAGTAACATCCTAATACAAATACAGACTAGGATACCACCAATTACTATTAACTATCTATGTTGTCTAACAACTCTAAATATACTCCGGTAGATAGCTTAAGACTGTGTGGTTTATGCCAGGACCGAGTAACACAATTAAGTGGTCAGGTTTGCTGGTTAGAGGTACACCATTTACAACTACTTTTTCAGAAACTGCATGCGAGTAGGAGTAGTCTCAAATGTAATGGTTTAAACACAGTAAAATGGTAGGCACATAATTCACATTTTTCTCAACAGAAACCCAAGGGCAAAGCATGCAATGTTATATTACAAGGAAAACTGCAATAAAAATCCAAGGGCAAGGCCCACAATGTTTACAATGCAGGGAGAACTACTGAGCGAGTTAACGCAATCCACGTAAAATTAAATATGACTGCTTATCAGCAATACATTGTGAAAATGAAAGTTTCAGCATGAAAGATGCTATACCGGCCAGTTCATGTACATTAACAGATTAAACAATAGCTGTATGGTACGCTTGCAGGTTAAGGCAGTGTACAGATCCAACAACATTACATTAAAAACGCTATATGCATTCCCATTCAAGTATAGAGCTTACCTGGTCAGCATGATACACTACTGGGTTCAGGGGGAGAGTGGAAGAAAGAAAATGGTGCCTGAAGCATGTGTGTGGCTTTTACCAGGTGCAATGCATTCTGGGAGGGGGGTGTCGTAACAGCATCGGAGAAGAGAATAGTTGATATAAGGTAGTGCCAGCAGATGGTGATGCACCTTCCTGTAGGTGCAGCAGCAAAAAACAATCAGTGAATATTTACCTAGCGTCTGTATGGGAGAGAGTATGTGTTCAGTTCTAAATGCTACAGCAGACAAATTTCTCTTTATTTGTTATTTTACACAAATCTATGAAGGGGGACTAGGCAGTCTCTAAGCTGAGAGGGAGGCTAGAGAAGTAGGGAGATAAGTGGGGAGACCTTGATAGGGAGAGGGGAGGCTCTAGGTCAGGGTATGAGAAGAGAGGATTTAGTGCAGGAGATGTGGGGCCAGGGTAGGGCAGAGATGATGGTAGTATGCAGGGATGTGAGGGACTGTTCCAGTAGGAGGCAGGGGAGTAGGAGGAAAGGGCTAGCAGAGAGAGTGGCTGGGTGTAGGGCTATGCATGTGGGTGCACAAAAGAGTGTTGAAAGAGCAAGGGTAGTGGGGTGGAGGGTAAGCAGAGATGTGCAGTAGCTGGCCATGAGCAATATTTTTAAGGAGACACAACAGTAGGTACAAAGCTATATGTTACAAAGTAAGTAAAGAAGGTCAAAAGTAGTTAGAACCCAATGTAACATAGGTTATTAATTGATGGCACTGTTGCCAGAGAGGAATCCTTCTGAGTAACAGAACTCTTAGAGGGAGGGAGTGGTCTTCAGGCATGACTGGGGTTTAGTTAGAAAGTCCCTTTTCTGTTTGGTGCCAAGGACGTTATTAATTGATGGCACTGTTGCTGGAGAGGAATCCCACCGAGAAGCAGAACTCTTAGAGGGCTGGGTGGTCTTCAGACTTGACTGGGGTTTAGTTAGAAAGTCCTTTTTCTGTTTGGTGCCAAGGACGTTATTAATTGATGGTACTGTTGCTGGAGAGGAATTCCACCGAGGAGCAGAACTCTTAGAGGAGGGGGTGGTCTTCAGACTTGACATATGTTTTTACAAAAATAAATTTACGTTCAGGATATCATACATTTTGGGACGTTCTTGATTTGATTTGGATTGCTTGAATTTTTTGTTTTCTGGTTGACTGGGGTTTAGTTAGAAAGTCCTTTTTCTGTTTGGTGCCAAGGGACCTGGTCAGCGTGATGCATTACTGGGTTCTGGCAATTCTCTTACAATCATTAAAATTTCTTGAATCCCTTTTTCTTTTATTCCAAAAGTTGTTTCATTCAGTAGCTTAGTAGCTTTGCTTACTATTCTTTTTTCTACTGTCTTCATAACAAATGTTATAATCAACCTTATTCGGCACTAGTAGGTGGTGCAGCGGTAGCGTTGTTGCCTCACAGCAAGAGGTTCTCCCGTTCGATTCTTGGCTGGAGTGCGGGGAGTGCCTTCTGTGTGGAGTCTGCATGTCCTCCCCGCGGTTGGGTGGGCATTCGAAAGACATGCGTAAATGGGCGTGCCTTCGTTGAAGGTTGAACGTCGAGCTGGCACCTCGGCGTTCGTGAAAATCTACTGCCAATCATTAGCGGACCGGAGTTCCGCTGTAGCGACCCCTAACCGGGAAAAGCCGAAAGACAAACAACAACAACAGTCTTCATTTTTTATTTCTATTTGTTCTCCTTTTTTCCATATAAATTTCATTGCACCCATGTATATTCTTTCATTTATCCGTTTTTGAACCACTCATTCATCACCTCTAAAAATATTCTTTATTTTTTTTGCCATTCTTGCATATCTCTATACATTAGATATTCAATTCCGTCTAAACCTGTAGCTGCTTCTACATTTACTGTTTTCTAAACTTCTTTTTTAATTCTATCATTGTAATCTTTTCTTCCATTCTCTCATTATCCTCTTCATTTAATTTTTTTAAGTTCCATTCATATTTCCCTATACATTCGCATTTGAAAAATGTTTTCAGAATGCTTTTTATTGTCTGCATTATTTCTTTTTGCGTATTAACTACACTTCCTTCATTATTCCTTAATTCTCGTATTATTATTTTCTTTAACCACTTTACTTAGGTATGGTACTGCTACTACTTTTCTTCCTTGTAAAAACTATCTTTGTTTAAATAACATTTTTTTAAAATGTTCTCAATAGCTTTTTTTCTAGAAACTTTTCTTTATTACTTATTATGTCTTTAAAGGCTTAATTACTGATCTCCTTATATTTGCAACTGTCTTGTATTTGTTTTGTCCTTTAACCATTCCAATACCTCTTTTTTATATTTTTCTTTTAAACTAATCCACCAGCTTATCCAATCTTTATAAAATCTTTCATGTCTATACTATGTAACCATAATTGATGTAGTATTTTCCTTACGTAATCATTTAAATCTGTTCCATTAATTCTTTTTGTACCTCTGCCTGTTTTAATGTAACCTTTTCTCTCTTGAATGTCTATCCGAATTGCTAAGTGATCTGTGAAACACGTAATTTTAACCCCTTTATGTAATATTTTTAAAATTTCTGATAATATAAAATAAGCAATTTCAGTTCTCAAATTGCCCCTTTTGCATGTTCAGTCAGTGTTTGTATTCCTATAAATACATTTTTACTGCTTTTAATCATATCCAAAATAATCTTTACCTCTGCCCCTTCTTTTCGCCTATGTCTTAATTCACAGTTAGTCTCCCACTACTATAACTTGCATATTCAAACTAACATAATCAAGCATTTTCCTAAACATAATCTCTCTCTCTCTCTCCGCTTTTGTAAAGTATATGCATAAAGTGTAACCACTCTATATATCTGGATCTTTCATCTTATATCTAATATTAATATTCTTTCTAATAATACTAATATGTAATCCAGAATATGTATACATTTTGCCATAAAATTGCTGTCTGAGCATTTTTCTTTTCCTGTGTCCATGTAACCTTACCTTTCCATAACCCGTTTACTTGTATTCTTTCTTTTTCTGTTGTTATTCTAATGTCTGTCAATATTATGATATCCATATTTAACAATCTACACCATTCTAACACTCCTAATCTTCATTGTACATTCTTTATACTATTCATGTTTATAGCTAGGATTCTCACTTTGTAGAAAAGTATCAGTTATATGTGTCCCTTTCCTTTTTTTATTTTCTCCTATACTTATGTTTTTATATTTTCATTTTCTATCTTTCACTCTCTTCCCAATGGAATTTATTTTACTTTTGATTGTTATCCATTTAGCTTCTTCTTCACTTGAATTACTTAATTCTTCTTCTTTCTTTCTTTTTCTTCCCTTGTATGTTCTTTTATCTCCAACCTTATATCTTTCTCATTTTTATTTTCTTTGTGTGTTTCTTCTTTGTTATTTACTAAAACAGTCTCTCTCTCTTTAGGAGAGGAACTCTGCTTCACATGGATGGGGAGCCTGTTCCAGGGAATAAGAATTCTCTGCGAAACATAACTGTCTCTCCATCGTGTCCTGTTTATGTTACAAGCAAAATTTAGGGCTTTTATTCCAGTAGTTCTAATGCTGTTTGTTTTGTGAATGTGTAAAAGACAATTTGTCCATTAACAGGTTTGCTATATTATCAGGCTCTGTCAGTGTGGCACCACTAATCAGTAGTTCAGCACATTATTGTGTGCTGCCCTTGAGGTTTTTAATGTACCGTAGAAGGCATTATGGTTATCTTTCACCTGAGAGGATATCTTAACCTCAAAGTTGTCTTTGCTTGACCTGATAAGCCCTCTTAGTTGCCTATTTTCTTTGATGAGAGAGTTTTTTTATCTTAATGGGAATTACCCTTTCTGATTTTTCCATATTTTTTTTTCTTTTGGTATATAGCTTGTTTAATTTGGGATGCTCCCAGGGCTGTTTGTTTCTGTGGCTAGCTCTGGGCTTACTTCTGGCAGGTTCAGCAGCCTCTGTGCAGCCACTGACATGGTTGTACAGAATTTGAGATAATTCAGCATAGACTGATGTGTTCTCGGGGTTTGTAGGGGCATTGAATTTTGACAAACCATCACTTAATAGCAGGTAATTTGCCTTGGAATAGTTCCTAACTGTTATTGGTTTTAATGGGACTACAGAGTTGATTTTGATTTTGAAGGAGAAAGCTTTATGGTCGGACCTTATCAGGGAGGATGAGACATTGGGGGGGGGGGGGTTGTTCTCACATATTTGTGAGTACGAGGTTCAGTATATTGGGGCCTCTGGTGGGCATACTCACTATTTGGTCAAGGGTGCTTATACTTATGAAGTGCAGGAATCTCTGTGCCTATAGATTTGAGGTGATGTAGGATTCCCAGTCTATAGAGGGATAATTAAAGTCTCCCATGAGTAGGGAGTTAGGTTGGATGCAAGTGTTTCTAGTAGGTCCAAGTATGTATTGTGAGCTTTTAGGGACATGGTGGGTGACCTATATCTGGCTAGGATATTGTATGGGATTTTCTGTATGGTGTTCTGCACATGGAACTCCAGCACATCATCCTGTTTGGCCACCCTAGAGAGATGCTTGTTATTGATGTATATTGAGACACCTTCACCTTTATGCCTTGTCTGTCCGGGTACTGGTCTAAAAGTGTGGAAGTCACTGAAACCTTGCACTGCCAGGGTACTCTCTAACACTTTAAACCGTGTCTTAGTAACTGCATAGATTTCTGTATTCTTGAGTGTGAAGAGGGCTTGGAGGGTGTTTAGTTTTTTTTTTGTTTTGTTTTTTTTTTATTTAGGCTCTTGGCATTGAACAGTAACACCTTGAGGTTCTGTTGAGTTGATTTTTCTATATCAGAAGGTTTGTCAATTTTTCATTGCACAATTGGGGCAGACAAAGCCTTAGCTAGTGTTCAAAAGCCTAAAGGGGAAAGGTGCAGACCATCCTTGGCATAGCAACGTGGTCTGTGGACCATGTCCTCCCAAGCTGACAAATATTGGATCCCCTTAGAATAACACCAGAAAGACAGCCAGTTGTTGAAATCAATCATTTTTTGTTCATATTGTGGCATCATCCTCAGTGATGGTAATATCTCCTCAGTGGTAGGTTCATACCAGCCTGAGACAATAATCTGAAAGCTCCATAATGTCTCTCTTCATATAGTCTTGGGAGGTACATCTCAGATCAAGTACACCTACATGGACTGTGATAGAGTCATACTTGTACCTGTGGAGTAATGACATGAGTGCATGCATGATTTGCCAGATCCTGGCTTTAGGTAAGCAACTAATATTTATCTTCCCCTTGTTCAGCCTGGTTAGAAGAGCGTCAGTGTATGTTACAATATAGTCCCCTATAATGAGAATTATGGAAGTATATTTGCTTGTCTTAGGGGCTTAGTGTTTGGGGTTCCACTAAGAGTTACAGTATGTGTGGTGTTAAGTGCCTTTAGGCTTGCTGAGGCATAGCTTTGACAGTGGGTGGTGTAGGTGATCTTTGTTGTTTAGGAAGATGCGTTTAAGTGCCTCAGCATACATTAGTCTATATGTGTGTTGTGTGCTATGTGAGGTGGGTGTTGTGTGTCGATTTGACAACCTGATGTCGACTTGTATTTGAGAGTTTAGCCTTCGGTGTCATACTCCTCTAGCATATACTGTGTATGATCCTTTAAGGATTAAGTGGTTGTCAGTAAATGAAAGACAATTGCTACATTGTCTCAAGATGCTCATATTCACCAAGCTAGCTACAGGGAAGTTAGGAAATTGCATATCCATACTGTCCAGTCCTTTGATTTGTGAGCTATAAGGCGGTGGTGTATTAGGGTTAGAAGGCTGTTAAGGGCGCTTTGTTGGTATAAACTAATAAGGTTGCTTTAGTGGGACAAGTAATGCTAAATAGTACTAAAGTCTACTAACTTTAATGTTTACACAATAGTGAATTATTATTATTATTATTTTACATTTGTTGACCGGGCTAGTCTAACTGGATATATGTCCATTTTCAGTAGAGGCCCGGGGAGAAAAGCTCCAAGCACTAGCAGTGACAAAGAATACAATATTTAGTAATTAGTCAAGTAACTTACAGTACATTGTCTGTGTTGGCAAAAACAAAAATAGTAATAAGTCATTTAGTAGGTTGCATATATATCCAATAACAGAGAAATAAACAAAGACAATAATATATATATTTTATATATATATATATATATATATATATATATATATATATATATATATATAGATTACAAAGTAAGCATCAAAGAATAGTATGGAAGAGAAGTGTAGAGAGAGCAAGAAGGGGAATAAGATGTCAGTCAGGGTTAGAGCATGGACAAAGCCAGTGAGATTTAAGATGTTCTTTAAATTGGAAAGTTGAAGCAAGGGTGGATAGTTCAGTAGGAAGCAGGTTCCAGTTTTTACCTACTGTGTTGGAGAAAAGTGAGTCCCCAGCTTTGTTTTTTGACTTAGTAGTGGCAACAAGGAGCTTATTAGCTGAGCGTAGTGTTTCAAGATTTTTGTATGGTGTGATCAGATTAGTGAGGATAGGGGTATTGTTAGGGTGATAAAGGATCTTTTGTACTAAATTTGAAGAATTTAAAGAATTGTACTAAATCTGTAGGTATTGCCACTTAATGCCCAACTAGCTGTTGTAAGCTTGGTGTACAAGGTATTTGCACTATATTGCTGCTTTACAGGTAGCAGTTTTATGGACCGGTCTACAGAAAAAAAAATGCTTTCTAAATGATTGCTACTGTACTGCTAACCCATGCAAACATGCAAAATTTATAGGATCATAGGAAGTTACTAGGCTAATGGCCCTAGGGTCCTTAAAAGCCTAGCCAAGTTCTTCCCTTATTTCCACAATTAGCACCTATTGCCCTTGTCCAAGAGGGATAGAGGTGGAACCCCCGGAGTGAATGTATGGTTACCCATCCAGTCTTTCAGATTGTATTTGAAGAGGGCCAATGAGGTGCTCTGTTTGACATGAAGAGGGAGTCTGTTCCAAAGGTGTGGTAACCTCTGGAAGACAAATCTGCCCTTCCAGCAGGTCTTTAAAGCGATTAACCAGTGTACCTTTTGACTTGCGGATATGCAGTATTTCCATTAAAGCAGGGTCAGAGATTGCCTTATACGCAGTTGCCTCTGAGTAGTCTGTATGAAACAGAATAAAGTGACAGTGATTTCAGATGATCTACATAGGACAGATGCTGAAGACCTTGAATTTTCCTTGTGAGGAACCGTTGTGGTCTCTCCCATTACTGCAGGTGCTTGGAAAGTTATATACCAAAAGGGGGGTTGTACTCAATTATTGGCCTGATGAGGGAAGAGTACAGGGAGGTTAACAACTTCTTTTTCCTGGAGGCACTGCCTTACTTATGAAATGAGCAATATAGAATGTCCTTCTTACCACTGTGGAGACATGGTGATCAAAGGTAAGGTTACTGTCAACCTGTATGTCTAGATCTCTCACCACTGAGTGTGTACTTAGGGTGTTGCTATTGATGTGGTAGTTAGCAGGAGCATCGTTCTTACCAAAAGGGTTGGTAATACATGTTTTGCATTGAGTTTAAGGCCATGACTTTGGCATCAATCATTTGTTTGTATAAGACCCTCTTGTAGGATGTTGACATCATTTGGAGACTCTATGACCGCTCCCACTTTGCAGTCATCAGCAAACTTTGTCAGCCACAGACCTTTAGTTTTTGCTTGTACTTCAGGGAAATAGATTCCAAACAGTAGAGGTCCCAAGACTAATCCCTGTGGAACACCACTGGTTACAGATCTGATGTTGGAGGTGGATTCCCATATTTTGACTATATGTGTTCTATCAGCCAGTTAGCGACCCATCTAATGATATAAGGGTTGATATCTAGCTGGGTGAGTTTGTCAATGATGCCTGAGTTGGGTGATAGTGTCAAAAACCTTGGGTAAGTGTAGGTGGGCTGTATGCACAGATTTCCCATCATCCAGGGCCTTGGTGACTGCCCCAAAGAAGTCCACCAGGTTTAACAGGCATGCTCTCCCTTTGACAGATCCAAACCGAGTAGGGTCAAGTGTTTGGAGATTACTTATCTCTATGTTAAGGTCCAGTGAAGTATTGACAGGCTTTACAGTAACGGGAAGAAATTGCTTGCAGATAAGGCTAATTAGGCTAATAGGTCTGTAGTTCCTGAGGTCAGTGGAAGCACCACCTTTGTGCAAGGGAATAATGGTGGCCATTTTCCATTCAGCTGTGATGAAACTGGTGCTTAGATTATGATTGAAAAGAGTACCCAGTGGTGTTGCCAATTCTTGTTGGAGCCCATGTAGGATGCAGCCCAAAATGTTGTCATGTCCCATAGATGCTGTGTTTTTGGCCTTAGGGCATTTATGGCCTGCTCTTTAGAGATGCAAGGTAGGGGACAGATGGTATGGATGTCATGTGGTAGACGTGGCAGGGACAGGGGAGGGAAGTTTTCATAGAACTTGTCGGCCAACAGGTTAGCTATGTCCACAGGCTCAGTGTATGTGGTGTCATTAACCACCAGTTCAGCACAAATCTGGGCCTTTCCTTTTAGGTTATGGGTGTAGCTAAAGAACACCTTATGTTTGTTCTTAGCTGAGGAAGTTAATTTGGATTTGTAGTTTACGTTGGAGGACTGCACAAGAAGTCTTATTCGATGTTTTAAGCTGAGGAGGGAGTGTTTACAGTTTAAAGCTCATTCCCTCTTACTCTTGGTCAGTAATTTTTTCCTCTTATTGTAAAGCCTGTCAGTGGCAGTTGTCCACCAGGCAGGTTTGCTGTTCCCTTGAGGAACTTGTTTTGGTCCTATCAGGTATGGCCGAGTCAATGCAGTTATACATGTGTTTGTATAAAGCGTTGGTGTAGAACTCAGCATAGTTGCCAGTTCCATCTGAGGGAGGAGGTGCAGTGAAGCTATGTATATCACCCTGTAAGAGGTTATAATCTGCTTTGGAGAAGGTTTTTTAGTTTAGTTGCTCTTGGGAGGGTCAGGTATGATAGTTAGTTTGAAGAGACTGATTTGTGGTCAGATCGCACCAGGGAAGACCTCGCAGTGGGGGTGCTACAGTGGTCCTCCATATTGGTAAGCACCAGATCCAGGATGTTGGCACCCCTTGTGGGGGTGTCAAGCAGCTGGTCCAGGGCATTGGAGCTAACAAAGTCAAGGAACCTTTGAGCAAGTGAGTTTGAGCACGAGTAATTTACCCAGTCAATAGATGGGTAGTTAGTCGCCCAAAACCATGGTGTTTGGATGTATTTTGATAGACTCAAGTAGATCCAAATAGAGTAGGTGTCCTGATTCATGGAGGGGGTCCTGTGGCTGGCAGTGACTTGAATAGGTGTCCTCAATACACCTCAAGTATCTTCAGGGAATCATACTGTTTAACCAATCTGGATGTGTATTTATCTTTAATGAATATTGATACACTGCCTCCTTTACTTTTCACGCTTTCAGTTTGTGATATGAACGTGTGGAAGGAGGTGTAACCTGGAATGGCTTGGGTGCTCTCCTCAACCTTGAACTAGGTCTCCTTGACTGCACATATGTCTGCATCTTCCAAGGTGAGGACTGCTTCCAGTGAGTGCAGTTTTATGTTAAGACTGCTAGCGTTTAGCAGCATAACCTTGAGGCAGTTTTTAGGTGGAGTTTTTACATCAGGAATTTTGTCCTTGAGACACTGCCTAAAAAATTCACTATGGGGAAGGGAAGAACCTTAGCCAGTAGCCGAAATCCCAGGGGTGACAGATGAAGACCATCTCTGGCAAAGCATAGATGTCTGTCAATCATGTCATCCAAGGCTGACAGATACTGGATCCCGGTAGAATGAAGCCAGAAACTAAGCCAGTTGTTGAAGTCAGTCATTTTCAGTTTGTATTGAGGCATCATCTTAGGTGAAGGTAAAATGCTGCTTAATGCTAGGGACATACCTGCCTGAAATACATAGTCCGAGAGCTCAGTCATATCTCTCTTCATATAGTCCAGACAGGTACGTCTTAAGTCGTTCATAGCAACATGGACTATGACGGAGTCATAACAGTACCTGTTGTTGACAGACTTGAGTACATGTGTGATATGGCGGATCCTGGCATCTGACAGCTGACCATGACCTTTTCCTTATCCAGCTTGGTGAGAGGGACATCTATGTGTCTCACGATGGAATCACCTATGACTAATGTATTATTATAGCACAGAAGAAACAAAAAAACTAAATAAAGAGCCCTCTGGCCAATAAAATGACCACACTACGAGTCCTGTGTATTTCCCAACTCAGATAGACCAGGCAAATACCTCCTGCCATAAGATGAATTAAACCCAGTCCTCCTGATGTAAAAACACAGTAAAAGAGATCCACAAGTGCAGTGCTGACACAAACCACTTAAACAGCTAGCTGAAAATCCCTTGCTGAAGACAGTTTCAAGACATTAACAGTGAGAGGAAGAGCATTTTCTTTTCCAAAATGCTCAGTGAAATGCACATACAAAGGCAGGAAACAAAGTAGCTTAAGTGAGATTTAACAGTCATTGGCACTTAATTTTGCCTGGAATGTACTGGATACAAGTAAAACACTTCTGGAGTGCAGGCTAGGACTACAAGCTTTCTTGAGCTCCAGGAAAATGAGCAGGAGATAGTATGTAGTAAAGGAGGTTTACTCAAGAATAATACTGATTTGCTGGGGGGGGGGGGGGGGGGGGCAGTCTTGTCATGAGTCTATGGGAAAAAATGGGCTGGAAGAGTACATAAACAGCTTATACAGCAGTCAACAGCAGTGAAAGAGGGGAGGGAGGGACTTTGAAAATCTGATAATGATAAGGGGTGGAGAGCAGAAACAGTCTTATAAAACAGCAACAGCAGAAGAGTGGGAGGGTTGGGGAATTTTTCAAGGAAGAAGCAGGCTAGCAGTCAAATAAAGGCAATATTGGACCTCTTTCAGAAACTGTAGCTTAATGTGTTAGTGGTGGATGGGGCAGACACAGAATGCAAGCAGGTAAATGATGAGCAAAATATAAATGCAGTGAAGCACAAACTGGAGCAGAGACGATTCTCTCACTATTGAACTTTTACTACAGTTTAAGGCACCAGACTATGCAGAAATTTGCCAATGGCACTGTTCAAGGAAAAAAGGCTGAAGTAAGTGATTAAGACACATAAATGGTAGTAGTAGTACTAATTTCTGCCACAACTGTGAATTAAAGTACAAGACTTTGGCCCAGTAGGCCTAGAACAAAGAATTTTTTTCTGTTAATTTAATGTTGAAGACAAGTCAACAATTGCTTGAAGTACAGAAAGTAAATCCCGCATAAAGATGTTTACTTGTTTTGTATGTTCTACTTGGAGCCTCAACACGAAGTCTCTAATTGTCCCAACTCTGCAAAGTTCCTTACACTGCCCATTGGATTTCCACAGCTCAAAGTACATTTATGAAGTGTCAAGCTCCTGTGATGGCTTATTGCAAACTGTAGCGATGCACATTAGCTCTTGTGATGGCTTATTACAGACTGTAAGGATACACATCTTTCCTTATTTGGACGACTTGCTTATCTTTGCATCATCTTTTTCCAAGTGTCAGGAGTGTAGTGGTTGTTGCAAATCTCCTTCTCATCCCGGGTTTTCAGATCAATAGTCCATACTTTTTCTTATTTCCCACAGGATAATGCTTCTAGGATGAATTCTAGACTCCTCTCTACAAAAGGCATTCCTAACCAAGAAGAAAGTAGACTTGTATCTGGACACATTCCTAAGATTCCGCAATCAATCTCAGACTTCAGCCAGGAGCTTAGTGTTCATAGCATCTATGATTCTCATGATTCCTCTTGCCAGGCTACATATGAGAAAAATTCAGTGGTTTCTCAAAACCTTGTTGATCCAACATTCTCATTGTCTGGAGTTTCCAATTCTAATTCGAGGATTTGTGAAGAGAGAACTGTTGTGGTGGAGAAAGCAGATTTTTTTATATCCAGACCTTCCCTTCTCTCTTCCAAACCCTGCTCAGTCTGTAATGGGCACACTGGATTTTGCATGGGGTGCTGTTTTCTTTGGGTGTGAAAGTACACGGTCTGTGGAACAATGTAAACAGGACAAAATGCATCAGGAGAGATGTTATCTGTGATCCATGCTATAGAATCTCTTTATCATCTGTGGTCCCCAGGGCTTTTACAGATGATAACAGACAATACCACAGTGATGTGGTAAATAAACAAGCAGGAGAGCACCAAATCCTGCCCTCTTTGCAGGCTGGCTTTGGTGGTCTAGGCCATCACTCTAAAGCATGATTTTTACCCTCTAGGTCTCCTGTGTCCCATCAGAGCAGAACACAATGGCAGACAAGTTGAACATGACCTTGTCAGATCTTCCTGAATGGTAATTAAATGATGGGGGTCTTTCAGGAATTGATCCAGTTGTGTGATACACCTCAAGTAGATCTGTTTGCTTCCTTTCAAAACAGACAACTAAGCACATTCTGCTGCAGGACTTCTTGCAGCAGGGCATGGAAAGCAGATGCTTTTTCATTCCCTAGGAGAGGGATGTTTCTTTATCTTTCCACCCTTTCTACTGATACCCTGGGCAATTCTGAAGATTCAGATATACTCTCCCAAGATCATTTTGGTGACTTCCTTTTGTCCCAGGCAATAGTGGATGTCCTTCCTTGTCACTGTTGCAGTATTCTTTACTCTTATGATATCCTGCTGAAGACAGCCGAATGTCCAGTCAGCGTACCACCTTTACACCTTCCAGGCGTCATGTATCAGTCACATGTCCTACATGCGAAGCATAAGGTGCATATGTGGCATATGGACACGTAATCCTCATAACTTCTTTGCTGCCATTTTGAACACTACCGCTGAATTTGGTCTGTTTGCTGTTCTCTGAGTTGGTTAATCTACCAAACCTTATAAAGATAAGTCCCCCATTGGGGTTCCTTCCTTTCTTTTTCTTCCATGTAGTTTGTTTTTATGTCATCCAAGAAGGGAAAAATGTGAATTTGGGAGGCAGATTCCCCATAAAGACAGATATGGGATGTGCCTTTTTCATTTGGGTGCTACACACAACCATACACGCTGTTAGATTTGTCAAACATTTGTCCCTAAGACACTCCACAGTCATCTGTCTCTATGTATTTAGAAAACTAACGTCTGCAGCTTTTAGCTCAGAGTACCATGGCCAAATCCACCCACCCCGAAGTTCAGATGCCATTTAAGAAAAAAGCTAGAAAAGCATTTACTGATCTTGCTGCTGTCCAGCCTTCACCGGACTTCTCCATCAGGTTGGATGAACAACTCAAGGGCCATTTGGTGCCAATGTCAGTTTCCTTTGCCAGCTGGAGACCAACACAGAGCTGTATACCTGCATGCCTGCCAAGGCTGTGCATACTTCTGATGTAGATATAGAGGGAGAACAATGTCTGATTATATCTGAAGGGCCTAGGGCAATTCCAGAAATATTAGCTAATAGATGCCTGGTTCCCTCATGTAGTATTGACAGGGGGCTGAACCTTCTAGATTTGTTAAAGCATATGTTCATTTAAAAAAGAAACAAAAAAACAAGCAAGTGGCTTATTTGGCTAGGAATCTTCACAAAGAATGGTAGTACTTTACTCAGGGGTTGTTCAGTGCCCTTATGTCTCTGAACTGACAAGGCCAGTCTGTCTATGCTTCTGCTCCCTGGTCTTCCACTCCCTCTAAAAGGTCTCAGGATTCTGATTTTTCTGATGAAGAGTTGGCTTCTGGCAGAGAGTCATGAAATATTCCTTCCAGATCCTCTGTTCTCACCTTGGGATCTAATGAAGAAGATTCACTGTCCTGATTCACGTAGTGAAGAATTATATTTTGCGGATACAGTGGTCCACATGATGGAACACTTTAAGTGGGACTTTTCCCAGGTTTTGATTTTCAAAAGAGGTGTTATGAACTCAGGCAAATGGACTCACCCAGAACCTATGCAGTCCCTCCTGTTTTAGCTGCCTTTTTGTATACATATTCAGCAGCTTCTCAGACTCCTGAGTCTCAGCCTCCAGCTCCTAAGAAGCCAGGCAGATTTTATAAAATCCCTGAGGATAAGCATTTGTACAAAAGTCCTCCTCCTGATCCTGTTGTTGTTTCCATGTCTACAGTTAAACCATCCAAACTACTGTCCTCTTCCAAGCTTTTACCTTCTGACAAGAACAGCCGTGCTGTGGAGAGGTATGGAAAAAGTTATATACTTATGCTTCTTTAGCCTTTAGGCCATTCATTTTCAAATCTACATGACTAGGTATGTCCTGGCTCTTCTCTTCCCAGCTTTGGGGATTTTGACTGATATGCCTGATTCGGACAGTAAGGCAAAAGTTCTGCCCTTTCTAATTACTCCTTCGATAACCAGAATCTCTTTGGTACTGCTTCTGCAGACTAGTTTAAAACACTTCAGGATAAAGGTAAGATTATGCAGGACCTAAAGCAAGTCTTAGTTTCCCCTGTCCCTAAGTTTCAGAGGAATTATCCTTCTAAACCTTCTTTTGTATGTAGGCAGCCTGCTAGGAACAAGAGGATTCCTAAGCAGATTTTCCCAGACAAGCCCACTCACAGTTCTAGGTGCCACAAACCTTCTTTTCCTGATACATCTGTCTCTCTCTGCCATCCAGCCTCCCCTTCCCTTGGTCAGATTCCTCTGTCTCTCTGGCTGCCTCTTTATTTTCCTGTTTGGCAACAGATAACCACAGATGCCTGGATACTCAGCATTATCCACAATGGTTATTTTATGGCTTGGAAGCCCCTTCTTCATCCTCCTCCTTGCCAGCACCTTCATTTTCCTTTGGCTCTGCTGAGTCTGGTGGAACAGAGAACCATCCAACCTCTCCCATTGTCTCAGCATGGAACAGGTTTTTATTCCAGAATATTTCTGGTTCCCAGGAAGGAGAGGTCATGGAGGCCCATTCTAGACCTGTTTTTTCTTATTCTTAACACCTTTCTCAAGGTCCCTTCTTTCAGGATGTTGTCTCTTCAGACACATTTTCCTCTGTTGCTTCCTCAAGCCTTTCTGGTCTCTCTGGATTTGAAGGATGCTTACCTTCATATTCGTAGTCACCCTGTCTTCAAGAAGTTTTTAAATTTCTCTATTTCTTCCTCTCATTATTAGTTCTCTACTTTGACTTTTGGTCCTTCTGCATCTCCAAGTTTCTTTACCAAATGTCTGACCCCTGTGGTAGCCTTCTGCAGACTTCAGAAAATTCAAATATTCCCTTATTTGTCTGAGCTTTTAATCCAAGCTGCCTGTCAGTAGCTTCTGCTTTAGAATCTACACTTCACTATGCTTTTGTGCTGTGTGGGGTTCCCCTCAGTCCCAGAAAGTCTGTGCTGACTCCCTGTCAGCACCAGGTGTTTTTGTGTTGTAGGATTCAGACCATTCTGATGTAAGCTTGTCTCCTGCCTCCCAAGGTCCTCTCTTTGACTGTTTCCAGTCTCTTCCTTCCCTTCCAGACCTTCATGCAAAGGAATTTCTCTGAGCTGTGATACATGGCATCCACCATTCCCATGGTTCCTTTTGCCAAACTCCACATGAGGAAATTTCAATGGTAGTCAAAACTGTTTGGCTCCAGCATTGCCACCCTCTGAAGAATCTGGTCCCTCCTTTGTCTACTGTAAGACTTGAGCTCTACTGGTAGATTCACCAGATTTTCCTGAATCCAGGTCTGCCTTTTCAGGTTCTTCTCCCTACTCAAGAGCTGTGCTTGTATGCTTCCAATCACAGTTAGGGAGCTTCCTCAAACAACCTAAAAGCCCGGGGTCTTTTGTCCCCTCACCAACTAGCAGACAATATCAGCATCAAAGAGATGAGGGCTTAATGTCTACCTCTCTAAGCTTTTCACTCACTTTGCATCCAGGTTCTCTAAAGGCTCATGAATTGATGCTTCATAGGGAGGTACATCAGTGGGGTACTCCTCCGAACAGACAAATTCCCCAGTTTTGCTTCAGAATGCTAAGTCCTCTGGCTTGGAAAGTGGATGCCATGTCATTTTCTTGGAAGTGGGTGTTTCTGTTTACCTATCCCCCTCTTTCTATACTACCTAAGGTCCTGCGCAACATCATGTGGGACACACCCAAAATCTTGCTAGTGAGTCCCTTTTGGCCCAGACAGCTTTAGTTCCCCCTTCTATTTCATCTGGCCAAGGGCAACAAGTTCCCTCAAAGGATGATATTCTCACACAAAACAAAGGATCGCTCATTCACCCTGACCTGTCCTTCCTTCAATTAACACTTTAGGTGATAGGGTTTTAATTCCTTTCAGGCACTGATGTTCTGAGGATGTGCTTTGGGCTTTGCAGGAGGACAGAAAACCAACTACTAGAAAGTAATACATGACTAAATAGAAGATTTTTTTTTATTTGGTGTCATAAGCATGACCTGTATCTGTTTTCAGTGAGGGACCCTATGGTCCTTTCTTATTTATGTGAGTTGCTCAGTAATGGTTTGGGATATTCATCTGTTCATTTGTCAACCATTTCAGCTTTGTCTGCCTCTGAATCCACCTTTGGCTTTTAATTTTGAAGTCAAACAATTTTTTAAAAGGCATTTTTCATATCCGCAAAACAAATCTCAAACGGCTACAGGTACACTGAGGTGCCAAAAACTGCAACAATAAGAATAGAATGAGGCACCAAAGTTACACACTGAAACTATCCACAGTAACTTTATTTAGAAAAGAACAGTAGGTGAACGCTTTCACAACTCAGTGTTGCTTCATCAGATGTATTTGTGGATTTTGGGTAGGCCATATATTCTAGGAATTAAAGGTTTCTGTACCAAGAAATAATTAAACAAGGGTTCATCAGTTAATCCCGTAATCAATAGATCAAATACTAAAAAAGACACGTTGTCAATAATGGCAGTTACAGCTGCTTTAGTTAATATCTGGTAGATACGATCATCTAATAACAAGGCATTCATCTGACTAATATACAGATCTTTATCCATTAAAACAATTTTACCACCTTGTGTCAGCCTGCTTTATAACAAGGGAATTCAAATTCTGTAATTCATTCAAAGTCCTGTATTCTGGTGCAGTGAGGTTATTGAAGGTGCAACCATTAAAATCAGTTGTATGCATTTCTTTAAAAGCATGCTCACAAATGTCCACAAATCTTTGTATACCTGGAGGAGTAGGAGGTATATAGGTACTAGGTTTTTTATATACATTAATGTTTACATCATTATTGTTAGGAAAAATACACTTTAAACTTAAATTTCTACCTAGTAATTTTAGATCTGTTATCATTTCTGTTAAATCTGCCTTTCTGGCAGGGATAAAGGATAGACCTTTGTTCAATAAGTCACACTGTTCATTGGTTAGTGGAAAGGAGGAAATGTTCACAATAAGGTTATTCACATTCTCCTTTTTTTTTGAAAAATGCACAGTTCTGTCCACATGGTGTTCCCTTGTTGTGTTCACCGTGGTTGGGTTGCTTTTGACCCGACCTCTGAATGGAAGAGCTGTCTTCAGAGTAAACTCTCCCACTTTCGGATTGTCTAAAAAAACGCTAGTATCTTTAGCGTTAACTTGTACACTGTTTATAGGACTCTTACCTGCGTTGTTAGCGTTTCTTTGCTCTTCGTTCTGCCGTTTCTTCTCTGCATTTGATGTAGATGTGTCTCCATGGACAGCTGGAACAAACGATGCAATCTTGGGGGCAGAAGTACTAGTGCTAACACTTTCCTTTATATGTGTAGCTGTAGCTGCCATATTTGCATTCAAATTATTAGCGCGAAAACCGGAAGTGGAAGGTTGTGTTCCAATGTTTAGTGTCCTACTACTCTCTGCATTCGTAGTGGCAGGATTCTGAATGGTGGTTCTATTTATAGAGTCCCTTGGCCATGAGAATACATTATTATTTTTAAAATCGAGTTTGTTTCTGTTCAATTTATTTAGTTTAGTATTTTGAAGCTTCCTTTCATAAGCGCTAATATTTTCATGTAACTGGCCCATTTTATTCAAGGTAATGGCAGTAGAAAATATTTCAGATATCCTGTTTTCTAAAGTTACAATTTCTGTTTTTAATTCAGTCTCAAGTGGTGAAAAAAACTCTATAAGAAGCTCCATATATTTGGAACTAAAGGACAAATTCAATTCTTGCCACTTACATAACAATTCAGGATATACATTTCCATATGTGGGCATATTTAGTATGCATAAACCACGAGGAATTACTTTTGCTTCCAATGAAGCTTGCAAATGCAGTCTCTGCCATTGTAGTCTTTTATATTTATATAGAAGGTTTTCCAACCCCCTATATTGCACCTGAAATTCAAGCATCTCTTCCATGCCAGAAGCAATGTCCATTGCACTCGCCTGTACCTCAGTATTTAGTAGTGGATTTACTGGGACATCCAAGAGTTTCAGGAATCGACTGTGACTGATGTTCATCGTGCATACAGCTGCAATCATAACAGATGGGTTATCCTGCTGTCAGGCGGGTCCTCAGTCGGCCGAATTCCAAAGTCTAGGTCCGGCGTCGGTTGCCGTCGCTTCTTCCCTGACGTCAGTGCGGTAGGGGTATAAAAGAACCAGCTGACGCCATCTTCTCCAGTCTTTCTTGCCGCGCGGTGCCCGAAGCAGAAGCAGTTCGCAAGTGCCGGTCGGCCAGCTCCTGAGATTTACGAAAATATTTCAGCCGAAGTCTTCTTGAAAGCTAAGTACCCCGTTGGGGAAACTTTTCTTGCCTCAGACCGATGTCAGACAAAGTTAATAATTGCATTTCATGTGGGAAGCAAATACCGCATAAGGATTTCCATTCTTTCTGTATTCCTTGCTTAGGCCCAGACCACGACGTCTCGGCCTGCCGTTTTTGTGCTAGATTCAACAAACGCACTATTAAGCGTCGGGCGGAGTTCGCCCACCACTATTTTGGTAAAAAATTTAATTACATTATGTCGTCGGATACTCCGACTCCAGTTTTGAGCAAAAGATGCAAAGATAAGGACCGACATTTGAGGTCCGCGACTTCTACCGACACCACGCTAAAGCCGACTACCGGTGCTCCGGTTCTCAGTGAGGCGCCTACGCAGCCCCTGAGTACCGATGACGCTTCATTACCGGTGTATTCTGTGCCCGAGGTCGCAGGCTCCTTGGCCCCCATTCCGACTACAGATACCGACGCCACTCTTGGCGGGGAAACTCAGAGTTTAGACAGGCCTGCCACTTCTCAAGGTGTCTTCAGGCCTTCCTCCTTTTCCATTAAGGCTTTTACAAAATCTAAAGCAGCCATGAAAACTAAAAAACAAGGACCACAGACCCCTTCTCAAGGCCCCATGCCTAAAAAACAGATGTTCAAAATGGCTGAGGATTTGATTACTCTTATCAGGGGTTCTCAACCCCCCTCGGACAAAAGGCCCAGATTGGAGGAAGACTACTCTTCCTCAGATCAAGCCTCTATTACCTCAGAACACTCTGAGGAACAGGAATATTCATATTCCCCTTTTGAAGACTCTGATGCTGAGGAGTCCATTCCCTCGGTCTCCCCCCCTGAGGACTATTCTTTTGGGGAAACCCTACATACCTTGAGGGAACACTTTCACTGGGAAGGCCAAGATTACTCAGATTCCAAGAAAAGGCTCAGGGATTTTCTCTTGCTTCCCCAGCACAGGCCTCTGGCTATCCCTCCTGTCTTAGATATATTAGATGATGTGTACACAGAAGCCAGCCTCAACCCAGATTCTTTACCTCCAGCTCCTGTTAAACCTGACAGGTATTACCGGGTTCCTGATTCACACCAGTTCCTATACAAAAGCCATGCTGCTGACCCAGAAACTATTTCACAGGGTCCCAAGGGAATTAAGGCCTCTACTGCTAAAAACCCATTACCTTCAGAGAGAGATTCCAGAGCTTTAGAAAGGTGGGGAAAAAGGTGTACACCTCGGCCACTTTAACCATGAGGGCATTAAACTGTCAGTTCCATATGTTAAAGTATCAACAGTTTTTGTTATCTCAGTTGAAAAGCAAAATGACACAACCTGTGCAACCAGATTTAAAGGAATTGCAGGATTTGTTGCATAGTGCAGAGCAAGTGGGTAAACATACCTTGCAGTGTGGTTTTGATGCTTTAGAGGCCTCATGTAGAGCTGCTGTTACAGGGTCTGTCATACGTAGACATGCTTGGCTCAAAGAGCAAACCTTACCAGATCATGTCAAAGCTAAATTACTAGATGCACCTCTTCAAAAAGATGTATTGTTTGGTGTTAAAGCTGTGGAGGTACTAAAGAAAATGGAGGAAAAGGCAAGATCAATGCAAACAGTGAAAGATTTCCTACAGGTACAACCTCCACGTTTCAGCAGAAACTGGCCTTCAAAAAATTGGTCCTTTCCAGCCACGGACAGACCTCAGGGAGGCAGATACAGGCGCCCGAGGGGTAGAGGGCAATCTCAAGGATCATTCAGAGCCAGACAATGGCAAGCACCTACCCCAAGAGGTGGAGAAGATAGATCACAGTCATTCAGAAAGCAGACACAATGACTTTCCCCTTTGCATGCCAAGCAAAGCTTTAATGGCAGCACCTTTAGGCGGAAAACTGGCATTATTTTCAAAAAATTGGCATATTGTCACAAAAGACAAATGGATCCTGGACATTATAGACAGAGGCTACAGATTCCACTTTCACACCCTTCCAAAAATGAGAGGCATGCCAAACCTGCCACAAAATCAAAGGGCAGAGGCACAAAAACAAATTTCAGCTCTCATGGACATGAAAGCTATTCAAGAGGTACCTGCAAAAGAACAAGGTCAAGGTTTTTATTCCAGACTATTTCTGGTACCAAGGAAGGACAAAGATTGGAGACCTATTTTAGACCTATCCATCCTAAACACATATTTACACGTACCAAAATTCAAGATGCTCACATTACAGCAGCTTCTTCCCATGCTGGGCAAGGAGTCTTGGCTGGTAACATTGGACCTCAAGGAGGCATACCGGCATGTCCCTATCAGACAAGATTACAGAAGATACCTCAGATTTCTTGCAGGTTCAACCCATTATCAATTCTCTGCATTGCTCTTTGGCTTATCTACTGCGCCCAGAGTGTTTACGAAATGCCTGGCATCAGTAATTGTCTTCTGCAGACTTCAAGGGATACAAATATACCCATATCTGGACGACTGCCTGATCCAAGCGGACAGCAAGCACATACTTCTGAAACACCTGGCGTTTGTAATAAAACTGTTGAACTTTCTGGGATACACAGTCAACAAAAAGAAATCAAAACTAATACCCTCTCAAACAATAATTTTCCTGGGTGCCAGCTTGAATACAAACACCTAGATGGCCTACCTCACGCCAGAGAAGCAGGGGCAACTATCTCAATACTTCAGCAAAATGGCAACCTTCACCAGGCTGACTGCAAGGAAAGTCCTGCAGGCTCTGGGATTCATGGCATCTTGCATCCTGCTGATCCCATGTGCAAAGCTGCATATGAGGAAACTTCAATGGTACCTAAAAAACTTATGGTCTCAACACAGCCACAGTTTGGAAACAATTATACCACTCATTCCATGTCTTCAAAAGGAATTTCTGTGGTGGGCTCAAGCATGCCAAAGAAACATAGGTCTCCCTTCTGCATACCTCAAGCAAATCAAATCATCACAACAGACGCCTCGGACTACGCCTGGGGGCGCACATGACAGATCTGTGCATTCAGGGAAAATGGTCCCAAAAAGAGAAGCACCTACACATCAATCAAAAGGAAATGCTAGCAGTGCAAAATGCTATTATGGCCTTCAAAGACCTACTGCATCCAGGCCAGCTATTGATAAGGACAGACACCACCACAGTGATGTGGTACATAAACAAACAGGGAGGAACTCATTCATACCCCCTGTGCAGACTAGCCATGTCCCTTTGGAACACGGCTCTTGAATTGCAAATCCAACTTCAAGCACAATTCCTGCCAGGGAAGGAAAACACACTGGCAGACAGCCTAAGCAGAAATATGACAGATCCACACGAATGGAAGTTGCATCCTCGAGTTTTTGCAAAGATAACTCAGGCATGGGGACAGCCAGACATAGATCTCTTTGCTACCCACAGAAATTACCAACTGAAGAAATTTTGCTCAAGGACCTATCATCCACAGGCCTGGAAAGTGGACGCACTTTCTTTCAATTGGACAACATTGACAGTCTATGCCTTTCCACCTCTTCCTCTGCTGCCCAAAGTTCTATTAAAAGCCACAGCAGAGAGGCCAAACATGATTCTCATTGCTCCAGACTGGCCAAGACAACACTGGTATCCACTCCTGAAGAGCCTGACGCATTCCCCACCATGGATCCTGCCTCTAGTGTCTCTTCTGTTGTCCCAGCACAACTTCAAAACTCCACAGTCAGCTGCAAACCCTGAATATAGCCGCATGGAGAATCCCTTGATTTCCCAGCAGACCCTCCTCTCCAAGGAGGTGCAGGATGTCATCTTGGAGGCCAGAAGACCTTCTACTAGAAAAGCCTACTCCGCCAAATGGAAACGGTTTTGTGCCTGGAATCAGAAAAAGGGCCAGAATCCTTGGGTAATAAATTTACCTCAAATATTACAGTACCTAGCTGAGATGTTAAACAGTGGACTTTCCTTCTCCTCCATCAAGATCCATACTTCAGCCATTTCTGCACAATACAACACAGATCCTCCTTTATTCTCTCATCCTCTCTTAAGACAGTTCCTCAGAGGGGCTAAGAATATAAAACCCCCAATGAAACCACCAGTACCTGCTTGGGACCTCAACTTAATTTTGGAAAAACTGACCCTGCCTCCATTTGAGCCAGCTGCTTCAACAGAACTGCAATATTTGTCATGGAAAACAGCCTTCCTTCTGGCTATCACCTCAGCACGCAGGGTTTCGGAACTACAGGCCCTCGTGGCTGTGCAACCTTTCATAATTTATCATCAGGACAGAGTTTCCTTATGAACCAACCCTTCCTTCATGCCAAAGGTAGTATCCAGTGTAGCCTTGAATCAGACTATCCACTTACCTACCTTTTACCCTAACCCAAAAAACAAAGGGGAAAGACTACTACATTCCTTGGACATTCACAGACAACTTCGTTATTATTTGGACAGGACAAAGCCATTCAGAAAATCCGAGCAACTCTTTGTGTCCTATGCTACAGGTGCTCAAGGAAAGGCTATCTCCAAACAGACAATCTCAAAATGGATAGCCCACTGCATACGCTTTTGTTACTTATTTCATGGAAAAACTGTGCCTTCAAGCATCAGATCCCATTCCACAAGGGCCACAGCTACCTCTGCAGCTTTCCTCAGGGGGGTTCCTACCAAGGACATTTTGGAAGCAGCCACTTGGAGTTCTGTACACACTTTCTCCAAGCACTATCACCTTCCACTTTACTCCAAATCTAGAGCGGGCTTTGCCACAGCAGTCTTGCAGGGCATCCTTGCTCCTCCTAGTTCCACTTAGTGCCTGCCACCCCTTTTTAGCTTTGGGATTCTACCCATCTGTTATGACTGCAGCTGTATGCACGATGAACATAGTACAGTTTTGTACCTACCATAAATGTAGATGTTCGAGTGCTAATACAGCTGCAGTCCAGGTTTCCCTCCCTCCATAACCTCTTGGGACAGGCCTTATGACAAACACCTTCTCATACAACCTGATTGGGGTATTCTGTTATGGTGTATTTGCTTGCAAACTACTGTTTTTTGATTATTATATATTGCATTATTACATAAGTTTATGTTTTGCCTTCCTTCTGGGGGCACCTGACATCTGGGGCAAGAAAAACTGAAGAAGATGGCATCGGCTGGTTCTTTTATACCCCTGCTGCACTGACGTCAGGGAAGAAGCGATGACAACCGACGCCGGACCTAGACTTTGGAATTCGGCCGACCGAGGACCCGCCTACCCATCTGTTATGACTGCAGCTGTATTAGCACTCGAACATCTACATTTATGGTAGGTACAAAACTGTACTTTGTGGCAAGCAAAGAAATACTTGGGGGTGTCAAAGAACTTTTTATATGTATGACGTCCATGGTGTAACCACGGCGTGAGCTTGCTTCATAGTTGTTAGTGAACATGTCATGTTATACCCATCTGTTTCACATTGTGTAAGATAGTGTAGTATTCTGCACTTTGGAGATGGAAGGTCAACACTGGCTGCAGTTTCTTTAACTATTTTGCTTGTTGGCATGGATGGTATCGTATTCACGATGTTGCAGGCCTGCTCTTACCTGTATTGCATGATTGATTGATGCTGACTGGAGCTGATTGTGTGTTTTTGGGGGGATGGGTTTCTTGGCTTAAACATCTGGGTATTTTGCAACTTATTTCTAACAAGAGTCTATAATGCTTGAAGAACTGGGTATATGGTAAAACAAGTATAAACTGACATTTTAATCATGCTGTGAGCTCCCTCCGCAGTAAATGTTCAATATTTTCCCATTTGTTCCACCATATGAGAGTTAGTATTGTGCTGATGGAAAGCTGACTGTGGCCAAAGTTTCTTTAATTCTTTTGCTTGTTGGTGTTATGGAGGGTATGGTGATGTCAAACCATAAACTGTCAGAAAATTAAGAGGTTTTAGCTTACAAATTTAAGGCCATGTACGTTTAAATATCTCAGTTTTAAAACTATAGTTTCTTAAAGTCTTCTGCTGAGATTTGTTCACAGATATTTATAACGACAATCAGGAAATCATAAATGCGTGTTTTAAAATTCTGCACATCTGAAACGTATTCAAATACTGGAGTGGATTATTATGAGCAGACATTCCCTTTTGAGTGCTACGCATAGCTCTCAACTCTCCCTGTTTATGCAGAATGTCCCTGATATTATTTCAAATACTTGTCCTGTAATTCATAATATTTTTGATTTTTTTTTTTTTTGGCAAATCGATAGTCAGTAAGTAGATACAGACTTTTGAATTTTATATCTCTTGCTGTTTAAAAAATGCATATTGATGCAAAATATTTTATTCTATTGGTCTGATGAAGCAACACTTGAGTTGTGAAAGCGTTCACCTACTGTTCTTTTCTAAATAAAGTTACTGTGGATAGTTTCAGTGTGTAACTTTGGTGCCTCATTCTATTCTTATTTTTCATATCCGGCCTCCAAGAAAGCCTATTCCTCTTTCTTGGGACCTTAATTTTGTGCTTGGAAAAATTGCTTCCGTTGTCTTTTGAGCCTATAGTTTCTTCTTCCCTACAACATTGTACTTGGAAGAGTGTATTGTTGGAGGGTCTTACTACTTCAAGCTGTCATGGTAGTTTCTCCTTTTTTGGCTTTTCACAAGGACAGGGTGTCTGTTCGTACCAGGCTTTCTTTGATGCCCAGGATGGTTAATGATTTGTCCTTGAACTAGTCCATTCAGCTTCCTTTCTTCCCTTCTGTGCAGAATACTAGTGAAAGGGTTTGTCACACCTTGGATTTACATAGATGGTTTAAATATTAAATGTGTAAGACAAAGCACATCAGAAAATCTGAGCAACTTTTTGTTTCCTGTCTTGCTAATAAATTGTGTTTGGTGGTGATTAACCCAACCTTCTCCTGAATTTCTAAGGGTATTTCCTTTTGCTATTCTTTTCATGACAAGCAGCCTTCCTCTTGTGGTTGTGCTCATTCTACCATGACAGTGGCCTCTTCAGGTGCTCTTTACATGAGTCTGGACACTAGATCCATCGTGGAAGCTGCTACTTGGTCTTCTGTTCATACTTTTAGCAAACATTACAAGCTGGATGTTATTTCCATGGCCAGGTCAGGTTTTGCCAGGACTATTCTTCATGGGTTTGTGGAGGGCTGTTCCACACCTTCCTCCTTCCATACTTTCCAGTAACTTTTGTACTCTTACCAAGAGTAAAGAATATGCAATGGTGATAAAGAAGAACATAATACAGTTGTGTAAGATCTTATTGTAACAGTAGATGTCCTACTTCACACTGTTGCAGTATTCTGTCCCTTGCTCCCTCCTACCCCCTGTTACTTTCTGTTGCCCTCTTTGTGGCCGATGGGTCCTTCTTAATATCCTTTTTCTCCTTCCCTTCCTGGATGTATATGTTGTTGTCTTTCTCTGGGGTTGCTCTGGTTCTCATGGGGCACTACAGTTCTGAGGATTAGGCAATTAGGCATCTGCACATAGGGTATATGTTTAATGTACAACAAGGTGTAACTTTGATATGGTGTTTGGTCATTCAGATATCCTTGCAGGATATCTGAGAAGTAGGGTATCTACTGTTATAGTAAGATCTTACACAACTGTACTTTCTCCCGTCTTATGGAACTGGACAGGGGCAATTACCATAAGGTTTCTCTCAGATTGAATCTACTCACATAAGACGGGGAGTGTGATACACCCCAGTCTGAAACTTCCCCATTTCAGTGCCTGGATGATTCAATTTTAATACCTTTTTTTCTGAGGACATGCAGCAGATACTAAAGAATGCAAGGAAACCTGCTACTAAAAATTCCTATGTTAGCAACTAGAAAATGTTTTCTAGTTGGTGCATAGCCAATAACCAGGGCCCTAACTATGATCATGTACCACTGGTTCTAAAATGTTTGTAAGCATTCATTTTACTATCCTTTCATCTGAAGTTGTTAATCTTCTTCCATTCCTCACTGATGGGGTACGATTCCAAACCCTCGGAACTGAGCCGGCCAAATACCAAGCTAGCATACACCAAACTCTCGAGCCACGCTACTACCCACAATGCCCTTCATCCCATACCTCGGATCTCGTTTGCCGCACAGCCATATAGCAGCATTTTCACAGAGCTCTCCAGCTAAGTAGTTTTGACTTATATAAAGTGTATATTTCTCCACTAGTTTTTCTACTAGTGTCTTTCTCATAGTCTAGCTCTACCCACAGGTATTCCTTTTTTTACCATTGTTGGTATTTTCTTGTCTTTCCTTACTTTTTACCACCCTCGTGATAATTCTTCATACCATTGCTGGTAGTCTTGCCTTTCTCTCCCTCTCTCCTTTTGTCTGAGTGAGTGCTAGTATGTCAGAGAAAAAGGGTACTTCAGGCTTTAAACACTGCACGTCGTGCAGTGGTAAATTACCGAACAGCGACTTGCATTTTAAATGCATTTATTGTTTGGGAGTTTCGCACCTTTCTGCGACTCCCCCATGTGATATTTGTGAGAGTTTTAGTCAACGGATGTTGAATGAATGACGCAACAAATTGATACTGAAAGCATTGCTTTCCTCTCCTTTCTTAGAGGCTATTTCTGCGGAGGTCTCAACCCCTCCAGTCAAGGACAAGAAGCGTCCCCGCTCAGACCCCTCTTCACCAGCCGGTGACAGGGGCAAGACCCATCGATCTAAGGCCTGCAGATCTTCCTCTGAGCATCTGCTCGCTGCCTCAGTGCCACCAATTTCGGTGCTGAGCGCAGTTTTTGGGAAGTCTGAATAGTCTGTTCTGGGCTCGGCACCGATGACTACTGAACCGCTGATTACTTCGGTTCCGACCAGTCTGGTTCTGGACACCTCGGCACCGACCCCACCTTTACAGACACCGGCTCCGACGACTTTGGATACGATTTTGACTACTACTCTGATTGTGACTTCGGCTCCGAGCCGTCTCTCATAGGTTCATAGGTAGGTACTAGGCTGTCGGCCCTGGGACCTATACAAGTCCAGCCATAAAGGTACCCTGGCTTTTGCCACCCAAGAAAATTATTTTCCTGTGCCACTGTCGAGCAGAGCCACAGAGGTGATCCCCGGGGTGAATTTCCTATTTCCTATCCAATCATCAAGATTTTTCTTGAAGAGTGCTAATGAGGAGCTTTGTTTGATATAGATAGGTAGTTTATTCCACTGACCTTACCGTTTACGCAATTCAAATCAGAATCCTCAGCTCTGTTGAGTTCCTTACCACGGACCAGGTATTCATCTTCTGTGGACCTGTTTGCCAGACAAGCCTACAGTCCCTTTCTGGACCGTCCTGAATCCTCTTCCGGGATATCGGTTAGGTCTGCCAGGAGCATTTCCGAAAAGACATTGTTCATCTTTTTGATGAGATACTGACTGCAAGAGGAATCTGCAGACCCCGTTCCGCTCCGGGTGTTGGGATTTTTCCTCCTTCGACTCCTTCCTATTCTCCTGCTGGGGATTCTTCGGTTCCAAGGCCCCCTTGCCCGTTGCTTTCAACGGGACCCCTTCTTTCGGCACTGACTACTATGATGCCTGAAGTATCTAAGCCCTGGTGGGTGTCCGTTCCGAAAGCATCCCACCTTACTCAACCCCTTGCTTTGGGAGTGGAATACTCGGTTCCGGCCCCGGCACCAACGGTCCTGTCGGTTCTTGTGTCGGATCCGAGAGTTATATCCGCACCAAACCCTTCTCAAACTCCAGTCTCGGAGGTGGGCCGTTCAGAGCAGGGAGTGACCCCGGTTCCGATTCAGTCCTCTTTGGTTCCGGGCTGCCATCCCTCTTCGGGTGGGCCTGCCTTCCAGATTATGGAAAGGGTGCTGACGGCTAGCAATCCCCCTACTTCAGCTCTGCCTTTGCTTCCCCCTCTAACTCAGCCATCGCCGGCCTTTAGCAGGGGACCACTGATCCAAACCACCCCCCTTTCTGAGGCCTCTTCGGACATCCCCACCGAAGAGCCCTCTCGGAAGAGGGTGTGCAAAAGAAAACACATGGACTCACCTGAAGAGTCCCTTACTGAGGATATGGATTACGATGATGGGGAAGGTTCCGCTAGATCACCCCCTGACGATGTTTCCTTTGGGGATATCTTGGAGATTTTGAGTCAGCGAGGTGACTGGAAATCTTCCACCCCTTGCCCAGAGGAATCCGTATTCCTACAAGCTTTCCGCACCCGGCCCACTACTTCCTGGGTGACCCTCCTGCAGATGAGTTAGTCAAATTCATCGTGCAGCGAGCGTGGAAGAGTCCGGATTTAGTAGAAGCTATCCCCAGGAGATCAGACAAGGTACTTTCTCCTCCAGAGGATCAACCCCATTGGTCGAAAGGCTTGCCAGTAGATGCTGTGGTGGTGGCGGTGGCCACAAAAAAGGACCTGGCGGAAGAGAGTCCTGCTGTTCATTCGCCCAACAGGGAGTCCTGGGCAGTGGACAGGGTAGGGAAACGAGTTTTTGCTGCAGCGACCTTTGCCATGCGTTCGCTGAATTTCTTGGCACACTTTACGAGACTCCAGAGAGACCTTATTTCCGAACTCTCTGGTAGCCTCGTGGGTCAAGTATCGGATTGAGCACGTGACAAAGTGGCTTCCCAACTTGCCACCCTTGAAGCGATTTCGAATTCCTCCATGAGGTTACTCTCCCACGCAACCGAAGGAGCAGCTAGAGCAGCAGGTGCTGGCATGGATGTCCTTCATGGATGCATCTGCAGTCATAACAAATGGGTTGTCCTGTCGTCAGGCAGCCCTTCGGTCAGCCGGATTCCAAAGTCTGGGTCCGGCTTCGGCTGATGTCGCACTTCACCCGACGTCATCTCTGCTGGTCTTCGGGTATAAAGGCATCAGCCGACGCCATTTTCCTCAGTCTTACTTGCCGCGTGGCGCCCGAAGCAGAAGCTGTTCGCAAGTGCCGGTCGGTCAGATACAGAGATTACTACTACCGAATACTACTTCGAAGACTTGTAAAAGCTAAGTACCCCGTTGGGGACTCTTTCTTGCCTCAGCCGATGTCAGAAAAAGTCAATAACTGTTTAACTTGTGGGAAACAAATACCTCATAAAGATTTCCACTCTTACTGTTTGCCTTGCTTAGGCCCAGACCACGACGTAGCAGCCTGTTCGGCCTGTGCTTCCTTCAACCGACGAACGCTTAGGCGTCGGTCGGAGTTTGCTGAACAGTTTTTCAGCTCAGATTTTGCGTACATTATGCCGTCAGATCCTCCGACTACCCAAATTGTTAAAAAACGCAAAGAAAAAGACCGACACTCGCGGTCCGCGGTTTCGGCCGAAACCACGGTTAAGCAAGCCGCGAGTGTCTCGGTTTCGGCCGAAACTGAGAAAACTGGTCAATCTTCAGCCGAATCCATGACTACTACTGAGGCTCCTGCTACCTTACCTGAATCAGCCTCAGAAATTTTGCCTACAACTGTGGTTCCTAGTGATTTATCAGACACCATCCCTTTGGATGTCTCTACCCCAGCACGTGGTGCTGCTAGGCCTCCTGCAGCCATGTCTATTAAGGCCTTTGCCAGGGCTAAAGCAGCCAAATCTACTAAATCAGTGCCTGTTAAACCCCCCTCACACAGGCCCACTTCTAGTTCACAAATGCTTACTCTGGCAGAAGATTTAATATCCTTAATTAGGGGATCCCAATCTCACCCAGACAGGGCCTCTCAGCCCCCAGAAAAGAGACCTAGAGCAGAGCCCCCCGAGCCTGTGTCCTCTGATGATTCTGCGGATGACTCAGACATTACAGACCAGCCAGAGGCTCCTTTTTCCAATTATGAAGATTCTGATGCTGAAGAATCCATTCCAGCTGCCTCCCCACCAGAGGAATTCTCCTTTGGGGAAACCTTACATGCCATGAGAGAACAATTCCAATGGCAGGGACAATATTTCTCAGATTCAAGAAAAAGGCTTAGGACCTTTCTGCACTTACCACAACATAGGCCCTTAGCTATACCTCCTGTTCTGCCTGTTGTGGACGATGCATTTAATGATGTCTGCACTGCACCTGATTCTTTACCTCCAGCCCCTGCCAAACCAGATAGATTTTACAGGGTGCCAGACACTCATCACCACCTATACAAGGCCCCACTTGCAGACCCCAAAACTATATCCCAGGGGCCTAAGGCAGTAGCCTCGACCACAGCAAAAAACCCTATTCCCTCTGAAAGGGAATCCAGGTCCTTAGAGAGATGGGGGAAAAAAGTCTACACCTCTGCTACTCTCTCAGCTAGAGCTTTAAACTGTCAGTTTCACATGATCCAATACCAAGAGTTTATGCTTGATCAGTTAATTAAAAAACTGTCCTCTGATGAATCTTTAGATAAGAATTATGTATTAGAAATGGTGAATAACATCCAACAGGTTAGTAACCATTCCTTAAAATGTGGCTATGATGCACTGGAGGCTTCATTTAGATCAGCCATGACTGGCACAGTGATAAGAAGGCATGCATGGTTGAAAGAACAGGTCTTACCGGATCATGTTAAAGCAAAGCTATTAGATGCTCCTATGGATAAGGCCAGTCTATTTGGGGAACCTGCCCAGCAGGTAATGAAGAAAATGGAAGAAAAGGCAAAATCTGTACAAACAGTTAAATATTTCTTACAGGTTCAGCCCCCAAGGTTTAGCAGGAACTGGCCTGCCAAAAATTGGTCCTTTCCTGACTCCACAAGATCCCAAAGGGGCAGGAATAGACGCTCTAGGGGCAGAAATCAATCCAGAGGAGGTGCCTACAGAGGACGACAGTGGCAAGGCAATAACCGAGGCACAGACACAACCACTGCCACTGCAACAGGACAATCACAGTGACTTGGCTCTGACTCCGCCTACCAGGGAGCAAATAGCAGCACCATTAGGCGGAAAGTTAGCCTTATTCTCAAAAAATTGGCACTATATCACAAAAGACAAGTGGATTTTGCAAACCGTAGACCAAGGCTACCGGTTCCACTTCCACACCTTACCAGTAAAAAGAGGAATGCCAAACCTGCCTCCAAATCAAAAAATAGAAGCTCTGCAGCAGATAGCGAAATTAACAAAGATGGGAGCTGTGGAAAGAGTACCAATAACAGAACAGGGCAAAGGATTCTACTCCAGACTCTTCCTAGTGCCAAGAAAAGAGAAAAACTGGAGACCTATTCTCGACCTGTCCATCTTAAACACATACATCATTGTCCCAAAATTCAAAATGCTGACCCTACAGCAACTTCTTCCCATGCTGGGCAAGGAGTGTTGGCTGGTAACTCTAGATCTCAAGGAGGCATACCTGCACGTCCCCATTCGACCAAATTGCAGAAGATACCTCAGATTTCTTGCAGGATCAGAGCATTATCAATTCTCAGCATTGCCCTTTGGCTTATCTACTGCACCCAGAGTATTCACAAAATGCCTGGCATCAGTAATCGCTCACTGCAGAGTACAGGGAATCCAAATTTATCCATACCTGGACGACTGCCTGTTACAAGCGGACAACAAAAGCAAGCTGACAACAGATTTACAAAGGGTCATTTACTTGCTACAAGCCCTGGGATACACAGTCAATTTACAAAAGTCAAGGCTGATACCATCCCAAACAAGAACTTTCTTGGGTGCGGAATTGGACACAGTAAAACAAATGGCATTCCTAACTGCAGAGAAACAAAAAGAGCTCCCTCTTTACTTCTTGACATTAACAAAGCAGAACAAACTAACAGCAAGAAAAGTTCTGCAGGCCTTGGGCTTCATGGCATCATGCATAATCTTGGTCCCACATGCCAGACTGCATATGAGAAAGTTACAGTGGTACCTAAAGAATTTATGATCTCAACACAGGCACAGCTTAGAAACAGAAATACCACTAATCCCATGCCTAAAACAGGAGTTCCTATGGTGGGTTCAAGCATGCCAGTCAAACCCAGGCTTACCCTTCCACAACTTTCGAGCAAGCCAAACCATCACAACTGACGCCTCAGACCTAGGATGGGGGGCACACATGCTGGACAAATGCGTACAAGGACTGTGGACTCAGGACCAGCTGCACCTGCACATAAACCAAAAAGAAATGCTGGCAGTAAAACTGGCAATCCAAAAATTCAGACCATTCCTCAAAGAAGGCCATTTGATGATAAGGACAGACGACACCACAGTCATGTGGTACATCAACAAACAGGGAGGCACTCATTCTTACCCCCTATGCAGAATGGCTTTGGACCTTTGGAATCTGGCTCTCAGCTACAACATCCAGTTACAGGCAATATTTGTACCGGGAAAAGAGAACACCCTAGCAGACATTTTAAGCAGAACCACCTCGGATGCTCACGAATGGATGCTACACCCGGACATCTTCAAGGCCATCACAAAGAAATGGGGAATGCCACAAATAGATCTATTCGCTTCCCCACTCAATCACCAGCTCAAAAAATTCTGCACAAGGACATTCCACCCACTGGCATGGAAGGTGGACTCTCTATCCTTCAGCTGGAAAGGCCTGACAGCATATGCATTTCCACCTCTTCCCTTGATGCACAAGGTACTACTGAAAATCAAGGAGGAACGTCCAAGGATAATCCTGATAGCTCCAAACTGGCCAAGACAACACTGGTACCCATTGCTGAGGAGCATGTCTCGGGAGAAAATGTGGTCAATAACCCCTGATGCCTCTGATGTTAACTCAGAACAACTACAACATCATACATCCAAACCTAAAAACCTTGCAACTGACTGCCTGGAACATCACATAGCAGCAACTAACCCAGACCTCTCCCAAAGGGTTAAAGACATTATCCTGGAAGCCCGCAGACCTTCAACAAGAAGGAACTATGCAGGAAAATGGAAAAGGTTCGTCATTTGGAGTACTGGAAGAGGAAAAGATGTGTCGAACATAGATATTGCTAACATTCTGGAGTACTTGGCAGAGCTTCTACATACAGGCCTGTCCTATTCCTCCATCAAGATACATGCATCAGCTGTTTCAGCAGAATACAGCTTTGATCCTCCCGTCTTTTCACATCCTCTCCTCAGGCAGTTCCTCAGAGGGATCAAGAATGTAAAACCTCCTAGGAAACCACCATTACCAGCATGGGACTTGAACTTTGTACTAGAAAAGTTGACACTCCCTCCGTTTGAACCAGCAGCAACAGCAGATCTACAACACCTGTCATGGAAAACTGCTTTCCTACTGGCTATTACTTCAGCAAGGAGGGTCTCGGAACTACAGGCCTTAATGGCAGTGCAACCCTTCCTAATCTTCCATCAAGATATGGTGTCCATGAGAACTAATCCTACATTTATGCCTAAGGTGGTATCCAGAGTGTCTTTAAACCAGGCAATCCACCTACCTACCTTCTTCCCCAATCCACAAAACAGAGGGGAAAGAATGCTGCATACCTTGGATGTACATAGACAGTTACGCTACTACCTGGACAGAACCAAAAGTAACAGAAAAACTGACCAGCTTTTTGTAGCCTATGCAACAGGAAGGGAAGGAAAAGCAATTTCCAAACAGACAATCTCCAAATGGATAGGAAATTGCATAAGATTCTGTTACTCCTACCATGGAAAACCAATTCCACAGAACATAAGACCTCATTCTACAAGGGCTACAGCCACTACCACAGCTTTCTTACGAGGAGTGGCAACCAAGGACATTATTGAGGCGGCTACTTGGACCTCCGTGCATACATTTGCCAAGCATTATAATTTACCTCTATATTCTAGATCCCGAGCAGGGTTTGCCACTGCTGTACTGCAAGGGATCCTAACTACACCATAATTTTTATTCCTCCTCCCTAGTTTGGCTATGGTATTCTACCCATTTGTTATGACTGCAGATGCATCCATGAAGGACATAGTACAGTTTTGTACCTACCATAAATGTAGATGTCCGAACTGGATAGCATCTGCAGTCAGGATTACCCTCCTCCTTCCCTCTGTGGTACTCCTAGGGTATTTACCCTCCTAATAGCTAGCTGGGGGTCTCTTATGGTGTATTTGTTTGTATATATGTACATACATGCTTATTTTTTGTGTTTGCCTTCTACCTTTTTGGAAACATTGGCATTTATCCAAAATTTCGCCTTCCAAGAGGGCAACTGGCATCTGGGGCAAGAAACACTGAGGAAAATGGCGTCGGCTGATGCCTTTATACCCGAAGACCAGCAGAGATGACGTCGGGTGAAGTGCGACATCAGCCGAAGCCGGACCCAGACTTTGGAATCCGGCCGACCGAAGGGCTGCCTGACGACAGGACAACCCATTTGTTATGACTGCAGATGCTATCCAGTTCGGACATCTACATTTATGGTAGGTACAAAACTGTACTTTGTCCGACGTCATGCCTGGATGCGCATTTCTGACCTACCGGATTCCTTCAAGTTTTCCTTTTTGAATGCCCCTATTGAGCCCTCCATGCTCTTTGGTTCTAAGGTCAAGGATATTTTGGCCAGGTGCGAGCAGGACGGAAAGACCTTGTCTGCCATGGGCCTGTGCTTCTCCAAACCTCAGCATTCCTTCTCCAGGAACCAGAGGAGTGGAAAGTTGTGGCACAAGAAGTTGCAAGGTTTCTTTTGTGACGCACGTGGCAAGGACTCCTCCAGAGGCAGAGGGAGGTCCGATGGTGGAAGATGCCCCTTTAGGGGCAGAGGGGGTTACCGGAATCAGGGCTCCAGAGATTCTTTCTCCGGTAGACCCTATCAGCGCTCCTGAAGCGTTGCCTGATTGCTTTCCTCTGGAACAGTCAGGGCGCATTTCTCTCTGCACCAAACAGCCTGGTCCTACATTACCGACGATCTATGGGTGCAGAGAATTATCACCAGAGGCCATCACATTCCCCTCAAATCCTTTCTAAGACCTCAATTTTCCCTTCCTGACGTACCACCCAGTCAAAGGGAGGAGGCAGCTTCCGAAATCAAGAAGCTTCTTCTAAAGCGAGTCATCCAACAGGTCCCCCCAGATCAGTGCAGATTAGGGTTCTACTCCAGACTCTTTTTGGTGCCAAAAAAGATGGGGGACTGGAGGCCCATTCTGGATCTCAGTTGTTTGAACGAGTCAGTCATACAGACTAAGTTCCGCATGGTCACTATTCAGTCCATCCTACCATTCCTTCGGGAGGGTGTGTGGATGTGCTCTCTAGATCTCTGGGATGCGTCTTACCACATCAAAATGGACAAACGCTCCAGGAGACTTCTGCTCTTCCGGCTGGGAGCCAATCATTTTCAATTCAGAGCGCTGCCTTTTGGTCTCTCAACGGCCCCCAGAGTGTTCACGAAATGTCTAGCAGTGGTGACAGCTCACTTGAGACTTCACGGATTCCAGCTGTTTACTTATCTGGACGATTGGCTCCTCTACGCCCCCACCGAGCGTCTACAGACCAGGGCCCTTTGCTACACTCTGTCTCTGGAGGAGTTTCTGGTCTCTGGGTATTACTGTCAATTGGGAAAAATCATACCTTCAGCCCTCACAGCAACTGGAATTCATAGGGGCTATGTTCAACACTCAGCTCAGCCTAATATCTCTTCCTCATCACAGGCTCTTAAGACTGAGAACACAAGTGCAAGTGATACTCGACCGCAGGAAAGTATCTGCAAGGGAAGTTCTGCAGGCTCTGGGTTCTGGGTTCCATGGCGGCAGCTATTCCCATTGTTCCATTGGCCAGACTTCATATGCGCCTGTTACAGTGGCTTCTTCAAACTCAATGGATACACAGTCATCATCCCTTGAACGCACTAATCCTCATCACCGATCTCTGCAAACAGGATCTCCTCTGGTGGATGAGAATGGACAAAAGTCTTTAGAGTCACCCCTTTCAACCTCTTCAGCCCAACGCCACGGTGACTATGGACTCTTCCCTGATAGGGTGTGGGGGGGCACTTTCAGGGAAAATCTGTTCAAGGCACGTGGTCTCCTCTAGAAGTCGACTTACATATCAGCGTTCTAGAGCTCAGAGCTGTGTTACTGGTGTTACAAGCTCTCCATCCTCTTCTTCTTCTCGGACCGATTGCTATCTAGTCCGACAACATGTCTGTGGTCTGGTACATCAACAAGCAGGGAGGGACCAGATCTTACCCCCTTTGCCGCAAAGCTATGAGAATTTGGCAGTGGGCAATAGCTTCCAACCATTTCCTGATTGCTACACACATCGCGGGGAGTTCCAACGTGATTGCGGACAGGCTGAGCAAATGCATCCTGCTTCCTCACGAGTGGTCTCTCAACCCGAGAATGGCAGAGGAAATTTTCAGCCGCTGGGGCTGGCCTTGCTGCGATCTGTTTGCCTCCCCCTCCAATACGAAGTGCAGCAGCTACTTTGCCCTCTTTCCTCCGCACGGGGAGTCCCCGAGAGATGCTCTGACTCACGATTGGCCCGCGGGTCTCCTGTACGCTTATCCTCCCATCCCCTTGATACCCTTGGTCTTAAGGAAAGCTACTCAGTTGAGAAGCAGAATGATTCTTATTGCTCCGTTCTGGCCTCGACAGGTTTGGTTCCCCTTCCTTCAGCCACACCTGCTCCGACCTCCTTGGATCCTGGATTTCCGTCAGGATCTCATTTCTCACCCCCAAGGGTTGTCATCTCTGAATCTGACCACGCTCAAACTGGCAGCTTGGTTGCTCCACTTCCATTAGTAGCCAGGCATGAATCACTCTCTTCTCTGGTACAAAATATTATTTTGGCGTCCCATAAACCTTCCACCAGAAAACTTTATAAAGATAAGTGGAAATGCTTTTCCTTGTGGGCACAAGAGCTGTCTCTGGATCCTGTCTCTGTTCCAGTAGCTACGGTTCTTCAATACCTAACCGATCTTTTCCTTAACGGGGCTTCTGCATCCACAATTCAGGTGCATCTAGCTGCCATCTCCAATTTCCATGATGGTTCAGACGGAATTCCTATTATATCTTCTCATCTGTGTAAGACCTTCTTGAAGGGGATTTTTCATTCTAGACCTCCCATTAGGCAATCTGTGGAGTCATGGAATCTGTCTAGGGTGCTTCCAACTTTGGCTCTACCTCCCTTTGAGCTGGCTGCAACCTGTGATGTGAAATTTCTGTCCTGGAAGACCTTTTTTCTGGTGCGGTTACTTCAGCCAGACGTGTATCAGAGCTGCAAGCATTATGCATTGAATCCTTATTTGATTTTACATAAGGACAGAGTATCACTTCGAACCAATCCCACTTTCTTACCCAAGGTTGTTTTGGAATTCTCTATTAATCAGACCAACAAAGGGGAATACTGTCTCCATTCCTTGGATGTCCACAGACAGTTGCGTTTTTATTTCAACAGGACAAAGTCATTTCGTAAGTCAGATCAGCTTTTTGTTGCCTTTGCAGGCTCTAGAATGGGATCGGCAGTGTCTAAGGTTACCTTGTCTAAATGGCTTAGGGATTGCATCTCCTTTGTTTATTCTCTGGAGGAGGAATCAGCTCCTGGCCGCATTAAACCTCATTCCACTAGAGCTGTGGCCGCTTCTATCGCCTTTCATGCTAGGGCTTTCATGGATGATATTTGTGCAGCTGCCACTTTGGCTAAACCCCATACCTTTATCAAGCATTACAAATTGGATTTGATCTCCAGGGGGAAGAGCTGCCTTTGGCTGTATGGTACTCCAGAATTTTCTTCCATGTGGGCCACCCAGATTCTGTAGTAGCTAGGGACTCGGTCCCATCAGTGAGGAATGGAAGAAGATTAACAACTTCAGATAAAGAAGTTACATCTTACCATAATGTTCCATTTGAGTTGTTGATCTTCTTCCATTCATCACACCCTCCCACCTTCCCCCACCAAAGGCTCCTGGCAGATCTTCGGGTCATTTTGGTGTGTTAGGGTTTTTGCGCAGAGATGGCCTCTGCCTTTATTTCTGTTTCTAATATATGTTTCTACTATATGTTCTGCAAACTTGATCTGAGGTATGGGATGAAGGGCATTGTGGGTAGTAGCATGGCTCAAGAGTTTGGTGTACCCTAGCTTGGTATTTGGCCGACTCGGTTCCGAGGGTTCGGAACCGTACCCCATCAGTGATGAATGGAAGAAGATCAACAACTCAGATGGAATGTTATGGTAAGACATAACTTCTTTTTACTTCTGTATCAAGGTTCATCTGTCAGCCATTTCAGCATGCCTGCCCATAGATCCTTCTCTTTCATCTCAGTCATTGGTCAAGCAATTTTTCAAAAGGGTTTTGCATCTCAAGCCACTAGAGAACAGGGAGCGCCTTCTTGGGATCTAACTTTGTGCTGGAAAAGTTAACCTTGACTACTTTGAACCTATTTATCTGGCTGATATATATTTGTAACTCATACCACACTTTTCGGCCATGTAACCTGGACTGAAACACCAAAGGCGGAGGTGTGTCCATATTCATTAAGGATATCCACACCTCCAGGCTAGTTGCTCAGCATAATGCATCCGAAGTTGTCCAAGTGCAACTAACTCTGGGCAAAATTGCAATCCAAATTGTAGCTTGCTACAGATCCCCCACCATGCCCCAGGATTCCCACTCCTCTTTTCTTGATGTACTGGAAAATATTAGGGTTCAACCAAACACCCTAATAATGGGCGACTTCAACTACCTCACCATTAACTTGGAAAACTACTCGTGTACCAACTCCTTAGCTCAATGCTTTCTGGAATTCATAAACTCCAATTCCCTGGATCATCTTATCCATACCCCCACCAGGGGCAACAATATCCTAGACCTTGTCATTACCAACATGAGTGACCGGTGTTCCACACCTGAAGTCATCTCATTGGTCCGATCTGACCATAAGCTAATCACCCTTGATATCCACATCCTGCCCCCACCCCCCATTAAGGAAACCACAGTAAAAAATTTCTTCAAAGCCAACTTCATGCTTCTTAAGACAGAGGTGGTGAACTTCATGACACCCATGCAGATGGACAATACAGTTACAACTGCTGCGTCCTACACAAATGCACTCTATAAGCACTTACACGAGTGCATGGCTTGTGCTATCCCAAACAGAACCAAGACGCTATCCTCCAAAAAAAAGGAAGCCAATCTGGTGGTCCCCTGCCATAAGCAAACTGTACAACAGAAGGAAGAAACTGTTGCAAAAGAGAGTAAAATCCCATGAGTGGAGGAGCTCCCTGGTCAGCCTCAGTAAGAAGCTGAGATCCCTTATAAGATCCTCCAAAGCTAGCTATGAAAATAAAATCGCCACTAATTCTAAGGACAACCACAAAGCATTCTATAGCTATGTCAAGAATCTCGATGGCAACACCCAGATCTGCTCTGAGTTACAGCACAAAGGCACGAAAATTACAGAACCAACTGATATTGCCAACATTCTGGCAGATAGGTTCAGTGCTAACTTTAAACCCCCACCCCCCCACCCCCTAAAGGGCCCTTATCTATACAGGAAGAATGCAGAGTCCCTGTAATCACAACTATGCAGGTAAAAGCTGCACTCTCTAAAGCCAAAAACACAGCATCCATGGGACCGGACAACATCCCAGGCTGCGTTTTACACGAACTTCAGAATGAACTGGCTCCCCACTTAAGCACCATGTTCAATAATAGCCTCGCATCAGGCTTTGTGCCCACTGAATGGCGCACAGCAACAGTTATCCCACTCCACAAAGGGGGAGCCACCACTGATCCCGGGAACTATTGACCTATTAGCCTGACGAGCCTGGTCTGCAAGGCCATGGAACGTATCATCATGGAACTCATAAACAAAGACATTGGTAACCTCCAAACTCTGGATCCCTCCCAGTTCGGGTTTGTGAAAGGCAGATCATGCCACCTGATCGACTACTTTGATGCAGTCACCAAAGCCAGAGATGAGGGTAAGGTGGTTCACACAGCCTATCTTGACCTTGCCAAGACTTTTGACACCATCCCCCATTCTGGAATTATAGCTAAACTCACTAAACTAGGTATAAATCCCTATGTCACAAGATGGGTTGCCAACTGGCTCACTGACAGAACCCACACTGTAAAAGTTGCAGACTCCAAATCTGACCACAAAGCAGTGACAAGTGGAGTACCACAGGGTTCCATCCTGGGACCTCTCCTGTTTGGTATCTACTTCTCTGAAGTACAGGCTAACACAGAAGGCCTCTGTCTAACGAAGTTTGCAGATAACTTCAAACTAGGAGCCATAGACAAGTCCCCAAATGATGTGGACATCCTACAGAAGGGCCTCGCTGAGACAGATGCCTGGTGTCAGAGCCATGGCCTCAAGCTCAATGCCAAAAAGTGTAGTGTCATCCCCTTTGGTAAAAACTCTATACCCATGAACTACCACATAGGCAGAAATCTACTTAACACCGAATGTGTGATAAGAAACCTTGGGACCCAGGTGGACAGTAGTCTCTCCTTTGATAGTCACATCGCCACAGTAGTCAGGAAGTCCTTCTACGTGGCACACATCATAAAAGGGTTCTCATCCGGAAAAAAGAATTCATTGTTCCCCTCTACTCGACACTCATTAGACCCATTATAGAGTACAATGCCCCTTTTGGAATGTACCTCACAAGACAGCTGCAGCAGCTGGAAAGGCCACAGAAGTACCTCACAAAGAGGATTACTGGCCTCAAACAAATGCCCTACACTGACCGCTTCGAAAAACTCCAGCTTTACTCCGTAGCATATCCCTACTCCGAGGTGATCTCTGCCTAACATATAAAGCTATGTCAAACCCAGAGCTGTTGGACATGCTACACCTAAAGAAATCCCAATCCCTCCGAGCTACACGCTCTAGAGAGCTAATAGACAGGACATGCTGGAGGGATAGATTCCTGTCCCAGAGACTTCCCATACTCTGGAACAGGCTACCCATCTATGTCAAGCAAAGTTCTTCATTAGCACTCTTCAAGAAAAATCTTGATGAGTGGATGGGAAATAGGAAATACACCCTGGGGATCACTTCTGTGTCTCTGTTCGACAGTGGCACAGGAGAATAATTTTCTTGGGTGGCGTAAGCCAGGGAACCTTGTTGGCTAGGCTTACGTAGGCCCTTGGGCCGATAGCCTAGTACCTACCTATGAACCTATATATAGTTCATGACATGGAAGACTGCCTAACTCATCAGTCTAATATCTGGAAGGAAGAGCATCTGAGTTGTAGGCTGTCATGGTGGTGAACCCTGTTTAATTTTCCATAGAGAGGTTTACTTTAAGAACAAATCTTTCCTTCATGCCAATAGTGGTTTTGGCGTTTATGTTGAATCAAGCCATCAATCTCCCTGTTTATCAATATCCCCCCAAAAAAAAAAAAAAACTGGGAGAAAATATTTTTCACACCGGTAACTTGGGTATTATCTTGACAGAATGGAGTCCTTTAGGAAAGCCTATTAGCTGTTTATTTCCTATAAAAAGAATAAAAAAAATGGTCAGCCAGTATCTAAAAAGGGCTATTTCCAGATGTCGTCTTAGGCTTTTTGTTATTCCCACCATGGTAAATCCAGTCCAGGCAGCGTCAACCCTTATTCCATTAGGATCTTATCCTCCTCTATTGGCATATTGGAAAGGGGTGGACTCTAGAAACATTCTAGAGGCAGCCACTTGGTCTTCTGTACATACGCTTACTAAACATTGCAAGCTAGATTCCTTTTCTAGGGCTAGATCTCAGTTTGCTATGACCATTCTCCAAGAGCTTCTAGATCCTAATCTTTTCTCCTCCCAGGTTGTGTAAGCTATAGTAATCTAACCATTTGGCATAGGCTGCTGCAACAGTGAGACAGATGAACATGTTATAGTTGTGTAAATTTCACTTAATAGTAGGTGTTCAAAGTCCTTACTGCTACAGTAGCCACACCCTCTATCCACCCCCCCCCCCTCTTTATTTTTCTCTGTTTTTGTATATAGTTGATTCAGGATAGCTCTTTTCCTTCTGGGGCAAGAAAGTCCTGAAGACTTTGGCACCCCCAGGATGATGGATTTCTCCATTAGGGAGCTCATGCCCTAGCAGCCTTGATGCATGTTTGGAGACTGGCCAGCTGTTATATCCTAGGAAGGATATAACACTTGGCGTGGATTACTGCAGCAGCGAGGACTTCAAATATGTACTGTTATGGTGAGTGCAACTTGGCATAGCTGTACTTTCTGAATTTAACAGATGATGGAGTGAGGTGTGGGGGCTTGGTGTACATCTACTTTGCTGACAACTTGAGTTTCATTACCAATCCCATGGGAGAAGGGCATCAAAATGGTTAAGGTGTTTACGTTACAGGTGCAAGGTACAGGATTGATTTTCCCCTTTGGTCACTATCTGGTTATTGGCTAGATGTTTAATAGTCAGCAGACTGATTGCCTACTATTTACTAATGTCAGATAATTGAGTGACCCTGTCCTTTCTCAGGAAATGGGTTGAGGGTCCCAGTTACCGTTTTTTGTCCATGATGAACACTGAGATGGTCAGTAACAGAATAGTTGTCAAAAACTTTATTGCAAAGGGAACTTCCAAGATGGCTGCACATTGAGTAATAGCTTAATTCTATCTGTCCGAGTGTAAAAACAGAAACTTCGCCAAGAAAGCCAGAGGACCTAGTTTACTGAGTAAATTTTAGTAACTGGCTAGTAAGTGCACTGCCTGGGTGCCAGGAAAAAAGAAATACAGAGAACCTAAAGGAAAATCAGCTACAAAAGGCAACGAAAAAACACTGACTAGGAAAAGTACTGCAGCTGGTCAGCAAAAGTAGTGCAAGCTCCAGACATGATTTCCAGTAACCTTGAGGAAAGTGTAAGGCAACTGCACGCAGCCCTAACTAAAATAAATGAAACACTGATGGGGTATATCAACTCAAACAATAAAAGGCTTGAAAAAATGGAAGAAGCTTTAAACTGATATTCAGATGATGTGGTAAAACTGCAAAGGTCAGAGGTTGAAATGAAGAAAAGGCTGGCTGAATATGAGACTGCATAAGAAGAAAGGTTTCAAAATATAATAGAATTAGAGGACAGAGCACGTAGGAAAAACCTGAGATTTTCTGCTGTACCCCAGAAGCTGTAAAGAACAGACTGTATTAATTTTATGAAAGCACAAATAAGCAACTGGACTGGTATTCCATAAGAGGAATTGTTAACTGAAAGGGAACATTGTTTATATGCTCCAAACCTGGCTATGAGAAAACAACCTAGACCTTTAATAGTAAAGATGCAGCCTTACGAGCAGAAGGAGTTGACACCGACAAAACTGTGGCAGAAGAACGAAGTACTAAAAGTGGGAGACAGCAGAGTGTTTGTGGAGAATTACTACTAATTATACACCAGACAGAAGAGGATTCATGGTATGTTGAGAAGCAGGCATGAGATTCAAACTGTTGTACCCAGCTATCTTCAAAATATTTTTCCCTGGAGGAACAACATTTTTTAATGAAGTACATGCTAAGAAAGAAATAGAAAAGTTTGTCCAACAAAAAGTAAGCTGTGAACAGGAGGAGATTCTGCTTCTTGTTCTTCTGGTAATAAAGACCACAGAGAGACTATGCTAGTGAAACCTTTTCCAGTGTTTCAATGGAAAATGATTGAGAGGGAAAAAAGCATAAGAGTTGACTAGAAACATTAAGAGTGTGTTAGAAATGAAGCCGAGATAGGGTTTGAGAGATGGAGATGAACAGGAATAGAACAACATTCTGAAAATATTGGACTTTAAGCTTGTAGGAGACTTTAAAGAATATCTTTAGAAAAAGTAGGAGAAAATTACATAGGAAAAAATGGGAAATGTGGGATCAATATATTCAGAAGAGGAACGAGGTTTAAAAGAAGGCAGGATTTAAATGAGCTTTGTAATAGCTGACTGACAATGACTGGATACAATATAAGTGATGTATAATGTTTGCAGCTACAGTTGTGTTGACGTGGTTTGTAATGTATAATGTTTGCAATGGAGATTGTGTTTGTATTGTTTATTTTCATTTATATAAATGCAAATTGTGTCATATGTGATAATTTAATTAAGATATTTCTTGTTTAAAAAAAAATACTAAAAACAGAAAGAATGATCTTATTAATGGGTACTAAGTGAAGAATCAGAAAGCCAAAGGGCAGTGAGGGAAATGTAATTAAAATCATTTTTGAGATTATTTTCAAATAGATCATTAACACAAGGAATGCAAAGTGTTCTAAAACACTATACAACAAGAATTATAGAAGTCCTGTTATAGAAACATGGAGAAGGGAGTTTCTAGTCAATTAAAAGCACATTCTACAAGAATAGTTTCTGTTCCCACAGCCTTTTTAAGAGGAAAATTAAATCTGTATCACTGTTGCTGTCTTCTCCAAGGTTCATATCTTTTTCCAGATATTAAAGCCTTAACTATGTGTCTGAGATAAATGCAGTCACTGATACAACTGTCTTTGCTCCTGGCTGTAGTGTTTTTGAAAATAAATTTTGAGGTATCTTGGAATAGAAGGATCACTTTTCCTTCATGTTTCTGGGAGGATGGGTGCTACCTCTGGTTTGTCAGCAAAGTAATATTTTTTGCAGCCATTTTACAAAGAGGAAGGGAGAAAAAAAATATTTAAGGGCAGACTTTCTCATGATAATGCTGCTTAGGATTCATATCCTCATGGACTTGCTTACTGAGATATTCCTTAAGAAAACAGGAGTGATGGCTTGGGTACTACTGACATCAGTACATTTTTGTGGTGCTCTTAGTAAAGCCTTATTTCTCTGTTTTTCTTCTTAATAACATTTCCTTTAGAAGATGTTTTATAAGCTGCATGAGATTAATAATAATTTATAATACTTGCACATCATCATTGTTTTATATAGATGAGTTTCCAGTTTTTATTTTTTTTTAGCAAAAATGTCATTCTCACAGTTGAAAATGCTACTGGGGTCTTCACTCTCACTAACTGCTTAGAACTGTATCCTTTATTGTATCACTGAAAGCCATACCTCTCAACCTGTTAGTGCAGTAAAGTTGGGGAGAACCTTAAATAATGGAGACAAAGACCCAAAAATAGGTTCACATTTTAAGTATTGCTCTTAGAAGCGTAGACTGTTGCTAGAATAACAGGATTTGTGTTAGCATGCATTTTCTGAAAGATATGAAGTCACTCTAAACCTCATATGTTTGTCATTATTTAGTGACTTCAGTCCTAGGTGATTTGTCAGAAAATCACAAATTTTATGAGGAACAGACAAAAATATGATGCAAAAATGTGAGCATTCTGTGAAAATTTGGGCAGTTGCGAAGGATGCTGAAAGTGAACATCATTCCATATGTATGGTTATCTCAACAGAGCCACCTTGAAGATTTGTATTTATGGCAAGTGTGCTATATAATATTTTTTTTCCTCAATGATTTGATGCTACAGTAAGCAATCTCCCTTTTCTTTACCATCTAAATGAACAGGAAATACACTGGCTGACAATGTTGAATAATAAAGTTTGCTAATATTAACCTTTGCTAATATTTTTTGAATTGTGATGCTGGACAAGAAATTTGGATTTTTGTTTGTAAACCTGATTAGTGAGCTGGTCCTTTTTGCTTCCATTAGTACAAATATATGTAAGTAAAGTTTATTGTAGCCAATCAGCTGGCATGTTTTTTGGAGGTGAGAAGAAAAAAAAACATATAGCTGTGAGGAGAACATGAAAGGTTCTACACAGAAACCTGAGCTCAAGAATGAACTTTTGCGCTGTAAGACAGAGATCTAACCACTGCATCTCTCTGCTGCCTAGTTAGTAGCTTTCATAGCTGCATTGTTGCCATATTACCAACACTATGTAATGATGTCATAACATTGAGCTATATCATTGTCCATTTTGTATGACTCGTAATATTCTCATTTAAGCTTATTACTTATCTTCCCTTATTCAGGTAAGGGTGGGTGGCAGTGATCTTTGCCTTATGACATCCCACCTGGAAAGCACCAGAGGTCAGGCAAAAGAGCGCCTGACTCAGCTGAACACTTTATTTCACAAGATGAAAGAAGTCCCAGAGTCTTCTGTTGTGATTTATGGAGGAGACACAAACCTTCGTGATCAGGAGGTAAGCTTCTGTCAGTTAGGTTATCTGTGTATGTGGAAACTTTTGCAGACTCCCTTAGAAATGCATGTATGTTTTGCTAGCAGATGTTAACTTTTAACTGTAGAGCCACATAAAGGCTAAATGCCAAGTTATCCATGTGTAATTTTCTTTTTTAAATAACATTTTTGTTCCACTTTGCCCCCATGCCGTCTGACACAAACACTGAACCTCTACCTCCTATGTTCCCTACTAGCTTGTTCATTTCTACTGACCCCTCCCCTCCCCCCATCCAAGATAGGAAGACAATACTGATGTCATGGTAGTCATTCATTGGGTGTTAGAAGTCTTTTTGTGTTCCTAACACACACACACACACACACACACACACACACACACACACACACACACACACACACACACACACACACTCACACTCCCGTTGTGGCCAGAAATTATGGTGCAGTACTTGGTAAGCCTGGCTAGTGCAACTGTACACTTTTAAATGTCTGCAATCTCCATTTTGAGTGTTTGTACACTCATTAGTGGGCTTAAACCCTGCGAGGTCCATTGCTGGAACTGCAGTACCAGGCCTTCCCCCAGCTGGAGTTCTTGAAGCAGGACCTTGGCAGTGCCCTTCCCCTGAGATGGGGAACCTGATGTAGAATGCTAGCTGCCATACTTCCCTGACCTGCTTTTTACAATTCCAAGGTTGCTAGCCAACCCCAAGTCATAGTCATGGTCTAAACCTTTGTGTTGTGCAATTTGACTGGTAAGGGGCAGTTATGACTCTCTTTCATAGGGATGGTAACAAGCATAGAATTGCAACTCTAAACCTGATGGTTTACCCTCAGTTGAAAGGAAGATTATGGAATCACTTTTGAAGAAACTAATCTTAGAATATCTAGAAATTTCTGGGGCACAGGGCCTAAAATATTACTGATTCAACTGGGAAGGTCATGCATAAGAGTGCTAATAGATTTTTCTTCAAACAGTACTGCTGCTTATTCCAACAAATTCTTATTGCTAAATGCTAATACATTTGTTTGACTGGTAAATGAGACATTAGATCTTCAAAAAATAGTGAATGTAGTCTGCTTAGACTTTAGCAAGACATTTGGCAAAATACTATGTTGAAGGTTAGTAAACAATTGCTCAGACTTGGAGTGGGTTCTAGGTTGGTGGGTTAGGAAAAATATTACTTGGGTAATTGGACACACCTTGTTATTGTGTTATACTTAGTAGAGCTCACTCATTGAAAGGGACAGTAACCAGCAGGGATCACTGATTTTGCTTTTTTTTAAAATTAGAAGATAAGCACTAGTTACATGCAAGAAGTCACTTGAAGTGATGTTCTTATACAGCCCTGATTTAATAATAGTATCTTTTCTGCTCTTCAATGTGATGTCCTAAAAGTTTACTATATTATCAGTGACCTCAAAATCAAAGGCTCTTCTTTATCATTTAAAGAGTTGACAAAAATAATCAATTTCTAATTTATAACCCTTATATAGTAATAGTAAGTATTCTATATATTGTGCATATTTCATTAAATTACTGGTCATAAAAAATATTGCTAACCATGAAAGCTAACCATGAAAGCTCTTTCAAATTATGCCAAAAATATATTTGCATAAGCAGGGACATAGAGGGTACCCATAGTTGTGCTTTTCATTTCGGTAAACCACCCTTTCTCATATTTAACATGTTATATGTTAGGCAAAACTGCAACACAGACAATAAAAATTAGATAAGAAGGGACCCTCACTCAAATAATGTGAAACTGATCTGATGCCATACTGATGCTGTAGGGGTATATAAAAACTTTCAACAACCAGTAACAATTGTCACACCACTCTGTTGTTTTAATACAATATTCTGTCCTATTCATAAATTCTTTGAGTATTGTCTGAAAAGATCCTAACTCTCTACAAATAACTTCCCGCAAAAACAGAAATTATGGAACACTCAGTGGCTATGTAAAGACTTATGTATTTTTGGAACGATATAAAAAGTGCCTGATAATGGATATTTTACAAATAAAAACATCAGCATCCTTCTCTTTCAGAAAACGTAAATGTTCCCGGTCTTTAATCATTACGGTAATTCTTCATTAAATTCATCCATTTTCTGTTGCTCAGTAACCAGATGATCTGCTTGATTATTTGCTTAAGGGTTGCACATACTTAAATAGTCAAACCTGTTAATTTCTCCCTCTGTCAGCCTTACAAAAGACTAATTTATTTTTATGTTTTTAACCACTGTAGTCCATTCTATTATTCTAACTAAGGTTGACCATCCTGGTAGAACTCGTATGATTAAGAAATTTCAGCTACATATATTTTCAAATGCATTAATTGTAGCATTTATTTTAGTAGGAATAAAACTTAAAATGTAGACAGGTTTTTGCCCAAGATGCTTTTGCTGATAGAGACCCCCCCCCCCCGGTGTAGAGGGGGGGGTTAACATCAGTAGACGTCACCCCAGGGGGAGAGTTAGAAAGTAGAACCAAGGGTTTTGAGGTCCCTTTACCAAGAAACTCTTTCAGTGCTCCTTAATGGTTGCCCAACTGCTGCACTCTGAAGGTAGTTGGAGGACACTTATCTTTGCACCCTCACCCCTGGCTGGCCATCACTCAAGAATTGTGACTGCAGAAGATAATCACCATAGGCTATATTATTCCCTTTGCTTTCCCCCCAACAAGCAAAAAGAGAATCCCCGATGTTCCATCCAGTCAGAAGGGATTAAAAAATGCAGAAGTATCAAAGCTGTTAAAAAAAGTCAGTCATCCTGGAGATTCCACCAGACCAGCAAGGATCCGAAATCTATTTAAGATTCTTTTTAGTTCTGAAAACAGATCAGGGACATCGGGTTGATTTTGGACCTCAAATCACCTGAATCATTTTGTGAAACAAAGTTCTGACTGGTCACAGTTCATTCTTTTCTACCCCTTCTGAGGAAGTACAACTGGATGTGCTCGATAGATCTTCAGGACACCTGCTACCATGTCAAGACAGCGAGACAGTCCAGGAGATTTCTCCATTTCCTGGCTGGGAGCCATTCACTTTCAGTTTAGAGCACTGCCATTTGGTCTCACCACAGCCGCCATGGTGTTCACCATATGCATGGCAGCAGTGATGGCATATCTAAGGCTGCAAGGATTTTGGGTGTTCCCCTATTTAGGTGACTGGCTCCTCACTCTCACTGCACCCACCAAGGATCTGTTTATCCAGTGCTGGGACTTCTTGCCCCATTTATCTCCATACATGGGGATCCCTAGAAACCTCAGCAAAAGTCATCTGACATCAACATAGACAGTAGAGTTCATAGGGTGTCACCTGGGTTCAACTTCCCAAGTTGCCAAACTTCCAGAATCAAGGGTTCTATTTCCAAGTTGCCAAACTCCCAGAATTAAGGGTTCTATCGATCTATCATCAAGCTTCTAAGGGCCTGTCTTCAAATCCTCCAGCAAGGCTAATTCTCTGTCTGTTGGGTTCAGTGGCTGCTTCACACTGGTGCCTCAGACAAGATTTTACATGACACTGGACTGTGTACAATGGTCAGTGATGCATCATTCCCTTCAATTTCTTGTACAACTCATGTCAGTATGTAGGAGTCACATTCATTGATGGTTGACCTCTCCTGTAGTCACACAGGGTTGATGCTTCACCTTTCCTGCACCGATGGCAACTGTGACCACAGATGCCTCCCTTCTGGGGTGGGGGGTATTTTGAAGGAAAGATGGTTCAAGGTATGTGGTGAATGACAGAGGCTAGACTTCACATCAACTTCTTGGAGATGAGGGCAGTCCTCCTAGCATTGCAGGCATTCCAGGCATTCCAGGACTCCCTCCTCAAGGGTGTGATATCCATCCAGCTGGACAACATGGAGTTGATCTGGTATATTGACAAACAAGAGGAACCTCTTCACACCCATTCTGGCAGGAAGTTGGCATTTGACAGTGTCTTCGCAACACTTTCTGGTGGCAATACAGATCCCATGGAGTTCCATTGTCTTGGCAGATAAACTGAGCAGGTCTGTCTGTCTCACAAGTGGTCCCTCAACCATTCAGTGGGAATCTATGGTTTTCAGTTGCTGAAGCTAGCCATGCTGTGATTTTTTTTGTGTGACCCGCCTGAACACCAAGTGCAACAGCTATTTTACCCTGATCCACTCGAGGGGCAGTCACTAAGGGATGCTGTAGTCCACATTTAGCCCCTAGGTCTTCTGTACACTTTACCACCTTTTCCCTTTTTAACAAAGTTTCTGTAGAAAGCCATAAAATGCAAGGCAGTAGTGATTCTCATTGCTCCCTTCTGGCCTCAGCAGGTGTCGTTCCCTTTCCTCTGTCCTCGTCTGAAACAACTTCCCTTGATGCTAGGCTCTCTTCCAGACTTCCTTCTGTCTATCCAGTCTGGACAGACTCACAGAGACATGAAAGCCCTTTAATTAATGTAACGGTTCCTCCTGTTCCAATGATGACCAGGAATGCCAGACCCTTCACTGGTTGTTCATATTTTATCATCATCACAGAAACAGAACACAAGGAAAGTTCACAAAAGTAAATGGAAAAGGTTTGCTTTCTGGTCTTCCTCCAAAGGCTTAGATCCTTTTCAGCACCTGTGCCTTCTATCTTGAATTTTCTGGCAGGAATGTTTCAGGATGGTGCTAGTTTCTTGCAAGTTAAGGTCCAATTAGTAGCGATAAACAAATTTCACTTGGGAGAAAACTAAAACCCTTTTGCTCTTTGAACATTTCTAAGGTATTTTTAAAGGAAACTTTTCTTTTGAGACCCTCCTATTAGAGATCCATTTCCTCTGTGGGATATTACTGAAATGCTTCAGGGCCTAACCAGACCTTATTTTGAACCAGCAGCTTTAGCAAAACTGAAATTTCTGTCTTGGAAAACATTTTTCCTAGTGGTCATCACATCAGCTAGGTGAATCTGATTTGCAAACCTTAGCTTACAAACCACTCTTCTTGATTTTTCCTAAGGATAGAGTATTCCTTCAGACCAACACACACTTTCTTCCTAAAGTGGACTCTGAAACAAACCTTAATCAGACTATTAATCTACCAGTTTTCTTCCCAAATGAGGGAATATATTGTACAGTTGATGGATGTTCACCAGCAGCTGAGGCTTTACGTGGATCATACCAACTTTACCATACGTTGGAATATCCTTCCATGTGACCACCCAAGGTTATTAGTAGCTGGGGAATTTGTCCATCTCTTGAGTTGGATGGAAAAGACAACATTGGATGGAAAGTTATGTACTTACTGTAATGCTAGAGCCATGTTGTCCTCTTCTGTCCAGCTCAACCTTCTAGTCCTCTCTCCCCCCTTACCAAAACAGTCATATATTAGCCCTTGACTGATTGAATGGACCTGACTAGGGCCTTCTCTTGTATTCAGCCATGAGCTGACTCCTCATCCTTTCTTTATTTGATATGTTATTTCAACATTTTTGTTATCTGTTGTATGAAGGGCTAGGTATAAGTGGACAAATTTGATCTGCGGTATTGTGGGGGCAAGAAGGAATTATAGGTAGGGAAGGAGCCTCCACCCCAGATCCAAGAGCTTGAGAAAAGGTGATGAGGTGAGATCTGATAACCAATCTGTTGAGCCGCACGTAAGAAGATAACATGGATGTAACATTGTGGTAAGTACATAACTTTCATATACATATACAAAGGGGAAAACATCAGCAGTTCTTTTTTTCTGTAAGATTGTTTACAAGTCTTTCTAATGGTGCCATCTGGTCTACCTCCAGAGATGTGGTAAATACACTACATTTTCATTTTCTCATTTTACTTAGTCGACTGATTGTTAAAATTATCTGTTAGAGCTTTGTTAAAATTATCTGTTAGAGCTTTGATTTAGAAGTCTTTCTGATGCCTGTGTCCTCCTGGGAAGGGTCACCAACAAGTGTGTTTTTAGGTACAGTATGCCACCAAGGGTTTCTTATTTTCAGTGTCTCTTCTGCCACATGCCTTCTTATAAATGTCTAAGTGTAAATTCTGTGTTTTTTTCAATAAAGACCATTTTCCAAGAAGCACAGATTCTTATAGCCCTTTTACATGACAAGAAGCCACCTGTATTAGAAAAAGGGATGAACCTTCTGAATCATTGGGAGAGTTACTGTCATCCAGATTGATTTGGGATTCTAAGTGCCCTAAATATATGACCAAACACCTAGCAGTGAAAATGTGCTGTGGGCATAGAACAGGAGGCCATTATAAATCTGTTGGTCCTCGTGAGACCTGAAGGTATGGGTTGTTTAGAAAGATAGATTTTTCACCCCTGAGCTATATCATCTTCTGTAATATGCTTGACTGATAGAGCCCCTTTGGAGGCTGACAGTGGGATATAGGTTTCTTAGTCTCACCAGACTTCAGTAGAAATTAGTGCTGCTTCACAGTCAAATGTTGCCTTCCAGCCACCTGCTGGTACCCAGTGTGCTGTTTACACTTTCAGATGTCAAACTCCTGCCACAATTATCGTGATTTTTTTTTTTTTTTAGCTAGGAGAGTATAGGCCCTGGAGAAAAAGCTACTTTTACTGTTTTGCTTGAGAAAGCCAAACAGGTTGAGCTAGCAAAGTTGAATCCAGTAATCCTGCAGCACCCTTCTATCAGTGCCTACTTCAGCTGTCTCTGGCTTTTATTATAATAATTTTGTCAAAGAACATGTGGCAACATGGCTGAAAACCTGTGTTCCTTCTCCATCAGTTGGTGAACTTCTTGCCATTAGAACCATGTGGGATGGCTGCTGCCTGGAAGAGGGGAGAATCTTTGTGACAATAGGAGGTACTGCCAGCCATGCCAGGAGAAGTAGGGCAGTGGATGCATGACTTATGTCAGCACAGCTAGCTGGAATTTTGTAAATAATTATATGTCATTTGTATATCAAACTGATTTGTACAGATGTTTGTGCTGAAAATGTGATTGTGAGGTTTGCTTGTGTTAAAATGCATCAACAATGCACCCTGCTGGAAAGAAAATAAATGTACATATATTATTGTAACTGAATTAAATGTATATGCTTTAATAGAGCATACTGGGACAGCAAAGGTTAACCAGCTAGCTTACTTTAAGAAAATAAGGGAAATCTAAATGAGCTGATAAACCATTAAAATGGCACCACACAGTGCTGAACAAGCTCGAAGACTGTGGGTCTAGAAGAAGCCTTTGTTCATTAGCTCAGTAAAAGAGGGGAAGCCCTAGGCACTGCCATAAACATTTAGCTGTGTATTGTAGCCATCTATGCTAAATTTCCTGTCTCAGCTTCATAGGGGATACTGTAAAAACCTAGAGCAGGTGACCAGATGAGGTAATTCTACAAGCCATCTTGGATATTATATTTTACAGGGAGTAATCTTTGAGTATAAAGTATTCTGTTGTGAGGAACCTGACTAGAAAGATGGCTCACATATTTCATTGTGCCTTGCTCTATCAAGTAAGTTATTAGGGAATAGTAATTTTCCTAAATGTAGTCAGGAATATGGTGAAGCTTAGTTTAGAGATTGTTTTTCTTTATTTGTATGAGTCTGACATCAATGTTGTTTTCAATATGTCCTGTGTTTTGAACTCTGTGGTTTACTGTAAATATATATTTAGTATTTTTTATTCTTTTATGATATATATATATATATATATATATATATATATATATATTCATTTTCATTGTGGCTGGTCCTTTTTAGTAAATATTTAAGCTTTGAGAGAATTTGCACATATTTATTTGGTGATTAGGTTCATAGGTAGGTACTAGGCTATCTGCCCAAGGGCATTTTTAAGCCTAGCCAGAGTGTGTCGGCTTTCGCCGCCCCATTGATTAATTAACTGAGCCTCTGTCAAGCAGAGCCAATGAAGTGATCCCAGGGGTGTATTTTCTGTTACCCATCCACTCGTCAAGGCTTCTCTTGAAGAGTGTTAGTGTGGGGCACTGCCTAATGTAGTTAGGAATTTTGTTCCAAAGCATGGGGAGTCTCTGTGACAGGAATCTATCCCTCCAGCATGTTCTATTTATTGTTGTGGCGAGGTTTAGCACACTAGAGCGCGTGGCTCGCAGTGACTTGGATTTCTTTAGGTGGAGCATGTCCATCAATTCTGAGTTGGACATAGCTTTGTAAGTCAGGTGGAGATCACCTCTGAGTAAGCGATATGCCACTGAGTACAGCCGGAGTTTTTTCAGTTGGGCTGCATAGGACATATGTTTGAGGCCAGTAATCCTCTTGGTGAGGTGCTTTTGTGGTCTTTCCAGCTATTGGAAGTGTCTTGTGAGGTACATCCCAAATGGGGCATTGTACTCTATGATGGGTCTGATGAGTGATGAGTAGAGGGGCGCTATAACCTCTTTATTTCTAGATGCGAACCCCTTGGTAATTAGATGGGCCACATACAAGGATTTCCTAACTACTTTGGCAACATGATTATCAAAGGAGAGATTACTATCTACCTGGGTCCCCAGATCTCTTATTACCTCTTCTGTATTAAGGGGGCTGCCGCCTATGTGGTAATTCGTGGATGTTTTTTTTCCCCAAACGGGATGACTATGCATTTTTTGGCATTTAGCTTGAGGCCATGACTTTGACACCAGGTGTCTGTCTCAGTAAGGCCTTTTTGAAGGATGTCCGTGTCAGCCGGAGAGTCAGTTATGGCTCCCAGTTTGCAGTCATCGGCGAACTTGGTTAGCCATAGTCCTCCTGTATTTGCCTGTACTTCTGAGAAATATATGCCGAACAGTAGGGGTCCCAGAACCGAGCCTTGCGGGACACCACTTGTGACTGATTTAGAGTCGGACCTGGAGCCCGCTATTCTTATCGTGTGAGTTCTGTCTGTAAGCCAGTTGGCAACCCATCCTGTGACGTAGGGGTTTATGTTCAGGCTGGTGAGTTTTTCTATAATACCCGAGTGAGGAATGGTGTCGAACGACTTAGCGAGATCAAGGTAGGCTGTGTGAACCACCTTTCCCTCGTCTATGGCCTTAGTGACTGTCTCGAAGAAGTCAACCAGGTTTAGTAGGCATGATCTGCCCTTAACAAAGCTGAACTGGGTCGGGTCAAGTGTTTGGAGGTTCCCAATGTCTTTGTTAATGAATTCCATGATGATGCGCTCCATAGCCTTGCAGATCAGGCTAGTCAGGCTTATGGGGCGATAGTTACCAGGGTCAGTTGTGGCCCCTCTTTTGTGGAGCAGAATAACCATTGCTGTGTGCCATTCTATGGGCACGTAGCCTGTGGAGAGGCTGAGGGTGAACAACGTGTTTAGGTGGGGGGTTAGTTCGTTCTGTAGTTCATGCAAGACGCAGCCTGGGACACCATCTGGCCCCATTGATGCTGTGTTTTTGGCTTTTGAAAGGGCTGTTTTCACCTGTGCTTCTGTGATTTCTGGGACACTACACTTTTCCAGTATCGTTGTGGGCCCTTTTGAAGGTGAGAGGGAGGTGAAGTTTGCACTGAATCTATCTGCCAGGATGTTGGCAATATCAGTAGGTTCAGTATATTTTGTGCTATTTTGCACTAGCTCAGAGCATATCTGCGAGTTGCCACTTAGATTCTTGACATAGCTAAAGAAGGCTTTGTGGTTATCTATCGAATCCTTGGCTATTTTTCTTTCGAAGTTAGCCTTGGATGATTCTATGTGGGACCTTAGTTTCTTACTGATACTGATCAGGGATGTCTTTCCTTCTTGGGATTTGCTTTTTTTCTGAACTAGTTTCCTCCTTCTGCTGTATAACCTATTTATGGCAGGGGTCCACCAGACTGGTTTCCTTCTCTTAGGGGAGTGAGTCTTGGTCTTGCTAGGGATGGCACGATCCATGCATCCCTGTAGGTGCTCATAGAGTGCAATTGTAAAGGATTCTGCATCTTGGGCAGTGTTATCCTTTAGCGTTGGGGCTGTGAAACTTACCACCTCTGCATTAAGTAAGGTGAAGTTTGCTTTAGAAAAGTTTTTCACTGTGGTTTTCTTGGTTGGGGTGGTGGTGGGGTGTGGACATCCAGGGTGATTAGTTTATGGTCTGATCTAACCGGTGAGGGGTTGACCTCCGGTATGGAACACCTGTTGCCCATGTTGGTGATGACTGGGTCCAATATGTTGTGGCCTCTGGTAGGGGAGTTTACCAGCTGATCCAGGCTATTTGAGTTGATAATTTCCAGGAAGCGCTGAGCCTGGGAGTTTGTACTCAAGTAGTTTTCCCAGTTAATGGTAGGGTAATTGAAATTGCCCAATATCAGGGTGTTCGGTAGGACCTTCATGTTTTCCAGTGTCTCCAGAAAGGCAGACTGGTGGTCCTGGGTCATGGAGGGTGATCTGTAGCAGGCCACAATTTGCATTGCAGATTTGCACAATGTTAGTTGCACATGGATGATCTCAGAGGTATCATGCTGCGCCACAAACTCTGGCCACACCTGAAAGGCTTGCTGTTTTGTCAAAATTACCATTTGTATTAATATTAACTTCACTCAGCATAATTGGATACCCCTTTAAGAGCCTTATAGTAACTGACTGGCGGCAGTGAATCTACCTTACAGCCTGGGCAAAGTTAGTAGAGCAGATAATCTGTGCCAGCCTTTCCCGTGTGTGTGTGTGTGTGTGTGTGTGTGTGTGTGTGTGTGTGTGTGTGTGTGAAAATAAAATCTCAGAGTGTTTGTGTGTCAGCTACTTGGGGCAGGGATACAAAGTACTGATTTCACAGTGCCAGTAGGGAGTCTTATTGGGGACCTGGGGAGAGGCAGATAGAGACACCTAGACCCCGGGCTGATTGTGTGCCCTGTGTGCTCTTAAAGAAAATTGTGTTTGATGCAGAGAGGTCTGCCTCTGTAAATACTGGCTTTATCCATTTGTACTCCCATTGCATGTCCTTCTCCAATGTCAGTGGTGAGGATTCAGGCTCCTAGATTACTGGCCAGCGTGGAGATGTCACAATCATCCCTTGAACTTTTGTTTGACTCAGATGTTGACAGTGAGGAAAAGTTGGTGTATTCCACCCAAATGTTCTCACCTTCCTCCCCAACCTCCATAAGATATTTTCTTTGTGTCCTTCATTGAAATGTTAAATTTAAGGAGAAAGTACTTTTAATTATGAGCAAGGAGCTTTTTGACTCCCGTAAGTGCTAGTTGGACTTATTCAGCATTGAACAGCCCTGGCCTACTGCTTTTCCTCCAGTTATACAGGTGTTCAAGGACAGCTTTTTGAGACCCTCATTAGAGACTGATTCTCAACCTCTGGTGCTCAGGAAGTCTGACTAATTTTACTGGGTGGGAGAGAAATTTAGATTTTTTTTTTTTTTGCATAAAATTCATTGCCTTGTCCTAAAGTGACTTCCTTGGATACATTCAGGGGATCTAAGCTGGTGCATGATAATAATACATTGCCAAATGGCAAAGAAAGTCTCATCTTGCATAGTTTCACAAACAATGTTTACGCTTCTTAGGCATCAGTGATACTACTTGCCAAACACACACATTTCCTAGCATCAAGAGGCAATCATAATACAGGTAGAGGTCATATGTGAAGAAGAACCAGATGAAGCACTTAAGCAGCATCCATCCAAATTTGTGCAAACTGCCTTGAGAGTAAGTACGTTTGTGATTAACTGCAGTATAAGACTTTTGATACCTTTGCCATAGCAGCTCTCTTCGGCTTAGTTACCAGACAGCTTGCATAGGATGTGGAAAGGCAGCTTCTAAATGTGACTTTAGACAAAGACTTGCTACATGTTTCCCCACTACAGGAAATATTCAAGAAGCTGGAGGCAAAGTGAAAGACTTTCCAGATTTTAAAACAACTTTTTCGTTCCCCAGTTCCAAATTACAACAGGAATCTGCCCTCCATACAGCAGCCCTGTTGTAAGCAAATTCATGACAGACAGTTGAAGCACAAGAGTAAGTTTAGCAGGTCTGAGTACTCCTGGCCACAAGACCAGCCTGAAGACTAAGCACATAAATGATAATCAGCACCTCTGTGATGTTGATTTGCCTGGCCTTGTCCCTATTGTTCTAAATGCTCTAGACCCTTAAGATACCCATGTGCACAGCGATAGGAGCAGGTACCTCCTTGCATGTTGTTACAGCATATGATTGTGGTAACTAAAAGCAAAGCGAGAAATACCACTGTCTCTTGAGCAGGTTGTCCATGATGGCCTGGGATGTGGCTTCAAAGCAGAATATCATAGTCCTTCAATTCTAAGTGCCCTGTTGGATCACCTGAGCAGGTCTGCAGTCCATCCTCACAAATGGAGGTTGAATCTAGATATCTTCCATAAATTTATCATGCTTTTGGAGAACCCAGACACAAACCTGCTTGCCCTAAGAACCACCAAATTCCAAAATCCTGTTCCAGGTATCCCTGCAGTTTTCATTCAGCTGGAACAAAAGCCTTCTGTGTACCTTCCCCTCTCTCCCTGTTATTTCCAAGGTTCTGAGGAAGACTGTCAAGACGGGGCCAACTTGATTCTGATTGCACCACTATGGTCAACACAACACTGCACTGGTTCTCCCTGCTCAAGGGGTTTAGTGGAAGAAGCACAAGGGTGGTCTTCATTTTATGCTGTCTTTTGTCTCGGCAATTGTGGATCTCTGTGCATCCAAATCTAAAACCGCTAAGACTTGCAGCCTGTAGGATAAAACATATTAATTCTGCAGTGGAAATACTTCCCCTGGAAGTCTTGAGCATCATTAAGGAGGCTAGGAAACTTGTGGCTGGCTCTGAACTGTAGAGGGGATAAAGCTTTGAGTTGGCACTGGAAGAACAAGGCAAGTGGAGATTTGGAGTGAGCAATAATTGCCAGCTCGCCTGCTTGGGAAGGACTGAGTAGGAGTCCAGTGACTAAGGCTTTTAAAGTGAAACTCTGATATAACTGGAGGATAGTCTTGGCTTATCAAGCCAGTGACAGCAATTCTTATAAACATGGGTGGGGGCACTGGCATGCAGAGGGGATGGCATAGTAGGCCCTTGTGGAAATGCAGATGTTCATGTCAGTTACCAAGAGTTAGGGTTAGGGCGTAATAGAAAAAAACATTCACGACTGCTTGAGTGATGGGCCAACATGGTTGGCTCTTGCCCTGTAAGGCAAGAATATGCTGATTGAAATCAGGGAACTGATGGCTGTCAGGCAGTGGGCAAGCAAAAACATCCCCAAAAAAGGATGCTAGGAGGTCTAATACTAAGAAATCCTACCTGGCAAAGTTAACCATATTCTCCTTTTACTATAGAGCTAATGGTGTTCAGCCCATGACAGCTTTTGTTCAGCAAGCCCTCCTTTACCTTTGCACCTTATTTGACTGGGACATTCCTTATTGCATCACTTAAGATGCACCTTTCAGCCATTTCAGCCTCCTTACCTGTAGAATCACCATTAGCAGCTGGACTCTCAGTGAAGTAGTTCTTGAAAATAGAAATGTACTTTATTAAGGATGCTAGTGCATCCTCCTTGGGACTGTAATATTACTTTAGAAAACGAACCTTTGCCCTTTTGAGCTTGCAGGGTCAGCCCCTTTGAAATTCCTTTCCTGAGAAATGTTTCTGGTAGCCATTACCTCACCTGGGAAGATTTGTAAATTGTGCACCCTTAAATGCAGATCACCTTGTATGGTCTTTAACAAAGGGAGGTTGATCCCTAAGACGTCTGTCTCACTCATGGCAAAAGTGGTCATAGAAATGGCACTCAGACAGGCCTGCAAGCTTCCCATGATCTTTCCAAATCCACAAAACATAGGGAAAAAATCTTGAACCTTTTGGATATGCATAAACAGCAAAGATTTTACCTAGGTAGGACATAGAATTGCAAACAGAATTGACCAGCTTTATGTATCCTTCATGCTACACAAAAGAGTAAGACCTTTCTCTAAACAGACCCCTTCTATATTGTTGATTGTCTTCTGTTTATGAGCAGTATACCAAAACAGTACAAGGCCAGATCAGGTCACACTGAGGAAGGGAAGCTTATAGTGCAGGAGCATTTTTCGGGAACATCACAGTGCAAAATATATCTGAGGCAGCAACATGAATGTCCATTTATACATTTTCTATATACCACAAGCAGATAGTATTTAAGGATGCAAAACAGAATGTGGCACTGCAGTGTCTTAATGCACCCACTCCCTCACTCTGTGCCAACTACTTTACTGTACTGTAGAAGCGATCCTTATAATGAACATAGTGCTAGTGTGTGAACACCTTAACTGCAGTTATTCAAGTGCAATCACTACTTCAGTATAGACTCCTTTCCTTTATTGATGCCTCTTTGGCTGTTATTTGGGGAAAAAATTCTCCCTTTCTGTGAGGCATCTTCTTCCTTTAAAGGATGGACTTTCTAGCGATTTTTGTGGGCATGATCAGTTGGTTTAATTGAGAACCCTTTAGTCAGAAAAAAAATTAAGAAGGTAGGGGCACCTGTTCCCCTTTTGTATCTTGTGTACTGCTGATATCTGTGGAGTTGGAGACAGGGTGGATAGTTGAAAGTCTACTTATCAGATATTTCCTACATGGGTTTCAGGTGGAAAAGCAAGAAATTTGTTCATAGGAGGTTACCAGGGTAATGGCCGTAGGGCTTTTACAAGCCTAGCCATGCAAAAAACCCATGTACCCTAACTAACCATAGTTAGATGGTCGTTGTTAGCAGAGCAATTCTGTGATCAGCACCGACTACCCCTGTACATGGACATAGATGCCAACCCTGGGGTGAATTTCTGGTCACCCATCCAGTTGTCAAGGTTGCGCTTAAACCTTGACAGTTGGATAGCTGACTCATGAATGCACATTTTGTTTTATTGTGAGGTAAAGTTCAGAGTTAATATGTATATATGTATAAATAACAAGGTATGAATGGTATCTCTCCCCCTCCCTACATCCGGGGGGGGGGGGGGTGCAGAAGAAAAAGACCTCAAAGCCACCTGTGGAAATGTTTGTAAAAAGGTATTGATAGTTTGAATATTTGATATTTTGGGTAGTAATCACTATTTTGACACTAAAGAGTACATTAATGATCACTATTGGATCACATTACTGTCATGAAAGCCTTTCCACGTGTTACGATTCACAAAACTTCAGTAATTTTAAGTATTACCTGATCTGATGTTGTCCTTTTCATTCTTCCTCATTATTGGGTCTCATATCCAACTCAGCTGTATTTTACAGACTTGTATCCTAATCTCAGACTCCTCCCTCTACCCACAGTGCTCTACCCTCTCAACAGCTTCCTCAGATCTCGTTTTATGCTTCAGTGAACAGATGCAAATTTCTGATCTCGAGCAAATGCAAGCAGTTTAAACTAAGTTTTTTCCTCCAGTTTCTATATTTCTCTCCCTTTTGAACACCTTTTCTGTTTCTTTCTTTACCTCCCCTCCCAGTAAGTTTTTTTAAACACATTAGGGTCTTTTTTTGCCTTTCTTTCTCCCTCTCCATTTTCTTGTCAGGGCCTTTCCTACCTTTTCGTCTTTCTGTAAAGAAAAAAAAATACTTTAACTGCATGTGGTTATTTTTTGTCTAGTTTTTTATCGTTGTTGGGTGAGACTGTTAAGTCTGTCATTAAGCTGTTTCCCTTTTTGCACTAGTGGGCCTATCTTCTTGTCAGACAGGTTCTATTGATATTTTTCAGCAAACTGTTCTTTTCTTCTGTGATAGCGTCAGAATGTCAGACAAACCTTCGGGTTTTAAGCACTCTTCTGCCTGTTCTTATAAGATTCCTGAGTCAGACACGCATGGGAAATGTGTATACTGCCTAGGGCCAGAACATTTACGGTCTTCCTGTCCTAACTGTCAGGGTTTTAACCCTAGAGCAATCGCAGACCGCAGGAATAAGTTGATCCTAAAAGGGCTGTTGCCTACATCATCTTCATCTTCTCCGGGGGCTAAGAGTCATCATGGATCCTCTTAAATGTTAGAAGGACTCATCAGAGCCACCAGTGAAGGTTCCAAAGCCTCAGATCCAACCTCCTTGGATCCGAGAACAACTTCTACTACTTCACATCCAAAACGCTGCTTTGATCCAACAGAAGTCATTTCTGTTCTAGGTTCCCTAGGCCTTCTACCTCCACCTCGGATCCTAAATCTAAGGATCCTACAGCTAGGAGCCAAACTCCTGAATACTCAGTCAGGACTGTTTCATAAGCCTTACCTGCAGTGTTATTACAAACTCCTAAGAGACACAAGAGGCCTGCTTCAACTACTTCCTCCAGGTCCTCTAGGAGTTTCTCCGATATGGACATAGGATGATGTGGAGATTCCTCAAAACCCTGATTCAGATAGGGGTTTTGTCAACTCTGTCCCTCTTTGGGTCCGTGAGTGTTCCTGCCAAAACTGTCCAATCTCCTTCTCCAATCCAACAAACCATTTTGGAGTCCAAAGATCCTAGATACCCGAGAGAGTTGCTGTTGAATCCGAGGAAGCTCCCTTCCTTGACTCTGACAGTTACCCTGACTTGCTCTGCTCCAATGTCAGATCAGAGTGGGTCTTGGATCTGAGAAGTCTGTGTCGGATCAAAGGGTAGGGGTTCCGCTCTGACTTTGTCGGATCCATTCCTTCCCCTCAGGGCTTGGGCTCTCAACAGCTTGGGTCCAGTTTCATCTGGAAGCTGAGGCCCCTGGTTTGTTCCCGTCCTCTCTTCCTCAGCTGTGAGAGAGAGAGAGAGGAGAGTTCACTGGGTCTGTCAGCTTTTCAAGTTGTGGAAAGGGTTTTCTCTTCTCATAGGGATCCAACCTCTCTTATCTGTGGTCCTCCCCACTGCTCTCCATTGGATCTGAGTACTGAGCCTGCCACGAGAAGTCCCCAAGATCTTCCCCCAAAGGGGGCCCCCTCTTCTTCTAATACCTCCCCTGACCATCCCTCAGAGGAGGTCCATCATAAGAAGACATGCAAAAGGAGGCACATAGACACCCCTCTGGAGTCCCTCACAGAGATCACAGATTTCAGTGAGGGAGAAGGATCCCCACCAGATGATGTCTCCTTTGGGGACATCTTAGAGATCCTTAGGCAAAGAGGTGGTTGGTATACTCAAAATCCTTCTACTGAGGAGTCCGTGTTTTTGGAGGCTTTCGGGGTGGGCCCATCTACGTCTTGGTGACCCCCACCTCCCCGGCGGAAGACATGATAAACCTAGTCTCCCACCAGGCCTAGAAGGAGATGAACACTATTGAACCCATCCTCAAGTGCACCAATAAATTGTTACCTCCCCCAAGGACAGACTGTATTGGAATAAGGGTGTTCCAGTGGATGCCATGGTTGTGTCAGCAGCTACCAAAAAGGAGCTAGTTGAGCAGAGCTCCTCTGTCCACCCATCTAACAGGAAGTCCAGAGCAATGGACAGATTTGGTAACCTCGGCTACCTTTGCTCTGAGGTCTTTGAACTACTTGGCACACTTCACTCGTTTGCAGAGAAACTTGGTCAAGGAGCTTTCCAACTCTCTTGCAGAGAGCATGTCAGCGGAACATTTCAAAAAAAAAAAATCTCCCCATCTGACTGCTTTTGCTTCTGTAACAAATTCTTCCATGAGACTCCTCTCCCATGTGGCAGGGGGCACCTCACTGGCAGCTGGCTCAGGTATTGCAGTCAGGAGACATGCCTGGATGAAGCTTTGTGATTTTGCAGAGCCCTTTAAATAATCATTTGTTAATGCCCCCTTTGATGGCTCCTCCTTGTTTGGGCCATCTGTGAAAGATACCTTAATCCACAGTGAACAAGAAGGAAAGACTCTTTCTGCTGTGGGGATCATGATGTTCTTCGTGTTTCACTGTTTCAGTCATTACATTTGGGTTATCTGCTTTCAGGTAGCCCTCAGTCGGCCTGATTAACAAAGTCTTGGGTCCTGCATCTGTTGCTGTCCCCTTCTTTCATGACGTCAGGTCATCAGGGGTATAAAACATGCAGCCGACGCCATTACATCAGTCTTTCTTGCCGTGCGGTGCCCGAAGCAGAAGCAGTTCGCAAGTGCCGGTCGGCCGACTCCTGAAATTTTCGTTTTCGAGTTTCAGAACCGAAGTCTTCAACTAAAGCTAAGTACCCTGTTGGGGAAACTTTTTCTTGCTCTTTACCGATGTCAGTAAAAGTTAATTGCATTACTTGTGGAAAGCAAATACCTCATAAAGATTTTCATTCGTACTGTATTCCTTGCCTAGGCCCTGACCACGACGTACCTTTCTGTCAATTTTGTGCTTTATTTAATCAGCACACTATCCATCGTCGGTATATTTTCACCTCTAAATATTTCGTTTCTCAGTTTAATTATCCAGAAATATCGTCAGTTAGCCATCCGACTACCAGAATTCCGAAAAAATGCAAAGATAAGGACAGGGACAGGCGGCCGAGGTCCAAAACTGCCGACGACGCTTCTCCTAAGCCAGTCGCCAGTTCGCCGGTACTCAGTAAGGTGCTTACGCAGCTCTTGATACCCGCTATTTCTGATTCGCAGGCCTCTACTGAGACTCATTCGGAGTCCGGTATGCCGCAAGATGCTTCAACAATGGAACCCGCAGATGTCTCTACCTTGGATGGGTCTGGAGCCGCTGTGCAGGCACTGGCTTCTGAAGGTGTATTCAGGCCTACGGACATGCATATTAAACTGACGCCTCCTTCTTCACTTAGGCCTAAATCTCAAACCATGCCTAAAAAACCGACACCCAGGCCACATGCTCAGGCCTCTATGCCTAAAAAACAAATGATAAGAATAGCTGAAGATTTAATAACTCTAATCAGGGGTAGCCAACCCCCCCCCCCTTCTAAGAGGCCTATGACTGAAGTTGTTTATGAATCTTCTGACCAGGATTCTGTTTTTTCTGATTCTTCTGATGATCTAGATTTGCCCTTAACTACTTCTGAGGATTCTGATGCAGAGAACTCCATTCCCTCTGCTTCCCCTCCAGAGGATTTTTCCTTTGGGGAAACCTTACATACTCTAAGGGAGCATTTCCACTGGGGAAAGCCAGGATTTTTCTGATTCAAAAAAGAGGCTTAGGGATTTCTTTCATCTACCTCAGCATAGGCCTTTAGCTATTCCTCCTGTACTAGACATTGTTGATGATGCTTTTTCGGAATCTAGTTTGGCCCCTGATTCCTTGCCTCATGCTCCCAGAAAACCTGACAGATACTACAGGGTCCCTGAGTCACACAAGTTCCTTTTTAAAAATCCTATTGCAGATCCAGAGACTATTTCACAGGGGCCCAAGGGCATTAAGGCTTCTACTGCTAAAAATCCTACCCCTTCTGATAGAGACTCCAGGGCGCTGGATAGATGGGATAAGAAGGTTTACACGTCTGCAACCTTGGCCATTAGGGCTTTAAACTGCCAGTTTCATATGTTAAAGTATCAGCAACATGTTATTGGAATGCTTAAACAGAAAATTATGTTGATTCCTGACTGTGTGGAAAATAAAGAATTACAGGATTTAATGCATTCTGCTGAACAAGTTGGAAAACATACTTTGCAGTGTGGTTTTGATTCATTAGAGGCTTCTTGCAGTGCTGCTGTTACTGGGTCTGTGCTCAGAAGGCATGCTTGGCTAAAGGAGCAATATTTGCCTGATCATGTTAAAGCTAAATTGTTGGATGCTCCCTTAAATCAGGACCACCTGTTTGGCAACAAGGCTGAGGAAGTTCTTAAAAAGATGGAAGATAAAGCTAAATCTATGCAAACTGTTAAAGATTTCTTATAAGTTCAGCCTCCTAGATTTAGTAGGCACTGGCCCTCTAAGAATTGATCCTTTCCAGCCCCTTCCAGGTCTTCTCAAGCCAAACCCAGACACAGCAAAAGCCCCAGGTTTCAGTCTCAGGGGACACACAGGACTAAGCAATGGGGGGGCTCCACTTCCAAATCTGGAAGTAATAAGACTCCCCCCATGGTAAACTGTCTCAGTGACTTCCATTTAAAATTTCCAAGCACTTATCAACTGACTGCCCATTTGGGGGGAAAGATTGCTCTTCATGCAAAGAACTGGGAACTCATTACCCAGGACAAATGGGTTTTAAATATAGTGTCCCAGGGATAATGATTTCACTTCCACACATTGTCAACACCAGTCAGGTGGCCGGACCTACCCCCGAATCAGTGGGCAGAGGCCCAAAAACAAGTACTTTCTCTCTTAAGCACGGGAGCTATTCAGCTGGTACTGGAAGAGGAAAAGGAACAAGGTTTCTACTTGAGACTTTTCCTGGTACCCAGAAAAGACAATTCATGGTGTCCTATCCTGGACCTGTCTACTCTAAACACCTTTTTGAAGATTCCAAAATTCAAGATGCTGGCTCTTCACCAATTACTTCCTATGCTAGGCAAAGATGCCTGGTTGACAACACTAGATTTAGAAGAAGCATACCTGCACATCCCAGTCAGGGAATCTTGCAGAAGATACATATGCTTCAAAGCAGGCTACACGCACTATCAGTTCTCTGCACTTCCCTTTGGCTTATCTACTGTGCCCAGGGTATTCACAAAGTGCCTAGCTCCAGTTATTGCATTTTGCAGGCAAAGAAATATTCAAATATACCCATACCTGGACGATTGTCTAATTCAGGCAGAAAGCCAGGACATACTTTTGAATTATCTGGCCTTTGTACAAAGGGTTCTAACTTGTCTGGGTACACCATAAATGAAAAAAAAATCACACCTGGTACCCTGTTAACAAATTATATTCCTGGGAGCAAGCTTGAATACAACTTCCCAGATGGCTTACCTCACACCAGAGAAACAAATTCATTTGACAACCTTCTGCAAAAAAGTGGACACAAAAACCCTGCTATCTGCAAGACAAATACTGCAAGCCTTGGGGTTCATGGCCTCCTGCATTCTTCTAATTCCATGTGCAAGACTGCATATGAGGAAACTACAGTAGTATCTAAAAAGCCTATGGTGTCAACATTCTCAGGATCTAGAAGCATTGATTCCTGTCATACCTTGCCTACGCCTAGAATTCACACCTTTCACACCACCCCCTGCCGCCCAAACCCTAACAGACACATCAGACTATGCATGGGGGGCTCACCTGGCAGGGAAGTGCATTCAGGGCAAATGGAACCCAAGTCAAATGCACCTGCATATCAATCAAAAAGAAATGTTAGCTGTACAGAATGCTCTGACGGCCTTCAAGGACCACATTCTTCCAGGACAACTTATGGTAAAGACGGACAACACCACTGTTATGCGGTACATAAACAAGCAGGGGGGTACACATTCTTACCCCCTCTGCAGACTAGCCATGGCATTGTGGAACACAGCCTTGAGCTACCAAGTGCACCTACAAGCTCAATTTCTGCCAGGAAAATTAAATACACTGGCAGACAGACTAAGCAGAAACTTCATGGACCCACACGAGTGGAAACTGGAACCAAGGATTTTCAACATGTTGACAAGCAAATGGGGAGCCCAGATATAGACCTGTTTGCCTCTCCCCAGAACTACCAATTGGACATATTTTGCACAAGGACTCCCCACAAGCAAGCCTGGAAAGTGGATGCTCTGTCCTTCATCTGAAAAAAACTATCAGTCTATGCCTTTCCCCCTCTTCCTCTTCTCACCAAAGTACTACTAAAAATCAAACAGGACAGGATGATTTTGATTGCTCCAGACTGGCCACGCCAACACTGGTACCCCCTCCTGCACAGTGTGTCACTGTTATCCCCATGGAACCTACCTCAGACTCCTTCCCTGTTGTCTCAGCAGGAGAACCAGATTCTGCACCCTCAGCTTCTAACTCTGAACCTTGCAGCCTGGCTAATTACATAATCTCTCCTTTACCATCCCTCAGTAAACCTGAGATGGATATTTTAGAGGCAAGGAGGCCTAGTACTAGAAAATCTTATGCTGAAAAATGGAAAAGAGTCTGTGCTTGGAACCAATCTCAAGGAATGAGCACAGCAGCGCCCAATTTACCTCAGATTTTACAATACTTAACTGAGATGCTTCACAAGGGCCTGTCTTTTTCCTCCATTAAAATCCACGCCTCTGCCTTTTCAGTTCATTGTAACACAGAACCTCCCCTCTTCTCTCATCCAGGGGCCAAAAATTTGAGACCACCCAGGAGAGCTCCAACCCCAGCCTGGGACCTTAACTTTGTTTTGGAGAAACTCACTTGACTCGCTTTCGAGCCAGCTGCTACTGCAGACTTAAAATTTCTTTCTTGGAAAACAGCTTTCCTTTTAGCAGTCACTTCAGCTAGAAGGGTATCTGAATTACAGGCCCTTATGGCAGTGGAGCCTTTCATCATCTTTCATGTGGACAGGGTGTCCCTCAGAACCAGTCCATCCTTCATGCCCAAGGTGGTATGCAGTGTGGCTCTTAATCAGTCTATTCATTTGCCAACCTTCTTTCCCAATCCACAGAACAAAGGGGAACGGATACTGCATTCCTTAGATGTGCACAGACAACTTAGATTCTACTTGGACAAGACTAAACCTCAAAGGAAATCTGAACAACTGCTGGTTGCATTTGCTGCAGGGGCAGAGGGGAAGGCTATTTCAAAGCAAACCATTTCCAAATGGATAGGCCATTGCATTCATTTCTGCTATAAGCACCATGGGAAACCTATCCCCCAGGGGATCAGACCTCACTCCTCCAGGGCTGCATCTACTTCCACAGCTGTTCTCAGAGGCGTCCCTACCAGGGACATCATAGAAGCTGCTACCTGGAGTTCTGTACATACTTTCACCAAGCATTATCATTTGCCAATCTTCTCTAAATCCAGAACTGGCTTTGCCACTGCAGTCTTGCAGGGTCTTATAGCTGGTCCTAATGCTATCTAAATTCCTTCTCCCAACCATAGCTTTGTGAATCTTCCCAAATGTAATGACTGCAACAGTGAAACATGAAGAACATAGTACAGTTGTGTACACTTACCATAAATGTAGATGTTCATGTGTATTCACTGTTGCAGTCCTGGTTACCCTCCCTCCAGCCCCCTAACTTCTTTTGGCTATGCCTCTACTTTCTATTACTATGCTTAAAAGCCTTTTTGGTGTATTTGTTTTTTTGTTGGAGGTGTATCATTGTACTTTTATATTTAATTGTTCCCCATTAGGGGGGCACCTGACATCTGGGGCAAGAAAAACTGATGTAATGGCGTTGGCTGCATGTTTTATACCCCTGACGACCTGACATTATAGAAGAAGGGACAGCAACTGACGCAGGACCCAAGACTTTGTAAATCAGGCCGGCTGAGGGCTACCTGCAAGCAGATAACCCAAATATAATGACTGCAACAGTGAATACACTCGAACATCTACATTTATGGTAAGTGTACACAACTGTATTTTTTCTACTTCTCATCTTATTTTCTACAGATATCAGTGAGGTAGTAAGAAGACTTGGTTCCAAAAATCCCAAGGGTCTTTTCATGATCAGCATGTGGATTCTTCCTCCAGAGGCAGAGGTAGAAGTTTTAATGGAGAAAGCTGCCCCAGGGGCAGAGGGGGGTCTGCAGAATCAGGGCTACAGAGAACCCTTTTCTGATAGGCCCTATCAGCTCTCCTGAAGCGTTGCCTGGCTGTTCGGCTCTATAGGCAGTCGGGGGTTGTTTTTCACTGTACCTAATTGCCTGGACTAATCTTACAAAAAATGCTTTGGTACTAAGCATAATATCCAGAGGTTACTACTCTCCCTTTTTCCTTCCACCGCCACAAAGGCAGACGAGTCTCCCCGATGTTCCACTCAGTCAGAGGGAGCATGTAATAATGCAGTAATAGAGGTTCAAAAAGTACTGCAAAAAATGAGTTATCTAAGAGGTCCCAACTGAACAAAGAGAATCCGGAACCTACTCCCACTTCTTTTTAGTGCCAGAGAAAACAAGGGACCTTGAGACCTCTTCTGTATCTAAGCAGTCTGAGCCTGTATGTAAAGAAGTCAAAGTTCCAGATGGTCATGGTTCAGTTCTTTCTACCTCTTTTGTGAAAGGACAATTGGATGTGCTTTGTGGACTTGCAGTACATGTACTATCACATCAAAACAGACAGATGCTCCAGAAGTCATCTGTGCTTCAGGCTCGGAGCCAGCCATTACCAATTTAGAGTTCTGCCCTGTGGACTTATTACAGTTCCCAAGGTGTTTATCAGATGCATGACAGTGGTTGCAGCTCACCTGAGTCTGCAGGGATTCCACGTGTTTCTGTATCTAGACAACTGGCTCCTAACTGCCACAACCAGGCATCAATTAATTCAAGCCAGGGATCATCTGTTTCAGACCTCCAGCTCCCTGGGCATCACTATAAATCTAGTCAAATCAGTCTCTTCTCCAGTTCAAAGGCTGGTGTTCATTGGTGCTCTGTTGGATACTTTAAATAAAATGGCCTCATTACTCCCTCATCATATAAAGACATTGAGACACCAGGTACAGTCCATTCTAGATATTCCATCTCCACCTGCAATATTAAGCACTAGGGCTTTTGGATTAAGCACTTGGGCTTCAGACCAGTTGTTTTACATTAGGAAGGTTTATGGCCTACACTGTGGTGGCAGGACAGGTAGCTTACATCCTTCTAAGTTGGGAACTGCTGACTGAGGGCTCAGTGTCTGTTATTCTAAAAGTGTATTAGTTCTGGTTTAACCACTTGGGCTTCAGGCCAGTTATTTTACATTAAGAAGGTTCGTGGTCTGCACTCTTGTGGGAGGAGAGGCTGGACTCTGCCCTTCTGTGGTTAAAGGCTTATAGTGCCTGCATATTTGAATTGTTTCTTACTGAAAATGGTACACCTTGTCTGCTGTAGCATAGACTAGATCCAGGCCTGCTGAATCTAGCTTTGTTTGTATGCTTGTTGTTTGTTTGCTTGTTATTTTCCTGAAATTCTAATTCCACCTAAAATGCGGCTTTTCAGTGCTTCTGTGGATCCCTAGTGATATCTGTATTGCTTACTGTACTTATTTCCTTGTTTCACTTGAAAGAAAGTTACTGTTTGTCATTTTTGCATTTAAGTTACCTGTAACACATTGCATTTAAGTTACCTGGCACTTGCTCACTAAGTCAGCACTAAAAAATTAAAAGCACTACACCCTCACAAACTCCCCTTGAGTACCTTGTTCCCCATTGGCCCTTTTTTTAAATTATAAAGGAATTCCCAATACTGTTCTAGCATGTCCAAAGGTTAGTTGTCAGTCTCCTCTCCAGTCCAGCTGGTGAATCTGGGAATCTTGAGGCAATGTTACAACTGCCTCATGTACACAGACAACCCTCTCCTCCTCCCAACAAATTCCAACACATGTGAGAGATGCAACCATATAGCTAAACTGGAGGGTAAGCTCTCTCAACTCAGTACTGGCGTAACCAGTCAGGAGGAGAAGGAAACAACACTCACTACAATTCCAGTCTCACATAGACCTACCACGACAGCAAACCAAACACATAAACACACAAAAACATATTCAGAGGTTCTAAATAAAAATCTGCCTAAGCAGCAGAGACCTCGAAAGCAGACACCCAAGCAACCGCTACCCCAAAACAAAACACTTGCAACACATAGCTCACAAAGCCAGTGTGCCGAACAGTCAAAGCCCTTAAGGCTAAACAACACACCTGATACACTTGTAATAGGTGACTCTATCGTCAGGCACACTGACGTCCCGCTCACCAGGCTGAACAAGGAGAAGGTCACGGTGAGCTGCCTGTCGGGCACTAGGATCCGCCACATAACACAAGCACTCAGGTCACTCCAAGGTAAGTACAAATATGACTCAGTCATTGTCCATGCTGGTGTGAATGACCCGAGACGTAACTCCCTGGACTACATGAAAAGAGACATAGAGGAGCTCTCTGAGCATGTAGCCCAGGCCGGTATAACCCTGACCTTGAGTAGCATCTTACCCTCACCAATAATGATGCCACAATATGAAGACAAGATGATCAATTTCAACAACTGGCTTAAGTATTGGTGTCATTCAAAGGGGATCCAATGCCTGTCAGCCTGGGATGACATGCTCGACAAGCCACGATGCTTCGCTATGGACGGCTTGCACCTGTCACCCCTGGGCTTTCGGATATTGGCAAAGGCTCTTGCTACCCCCATAGTGCCTTTTTTAGGTAAGGCTCAAAAAACAAACCCACCTCCATAGGTATCACAAGGGATAAGAAACTAAGAGTAATGCTACTCAGCGCCAGAAGTCTAAACCTCAAGATGCCTTTTCGAAACTCTCCTTAGCATGGAGAACATCGATATCTGTGCAGTAACAGAAACTTGGTTCAAGGCTCCCGAGGGAAACCCCAGCACTACCAGGTTACACCTCATACCATGCTTTTCGGCCCCAAAACTTGGACCGAACCACAAAAGGAGGGAGAGTATCAATATTCGTCAAAGATACCCACACCTCCAGGTTGGTGGCACATCATGAAGCATCAGAGACTATCCATGTGCAACTATCAGTGGGTAAAACTGCCTTCCAGTTTATAGCCTGCTACAGACCACCCTCCCAAACCCAGGAACCCCACTCAGCCTTCCTGAGAACACTGGAAAATATGAAGGTCTCTCCAAATACCATTATATTGGGCGACTTCAACTACCCAAACATAGACTGGGAGCATTACTCTAGCTCCAACACCCTAGCCCAAAGGTTCCTAGAATTTATAAACTCAAATGCTGTGGAACAACTTGTTACCACTCCCACAAGAGGGGAAAACATACTGGACCTGATCATCACCAACATGGGGACTCTATGCTCCAGACCAGAAGTGTATCCCTCACTGGTAAAATCAGACCATAAACTAATCTCACTGGATATTCACATCCCGACCCCACCCCCTGCCCAGAAAACCACAGTGAAAAACTTCTCTAAAGCAAATTTCACACTCCTCAAAACCGAGGTGGAATCCTTCAAAGCCCCCGGGCCTGTGGGAAATATGGCCAGACCACAGAATCCTTTATAAACGCATTCTATAAACACCTTCAGGAATGCATGGATCATGCAATCCCAAATAAACCAAGACCCAATCCTCCAAAGGCAGACGTCCTGTCTGGTGGACCCCAGCCATAAACAAACTATACAATAGAAGGAGGAAGCTACTACATGATAGAGCAAAATCCCAAAAAAGGGAAGGCATCTCTGATCAGTATTAGTAAAAAACTACGGGCACTCATAAAATCGTCTAAGGCCAGCTTCAAGAGAAAAATTGCACAGGACACTAAGGATAATCACAAGGCTTTCTTTAGTTATGTTAGGAACCTGGGTGGGAATTCCCAGATATGCTCAGAATTCGTCCAAAATGACAAAAGATACACCGAACCCACAGACATTGCCAACATCCTGACAGGTTCAGCGCAACCCCCCCCCCCACCAAAAGGGCAAATATCTATTCCAGCAGAGTGCTGCCCCCTGAGATCTCAGATGCTCAGGTAAGAGCCGCCCTCTCCAAAGCAAAAAACACAGCATCAATGGGACCAGACGGTGTCCCGGGCTGCGTCCTACATGAACTCCAAGAAGAGCTAAACCCAAACATAAAACTACTGTTCAATCTCAGCCTTACTACAGGATATGTACCAAAAGAGTGGCGTACAGCAACAGTGGTCCCTGATAAAAACTGTGACCAGGATAAAATAGCACATAAGGTTTGGAAACTCAGATGTTATGATTTACTGCTTCTGCGGCCTTTCTTTGAAGAACTATTCTTATGTCTTTTATCCAAATTCACTTTCTTTTGCATCCTTGCAAGAGCATTCTGATGTGACAGGCTGTTAATGCATTGAATCCTATATGCCTGTTGTGGAATTTTTGCATGTCATACATGACCATTTTTTTGTCTTAACCTGAAGGTTGAGTAAAAATAATAATTGATTGGTTTCTTATTAACATTTGAATTATTTCATAAAAAAACTTTTCCACTTTTTTCTTACAGGTTACCAAAGTAGGAGGCTTACCAGCTGGTGTTGTCGATGTTTGGGAGTTCTTAGGAAAGCCAGAACACTGTCGTTATACATGGGATACCAAAATGAACAGCAACAAAAATGCAGCTTACAAGTGTCAGTTACGCTTTGATCGCATACTGTTTCGAAATGCCAAGGGCACACACATAATTCCTCAAACAATGGACCTTATAGGATTAGATAAATTGGATTGTGGCAAATTTCCAAGTGACCACTGGGGACTTTTTTGTGCATTTACTCTAATTTTATAAAGCCTTTAATAAAACAGTTCCTTGATTTAATTTTATGTTAAATTTTAGTGGTGTATATGAAGCCTATTATGCCTATATTTTATGAATGTTAAGAGTGTGGTCATTTAAATAAAGTAATATAACTTTTAGAGCACATCTGATTTGTAATTGGTCTGTAGATCCAAAAATATATCATCTTATGGGATCAAGGAGCCATTCACAATTTTATTTATTTATTTATTTTATTTTACATTTGTTGACCGGGATAGTCCGACTGGATGCATGTCCATTTTCAGCGGAGGCCCGGGGAGAAAAGCTCCAAGGGTAAGCAGATACAGCATTACATAATACCAGCATTACATATTACAAACAGACTATTTAAAGATTACATAAGTAAGCAAGTTAAACAAGTTCCACAGGTTACAGTTAATCCTGAGAACAAATCAGGATTAAATTAAATTACACAGTAAACTGGTTAACAGATTTTTACACATTCTAGAGAGAGTTAGCCAGGCTTGATATATTAACATAGCCAGTTAAGTGACAAATGTTGTTTGAATCTAGTTTTAAATTGACCTAAGGTGGAAAGTAAGGTAATATCAGCTGGAAGAGAGTTCCAGGATCTACTTACAGAGTTTGCAAAGAGAGAATCACCGGCTGTGTTATTAATTTTGCTAGTCTGAATTAGTAGTTTGTTAGAGGATCGAAGCGGTCTAGGATTGTTATAGGGGGTGATAATATTTTTAAGTGCAGGAGTATTGTCCGGATTATAGAGGATTTTATAGGCCATAATCAGTTGGTTATACTGGATTAGGCTGGGTAGTTCAAGCCATCCAAGCTGATTTAGATTGATGCAATGATGTGTCCTAAAAGGCAGCCCAGTGGCAAACCTGGCAATGTGGTTGTAGCAAATTGAGAGTTTAAGGACAGTCTTGTTCAAATTTGAGAGTGGAGGGGATGCATACAGAAGGGTTGAAAGAAGGTGAGAGCGAGCTATGGCAATTTTAGCTGGAGGGGTTAGGAAGGCTTTTATTCTGTAAAGTGACCCTAGTTTTTTATTGATGGTTTTGATAGTTTGGTTAACATGTAGGTCAAATTTTAGATTATTGTCTATGATGACACCTAATAGTTTTGTAGATGGGTCAGGGGAGATTATTGTGCCATCATTTGATTTTATGGTAAAGGTGAAGGCGGTAGACCTACATGTTGAATAACAGCATTTTAGTTTTTTTGGGATTTAGGATCAGACGATGTTCAGAAAGCCAGTTTTCTATTGTATTAAAGGTGGTCTGGGTAGCTGACCATAACTCTACTGGAGATGTGGCTGAGCAAATCAGAGTAGAGTCATCAGCATATTGGATACAGCTGACTTTTGGGATGACAGTATAAAGGTCGTTAATGAAGATGGAGAACAGCAAGGGCCCTAGTATAGAGCCTTGTGGTACTCCGAGGGTGTTAGGTAGAAGGTTAGAGAGTTTGTTCTGCCAGAGGACAGCCTGCTGTCGACCATTCAGGTAGGATTGAAACCATTGGAGGACTCCAGTATCTAGACAGAATGTTTGCAGGGTGTGGATTAAAAGTTGGTGATCAACCATATCGAATGCCTTTGAAAGATCCAAAAAGAGGGCTGAGGATATATAATTATTGTTGCGATTATGGTTTATGGTGTTAGTAAAGGCTAGGAGGGCTGAAGTAGTGCTGTGATGAGGACGGAAGCCATGCTGAGTGTCTGCCATAAGGCGATTTTGGATTAGGGGGTGCATGAGTTGTCTGTGAATACATTTTTCCATAATCTTTGCAAGTGGAGAGAGTATAGCTATTGGCCTATAATTGGAGAATTCAGTAGAGCTGCCTCCTTTGTGAAGTGGGATTACATAGGATATTTTCCAGATGGTGGGAATTTTAGCTTCTACTATGGTTCTATTGATTAGTATTGAGGCAGGGTAAGCAATAGCATCAGCTGATTTTGTGGGTACTCGGCAGGAGTTGATCAGCAGAAAGTGTAGTGGGTTTTAATTTTTGATCAAGGTGCGGATAAGTGAAGTGGCGACTGGTTGGAAGCTGAGCATAAGTAGGTTTCTAGGGTGCTACTTTCGGGACCAGGGAGCTAGGAGGTAGTTGGCTAGCTAGGGCTTGAATTGTCTCAGTAAAGAATTGGTTAAAACTATCAGAAACATCTTCAGGGTTTTATCAATAGTAGTAGCAGGGATTGGGGTTGAAGTTTGTCCAGGATGTAGTAGATTATTTAAACCTGCCCAAAACTTCTGAGGGTTATTTTGATTTACTGTCTGTAAATTACAGTAGTATTGTTTTGTCTTGTAAAATTGATTTTTAGTTTAGTTCCTGGATTGCCTGTATTTAATGTGATCTTGAGGGTCTTTAGAAGAGCATACATAAAGCCCATGCTTTGTTTCTAAGGCTAATTTTGAGTTTAGAATCTATAGAAAGCCATGGTGCAGTTTTTGCCTTGGTTCTCTTTGAACGAACAGATGCATGCAAATCAAGGATCTCAAGGAATTTGTTGTTAAAGTATGCTACTGCTTCCTCTAAGGGGAGGTGTTTTAGAATAGACCAATTACATGAGTTTAGTTCTTGTTGGAATTTGGCAGGGTCAAAGTGTTTATTGTTTCTAACCTTTCTGAGTAAGGATTGTTGGGAATTAATGGTTTTGTGCTTAATTACATATGTGAGAAGGTGATCGCTTAAACCATTAAGGAGAGTACCAGAGGTGTACAGTTGGGGATGACTGTTTGAGTACCCAGTCAAGTATACTTTCTTTTTGGTTGGGTTTACCTATCTTGGTAGAGGTGGATATGATTTGTGTAAATGCATGCAGGTTAATATGGGTGGTTGGGGATTCTAAGGAACAGGTGCCCCAGTCTATGTTAAAGTCTCCAAGTAGTAGGGTTTCTTGGGGGTAGTGACATGATAGCCAGTGCAGGATATCTTCAAATGTAGATATATTGTTACCTGGGGGAATGTACATACAGATGATATTAATGCATTTATTTTTATTAAGTTGCAATTTGGTGGCAATAATCTCTGAGTTATTAATCTGAGGAGGTTATATTACATCTATGGTGACATTCAACTCAGATTTATAGAGTACAGCTACCCCACCCCCCTTTCTCGAAGCACGATCCAACCTGTGTATGTTGTACCCAGGTGGTAACACTTCATTGTCTTTAGTGGTAGGTTTTAACCAGGTTTCAGATAAACAGAGAATTTCAGGGGAGTGGACATCCAGAAGTGCATGCAATTCATGTACCTTGTTATTAATGCTTCTAATATTGAGATGACAGACTAGGAGAGAGTTAGTTGGCATATTAATTGTAGGTTTGTAGCTTAGATTACAAGTAGAGGGGGTATGTGTATCTGAAGTGAGTGGGCCAGGGTTGGAGTGAATATCACCACCAAGTATTAGGTTGAGTCTATACTTGGTGATGAACTTCAGGAATTTGTTTATTAGTTTGTGGTAGTGTTTGGTTTGTAGTTTGTGAAACAGGCTTACTTCGACTGGTATGACAAACGCACGTCACTTCATTTAGTGTGGCGATATATCTGCTGTGCTTTTAATTAACCTTTACTATAATGTTTACCACTGATGGCTATGATTCTTCTGTGTGTACTGCATATTTATTACTGTCTACTCTATAATATGCACAAGAAGTTTTCAGTCATGGCATCCAAGTGCGAAACTGTAATTTTCTGTAGCTCCCTGCTCTTCCATTCCTCAAACATAGTATTCAAAAATCTTTATCTCAGATTCATTTTTTTCACTTGGCTGTGATTTTTGTTTCCTGTGATAGATTCCTTTCATTGTTACACGTAGTTTTGTTTGATTTATTTATTTATTTGACCTTTGTTAACCGGGTTAGTCCAACTGAGCCAAAGGCCCATTTTTAGTGGAGACCCGAGGAGAAAAGCTCCAGTTAGTTCACAATCTTGTAAAAATTATAAACATACAAAAATGAACAGTTGTACAGAAGACATAACATGAGTAATATTAGCAACAGTTAACATCATTACATAACGTAGATGAGATAATAAAAGTAACAAGATTACAGAATTGGTACAAGATATAAGATGCACTTAATCTATTTGATGGAGACATGGTGCTAATACAATTATTATGCTTTAAATTCAGGAATATATTTTGAATATAAAATCCAGAAAAAATTATACAGAATTACAAGACAAAGAGAAGAGGAGAAAAGAAAGGGAGTAATACAGATTAGATGAGTAGACCATGAGTAAATGATAAATTTGTCATGTGGGGATTAGACACAGGCAGTAACAACTCCTTAGTAGATAGTTTTTAAGTTCATGTTTAAGCAGGTATTTTTGGGAGATCTGTCTTGTATTAAGGGGAAGTGTGTTCCAGGCATGGGCTACAGAGTACTTATAGAGAAAAATTCCAATATTCTTGTTAGGTTTGTAGATATCAAGGAGGAGTTTGTTGGTTGTACAAAGGAGATGACAGGGGTTGTAATAAGATACTAGGTTACAGATGGAAGGGCTGGAAGAGGCTCCATTCAGGATTGAATGGGTAATGAGTAGTTGCTGAAGTAGTAGTTGGTTAGAGAATTTGGGCCATTGGAGTGCTTTAAGGACAAGACAGTGATGGGAATTGTAAAGACTACTGGCAAATCTGGCAATTTTATTATACATCTCTTCAAGTTTGGAGAGTAGAGTAGTTTGAGTATTTGTAAGAATAGGTGCTGCATACATAAGACAAAGTAATAGAGACTGGGCTAGGGTATTTTGGAGGAAGGTGTAAGGAATTTCTGATTACGATAGAGTAGACAAAGTTTCTGTTGTGTTTTCTTTATACAATGTTGGATGTATATGTCATATTTTAATTCATCAATAATGACGGCTAGTAGTTTGGTATGGGGTTCAGGTTTAACGGTGGTATTGTTGAGGGAGATGATGGAAAAGGATTTGTGATGTGCCAGTGTTTTAGGAAGGAAGAGAAGGAGTTAAGATATTTTAGGATTAAGTACGAGTTGATTGTCAGAGAGCCATGTTTTGACAGAAGAAAAGGAGTTCTGAGTTAGAGACGAGAGATCAGGGATGCTATGTGCAGTGGTAGTAAGAGTAGAATCGTTGCATATTGAAGGAGTGTTGTGAGGTTACTGGCAGAATGTGGATTCTTAGTGAAAATATTGAACAAGAGGGGGCCTAAGATAGGTCCTTGTGGAACACAAGTGTTGACAAGTTGGAAGGGGGAAAAGGCAGTTTGCCAGTGAATGGATTGTTGTCTGTTGGTGAGGTAATTTGAGAACCAGTTTAAGGAGGAAGTAGAGAGCCAGAGGTTGGAAAGTTTAGCTAGAAGTTTAGAGTGCGAGACAGTGTTGAAAGTTTTAGAGAGATCAAAAAATAAACAGGAGACTAACATGTTGTTGTCCTGGGCCTCAGCTACTGTATGAGTGAAGGAAGGTAGTGCAGTGGTTGGGTATAAAGCCATTTTGGGTAGATGTAAGCAGGTTATTATCAAGCAGGTGTTTGAGTAGCTGGGTGTGAATACACTTTTCCAGAATTTTAGAAATGGGGGACTGGATGGCGATGGGTCTGTAGTTAGATGGATTGGTAGAGTTTCCTCCCTTATGAAGAGGAATTATGTAGACGGATTTCCATAAATCAGGGATATAGGCTTCAGTAATGGAACAATTTATGAGTATGGAGATGGGGTAGGCAATGGATTCTGCAGCAATTTTGAGAAAGAAGACAGGCAGTTTATCAGCAGAGGGGGGGAGCAAGGTTTGAGGTTTAGAAAGGAGGGATTTGATGAAGGAAGTGGGGACAGATTTGAAACAGAAGGTATTGAAGGTCATCATGTTTGGGGGTGAAGGGGAGATAGTGGAAGTATTACTATTTTGTGTATCAAGAGGAATTATGTTGGGGGTAAAGGAGGGGAAGAGGAGGTATTACTATTTTGTGTAAGTTTTCGGATTGTTTCAATGAAATAGTTGTAAGGAGAGTGGCAGTTTCATTAGCAGTATTCTGTGGGAAGGGGTTGAGAATTGGAGGATTGCCAGGATAAAGAAGATGATTAATGGAATTCCAGAATTTTTTTTTTTATTTTTATGTGGGTTACGTTGGTTGGAACAGAAGAAAGTTTTCTTGTAGTTGTTACCAAGTTTTTTGGACAGGTTTCTGAGCTCCTTATATTTTTGAAGTAAAATATGGGACTTATTTTTGACCCAGGCTTTCCAGATACTGTCTCCTTTATGTGTAATGGAGTGGGTATGTTTTGTGAGCCAGTGAGCAGAGTTAGATTTTATTCTGATTTTTCTGATCGGTACCATGGAGTTAAGCATGTCTAGGAATATTTTATTAAAAGATGTTATGGCCTCATTGAGAGGGAAGTATTGAAGGAACAACCATTTTACATTAGAGAAAGTGGAATTAAAAGTGTCAGGGTTGAATTGGTTGAGTTTACAACAATCTCTCTAGAGGTGGTCTTTAGGAGTATGTTTGGAGAATCTCTGGATAAAGGTTGGGAAGTGGTTGTTAAAAGAGTTAGGAAGTGTGCCAGGGATATGACAAAGGTTGGGATGTGAGGTGAGAATCCAATCCAGGGTAGGACCAATGGTGGAGTTTTTGTTAGTAGAGGATATAAGCTGGTGGAAGCCGTGAAGGTTGAGACTATGACTAGGAGATGAAGTAGAAAGTTTGACCCAATCAATGTTAACGTCACCAAGAAGAATGTTTTCATATGTTCTTTTATTAGTAAGCCAGGAGAGAATGTTCTCTGATGGGGATATTATTTCCTTGAGGTATGTAGATGGAGGCTATGGCAAATTTTTTATGTGGATTTAGATGGCAGTTGACATTAAGAAGTTCTGCAGGCTCAAAGTTGGGTATAGAAACAGAGTGGAGAGAGAACAAGTTGTTCAGTCTAAAGGATGGCAACACCTCCACTCCTCTTGTTGCTGCTGCTTTTTACTGTTGCTTAGCTTTACAGAAGTATCAAGACTTCCCATATACTATAAAATTACAGTTTACCATTTTTGCTGTAACAGAAACTATCCTTTCAGTGTTACTGATGTTGAGAGCCATCACATAAATTCAGGTAATCACCCAATTCAGCTTTCTTTCGTATTGATGTGCTTAGCAGTGAAGGAAATATTTGTTTTAAATGTTAGTAATAATAAACAAAATAATATTTGTTTGCTGAAATAACAACTGTATGTCCAAAATGAACTGGAAGTGGAAGCTATAGAGTGGAACTGAATGGTTGGGATCTCTGTAGTTCATCTAGGAAATATTGCAGTTCTGTAGAAACTTGCGACACAGAAAGGTCTGCTTTGTAAAAGTAACAATACAGATTGATGTTTAAAGGACAAGTACTTCATTCCAATATTTCTGCCTAGTACACACAGATACCAAAGTGATTCCAGACTCCAAGCAATAGTTGGGAGTCTGTACTGCTGGTCTTTTTGGTTGCATATTTGTAGAACTCCATATATTATATAAATTTTAGCAAAGGGACTAAATCTTCAGGTTTTTGAGCTGTTACTGAGTGTATCATGTGGCTGGCTTCTGTAGTCCTTAACTGATGTGTTCGCTTGGTACAATTTTGTTTTAATGTGAACTATTTGCCCACCTTGTCAAATCAAATTAGCAGCAAAAAGTAAAATATTATTGAACTCATTATATGCTTCAGTCCCTTGTATAGTTTAACAGTCTCTCCATACTCATGTTCACATTGTGGCAGTCTTTCTTGATAGTGGTCTTCATCTCAAGTGCTCTGTTTTGTGTATTGTGCAATAACAGAGTAAAAGAGGGCATTCTTGTGAGTTTTTGCATCTTGCACACCATACCTTGCACTTTCTTAAAGAGGTCAGGAACAGCAACTCTGCTTCAGTTATATGTGACTGACAGCTAATCTATCTAGCACCTAGTAAAGCATTGTCACGCAATGTATAATATTTTATATTACTAATTTTCTTTAATTGCGTGGAGAAAAGCAACATGTTGATGGCCAGAAATGAGGGAACATAACCAGTTTGTGTATTGTAGTATTGCAACATAACACCAATCCTTACTTTTGTCACACAAATTTCTCCCAACAGCTAACTCTTTGGGAAAGAGTTTCATTGTAGCAGTTAAGTGCTCATTGTAACATTGTACTGATCTCAGTAAGATACATTCAAGATGTGAAATTGTGGGCAGTGACTCAACAGTGAAAACTACAGAAATAATGTGGTCTTTCTGGTGTCATGCAGCCTGAGCAAATTCCTTTCAGAAGCAACATACACATTTGATTAAGAAACTAGATAGTGAGACCTCCATGATAGGAAAAAAAGGTAAATTAATTTGAAAAGTGCTGAGTGGTTCCTTACCACCAGGCTGCACCTAGGTGATGATGTAGAGAGAGAGAAAGCAACTTGGGGATAGAACTAACCCCACTAGAAGTTAGAGTTGTCTTTTACGTTGTAGGACATGCTGGAAAGAATAAAGGCACATTTGAACTTTGCATGTTACAAACCTTTCTTCATGTCTAAGTTGTGGGAGTTTTTTTGAGGCTGCGATATTACTTTCATTTTCCTACAGGGTACAAGTGATTTTTATGTAGTGTTTTTTGGTGTTAATCTTTCCCAGAGCAATCCAATATTTAAAACAAATCATACAGAGAGAGAGAGAGAGAGATGAATAAGCTTAAAGTATTTCTGAAGCGGAGCAATCATTGTCTGATAATGTATGCCGTTTTAATGATCATTATGCAAGTAGTTGGACTGTGACAAACTGTATGCTTAAAATATTTAGGTAGACATGATATGAAATAATGCCATGCCATCTTTTCTGAGAACAGTAATGGAGTAATGTTACACATTGGGGGAAGGTGTTGCTAATCAACAGGAGTTATTTAATCCTGATGAATCTGCATGATTAATACTGCACTGAGTATCTATAGGTTTGTCTAAGTAAGGGCAGTCATATTTAGAATTAAGGATGTCTTGGTGAGCCTGCTTTAAGATCATTATGTACCTCATAATGGGTTATCTAGACTGGAAAGCGATTGTACGGTAATTGACTGAAACACCCCCCTGAACACTCTGCTCAACTACTTACTTTTGATTTTTGACTGCCTACTACCGATTTTACATATTTATTAAATGGTTGTGTTCACTTGTCATTGAGTTGTTTTTACATCCTTTATGTGCCTGTGGCTCTAGTGGACTGTCCAGGGGTGTTTCAGACCATTATTATTGTTTATTTAACCTCCTGTTCATTCACTGGGATTTGTGATTAGATATTATACTATGAAGAATGTCTTGATTGGATTAAATACTCCCATCAACCCTTATATAGAGCATGTGGATGTTGCTGCAGACATGTAGACACTTTGATTTCTTTCCCTTTGCTGAAGGTAGGAATATTTTCAATACTTAAGCAACGAAAATGTATTTGGTGAATTATTTGGGGTTCAGGCCCATAACCTGCTATGACTTTGCAGTACAGTGACATTGTACATCAGGCAACTGCAGTGTTAGAAGTAATTTCTGGAAGATAATACAATATATGTGATTGTTTACATAGAATCTAAGATGGATTTTCTCATCTTTATAAATGCCTTTCTCATGCTGCTTGTGCTAGCTTTTAAGACTTCTTAAGGGGTAATGTCCAGAGGACGGGCTTGACCTAAAGGGCAATATTACTCTGAGAGTTTGATTCCAAAGATCAAAGACTTCACATTTTAACAATGTTGTGGCAAATGTCTTGATAGACAAAGTGAAGGAAAAAGAAAAAAAAATCTCTCTGTCAACTAGTAAGACCTTCTCAGGCTAGGGTAGACTCTTTAGAAGAAGAAGAGTTTGTTTGTGTGACTGATAGGCTCCAGGACCCCAAAATTTGTAGGCTGTGTACAGCCTCCTTCAAGAAGCAGTCTTAACTCCATTTTCTCTGATGAAGATGCGTATTCAGAAGAAAAAATTCCACAAATTGAAAGTGGTTCTCACGCGTTCAAATTAGCATCAGCAGATGTGAATGTACAACATTACCTAAACTATATGAGTTCTACCCCACTGCCACCAAACAGCTTCTCAACTCTTAAGATCATCCTCCATACACACTTAACTGGCAAGAGCTACTATAAAAAGACAGAGCTTCAGAGCTTTGTTGCTGTCAAATGTGCTCCTTTGGCAGGCTTTCTGAAACTGTCAGTCAGCTAGTGATAACTTTGAGACTGGACAGATAAGTCCCCTGTTAAGGAAAACCTTCCGCAAACGTATTTTTTCTGTCAGTGATTTTTTTTTTTTTTTGTTAGGAAACTTGTAGATTTTAGACTGTTTATTCCTGTCAGGGGAAATATTTTGTGTGAATGCATCTATGAAAATCTGTGTAAAATATTAATTTTTTTTAGTTTTCTTCCTGCTATTTTTTGCAGGTTTTATGTGTTAAGGGCAAAATACACTGCTTGGAGAGAGTGCCATTGTTTTTTCGTACCTCAGAATCACCATTGTTTACTGACCTTTTCAGGCTCAGCTACCCATCTTCAGTGCTTCAATCATGGCCAAATCTATGGAGCAGTTAACTGATGTCCGGACCTTCCCCTTCCCGGCTCCATTCCCCCAGCTTTTCGCCGGGGCCGGAGGAGGATGAGGCCCAGTCTCCTTCGAGGTCATCGAGGTGGCACTCCCGTCCCACCTCGGTGGCCTCTTCCAGATCCACTAGAAGCCTAACAGATGCAGACTTGGACCGGATGATGAGAAGGTTCCTCCAGGCCCAGCTGCAGATGGGAGTGCTCCTGCCTCCCCCCCCCCTCCGGAGGGGAGCTCGACACCTTTTTTCACCCCGATTGCTCCTTCCCCGACCCGCTTTTCGAGTTCGGGGTCTATGGAGTCAAGTAGTGTCGGAGCCGGGGGAATGTCGGCACCGATGGAGTCTGGTACTTCAGCGCCGACAGTGCCCTCGAGCCTGTCGGGTCCCTTTTCTTTGGAGCCGAGAGTTGTGCTTCGGATCTGAGGTGGTCAGTATGCCTTCGGCTCCGGGTAGGTCGGAGCGTACTGGCCCTTCGGATCCGGCCCCGATCTGCTCGTCAGATCCGAGGGAGGGTCTGCTCTCGGATCCTAGAGAGAGTGGCTCTCCTTCGGCATTTGACGTGGTGGAGAGGGTTCTGTCGAGGGATTCCAGGCCCCCGGCCTTAGCTAATGCTCCACCCTGCACTCCCTCGCAAATGGGTCCGACTTCCATCACCCGGCCCCAGGGACAGCCTGCTCAGACGTCCCAGATCGTTCCCTTGTTGGAACAGGATGTGGTTGGTGAGGCCTCCTCGGACAGCCCCCCCGAGGAGGTTCCTCACAAACGCAAGTGCAAAAGGAGGCACTTGGACTCCCCTGAGTCCTTAACAGAGGACACGGATTTGGAGGAGGGGAAGGTTCCCCAAGATCACCCCCCCGAAGACGTCTCATTTGGAGACATCATGGAGATGTTCAGGATCAGGGGGGGGTGGTCTGCCCAAAAGCCTACCTCGGACGAGTCCGTGTTCCTGGAGGCGTTTGAAGCAGGCCCGTCTACCTCTTGGGTGTCCCCTCCGGCTGATCCCCTGGTAGATTTGATCACTACCAGGGCATGGAAGGAGCCAGACACTGTGGAGCCCGTCCCTAAGAGGCACGACAGAATTCTCAGCCCCCCTTCGGACAGGTCTCATTGGAGCAAGAGAACCCCTGTAGATGCCATGTTGGTGGCAGCGGCCACCAAAAGGGAACTGGCCCAAGAGAGTCCCCCGGTCCATCCCTGACAAGGAGTCTCAGGCGATGGGCTGTTTGGGGAAGCGGATGTTTGCTTCAGCCACCTTCTCCATAAGGTCACTGAACTGCATAGCACACGTCATACTGCTCCAGTGGGATCTTATTAAAGAATACACCGGGTTGCCCCCAGAGTCCCTGTCGGCAGAGGACAAACAGGTGTATTCTACCCGAATGGCCACTCTCAGGTCGATTTCCAATACCTCTATGCGGCTACTGTCCCATGCTACGGAAGGGGCCACTAGAGCTAGTGGAGCGGGCGTCGTACTAAGGCGATAGGCCTGGCTCCGCCACTGTGAATTCGCGGAACCCTTCAAGGCATCATTCGCTAATGCTCTGTTTGATGGTTCTGCCCTCTTTGGCAAGACCGTACGCGACACCTTGGTCCAGAGCGAGAAAGACGGGAAGACGTCTGCCGTCGGAGTCTGCTTCTCTGCTCCCCAGAGGTCCTTCTCTAAGAATCAAAAGGGACAGAAGAAGATGTGGTTCCGAAAGTCTCAGCAATCCTGTTTTGCTCCGGACTCCCCATCCTTCAGAGGCAGAGGAGGACAGGGTGGACGCCACCCTAGAGGCAGAGGGGGCCCAAAGAACTTTGGGTCCAGAGAACCTTTCTCTGATCGGCCCATGCTGCAACCCTGAGGGGTTTACCCGACTGCTCCACTCTGGAGGCAGTCGGGGGGGCGTTTCTCGAAGCACCTAGCAGCTTGGGAGTCCATCACGACAGACTGTTGAGTGCTTCGGATCATATCCAGAGGCTACGAGATTCCGTTTCTCCATCCCCCTCTCAGACCCAGGTGCCTCCCCGATGCCCCACCCGATCAGAGGGAGTCCGCAACCGCAGAAATTCGGCAGCTGCTAGAAAAAGGAGCGATCCAGCACATCCCCCCAGACCAGTATGGATCAGGCTTTTACTCCAGGTTCTTCTTGGTGCCCAAAAAGACGGGGGACTTAAGACCGATCCTCGACTTATCCCTCTTGAACCTGGCAATAGCCAAAGAAAAGTTCCGGATGGTCACTCTTCAATCCATTCTCGCCCTCTTGCAGGAGAACGACTGGATGTGCTCCATAGACCTCAAGCATGCGTACTACCACATCTTAATGGACAGACTATCCAGGAGGTTTCTCCGCTTCAGGCTAGGAACCAGCCATTACCAATTCAGGGTCCTCCCCTTTGGTCTCACCAAGGCCCCCAGGGTGTTCACCAAGGTGTTAGCAGTGGTAGCGGCCCACCTGAGACTCCAGGGAATTCAGGTCTTTCCATACCTGGACGACTGGCTCCTGACCGCCCCCACAAGGCATCTACTCTGCACAGCCAGGAATTCTTACTTCGCCTAGCTCCCCGGCTGGGAATCACAATCCACGCTGGAAAATCCTCCCTACTCCCGACTCAGGTCATAGATTTTATCGGAGCCAGGTTGGACGCAAACCAGCTCTTAGCCTTCTTAACTCCGGACCGGATGCGATCCCTAAGACTCCATGTGCAGGCCATTCTTCATTGTCAGACCCCTCCGGCGGAACTGGTCCTGAGGTCCCTAGGCTCGATGGTGGCTACCATCAATCTCCTTCCTATGGCGCGCCTAAATATGAGAATTCTGCAATGGACCCTCCAAGTCCAATGGTCCTTCCTGCGTTATCCCCTGAGCCATCCTGTCCCTCTCAGCAGGGTTTGCAGGAGCGCCCTCTTATGGTGGCTCCAGTCTCTGGACCGCCAAAAGGGGCGCCCCTTCTCTATGTCCTCTTCCCTAGCCACGGTGACCACGGACACCTCTCGCCTCGGGTGGGGGGGCCATTGTTGCGGCAGGACTGTCCAAGGCACGTGGAACCAGATGGAGACCTCACTACATATCAATGTCCTGGAGATGAGGGCGGTGCTGTTAGCATTGCAAGCACTTCAGAGCCTTCTTCCCGTCGGGACTATTGCGATCCAGACGGACAACATGTCTGTCATTTGGTATATCAACAAACAAGGGGGAACCAGGTCCTATCCACTTTGTCGAGAGGCCATGAGAGTTTGGGAATGGGCGATTTCCACCAACCGCTTTCTTGTAGTGATGCACATTCCGGGCCGGTCCAACATCCTAGCGGACAAATTGAGTCTCACCATCCTCTCGCCGTACGAGTGGTCTCTGAATCCCAAAGTAGCGAAGCAGATCTTCTCCAAATGGGGTCAACCTTGTTGCGATCTTTTCGCCTCTCCTTCAAACACAAAGTGCAACACCTACTTCGCTCTAATTCCCCCACCCGGGGAATCACCAAGAGACGCTCTGGTGCATGCTTGGCCTCCCGGTCTACTTTATGCTTACCCGCCTCTTCCCCTGATGCTGAAATTTCTGCAGAAAGCCAGACGGTTGGGGAGCATGATAATCCTCATTGCCCCATTCTGGCCTCGTCAGGCACGGTTCCCTTATCTGTGGTCTCATCTAGTGAATCCTCCCTGGATTCTAGATCCTGCCCCGGATCTGATATCTCACCCCTTGGGTCTACCAACCCCAAACCTGGACAACCTCAAGCTCACAGCTTGGTTGATCCAGTTCCACTGTTAGTTCGGACTCCCGGTATCTCTTCCCCGGTCAAAGCGATCCTAGTGGCGGCTCACAAGCCGTTTACTAGGAAAGTTTATCGTAGCAAATGGAAAGGTTTTTCTATTTGGGCAGAACATCAGAATCTGGATCCTTTCACAGCTCTGTTACCAGCTGTGCTGGAATTTCTATCGGGACTGTTTGATAAAGGTGCTAGCTCTTCCACAGTCAAAGTACAGTTGGTGGCAATCGCTCATTACCACGTTGGATGTGATCTTGGCCCTTTGACCTCATCCAGATTGTGTAAGGCCTTTTTAAAAGGCACCTTCCTACTAAGGCTTCCGGTGAAGGATGTGATCCCTCCTTGGGACTTATCGCTGGTACTCCAGGCCTTAACAGCTTCTCTCTTTGAGCCTGCTGCCTCGGTAGATCTCAAATTCTTATCCTGGAAAACGGCTTTTCTAGTCGCTATTACTTTGGCGAAAAGGGTTTTGGAGCTTCAAGCCCTTTGTGCCAAGCCTCCATACTTGACTTTCCACAAGGATAGGGTATTCCTCGGGACCAATCCCTCTTTTCTTCCCAAAATTGCTTCTGAGGCTAACATTAACCAGTCTATTAATTTGCCAGTCTTCTTTCCCAATTACCAAAATAAAGGCGAATACAAGTTACACTCTTTGGAATTACACAGACAGTTGAGATTTTATTTGCACAGGACAGCCAGTTATAGACGTTCAGATCAGCTGTTTGTGTCCTTTGCTAAATCCAGTTTGGGGAAAGCTGTTTCTAAAGTCACATCATCCAGGTGGATTTCTCAGTGTATTCTCTTGGCTTATGACAGTTCTGGCAGGCCTGCTCCTCGGGGAGTCCATGCACATTCAACGCGGTCTGTTTCTACCTCTGCAGCTTTTCGAGCTAGAGTTTCGTTGGATGACATTTGCTCGGCTGCCACATGGGCCTCTTCTCACACATTTATAAACCACTATAAGTTAGATCTGGTTTCCAGAGGGAGAGCATCCTTTGGCTCCGCAGTGCTCCGGAACATCCTTCCTTAAGGGCCTCCCAAGATTCAGGTAGCTGGGGACTCTGTCCCATAGGTTGATGCACAAATGAAGTTAACTGCTTCAGATTAAGAAGTTATGTACTCACCATAACGTTCCATCTGAGTAGATAAACTTAATTTGTCAGCAACCGTCCCTCCCTCCGTCCCCCTGTCCTCTTCGGATGTTCTTGATATTCCTGCTTCACGGTAGATTGTACCCAATTTACCCTAGACAGGTGATGATTGCAAGCCTTGCTTTTAGGCAAACTCGATCTGAGGTCAGGAAGGGATGGCAGGGAGTTATGGGTAAGGGGAGGAGCTTGGAGCTCGGATCTTAGCTGTTGGAAACTGCCGGCTTGGATCCGATAACCCATAGGTTGCTGACAAATGAAGTTTACCTACTCAGATGGAACGTTATGGTGAGTATATAACTTCTTATTGCTGGTTGTGCTCAGCCGATGATGGGAGACTCTGCTGTGGCTGGTCTTGGTTCCTCAGACCACTAATGCTTTTCTGGTGGTCTCTCGGTGTAGCATCTACAACCACTAAGGACCGAGGAGTGCACACGTCCTCTGTAGCTTTAGGGATGCCTCAGTGGGCAAGTGAAACCACTCTTGTGAATCTCGGGGGGGGGGCTAGTGAAATACCACATAGCCATGAAAGGCAGCTTGAGTCCTAGGAGATTGTGCCTGTTTGGGGTCTTTTTTTTTCAGGAAGTCTCTCAGAAAAGGAAGAGTAAAAGTTAAAAATGTAGATCTGATGTTGTTAATTTTCGTTCATTCCTTACTAATGTGTCATCGGTTCCATCCTCGGAACTGAGCTGGCTAATATCAAGCTCATGTCAGCCAAAAACTCTCGAGCCAAGGTCCTACCCAGAATGCTCTGCTCCCTGTTACCTCAGATCTCGTTTGCAGCATTGCTGTACAGCCATGTCAGCCACTCTCTCAGCTAAGTGTCTCATTTTTTTGAAAGTTTTATACATTGTTCTTACTTTAAATATTCTCAGTAGTTTATACTAATATTTTCCTACCCTATCGTATACTTTAGACTCTCCCCCTTTAGTCTTTTCCCTTTATTACCCTCTTTTCTTACCTTGCGGTAATTCTTTATTACCATCGTTGGTAATCCTTTCTCCTCTTACCCTTTTTGGGTAGCCTTTCTTCTTCCTTTTGGTACTGTTCTTCTCCACATCATTATGTTGGATAAGAAAAGTAGCGTTGGTTTCAAGCAGTGTAAGGATTGCGGCCGTAAGTTACCGTTTACCGATGGCCATGACTTATGTGTTGTGTCTACTGTCTGAATGTCTCCCACCTTACTGTGGATCCTCCATGTGGGATTTATAAAAATTTCTCTGCCAGGACTCTCGAGAGGAAGAATAAGTTAATTTTGAAAGGTCTTCTCAAGGCTCCTTTTTCTGAGGCTATTTTTGGGTCGGAGGGCTCACCCCCTCCTGTTAAACTCCATAAAAGGCGTTCTTCCTCTTCTTCATCGAAGTCGCTCCCCTCTTCTCCCTCTGGAGATGGTAGGGAGTCAACTTATAAGAAGGTGAAATTGATTACTATGGCACAGCCACCTGTGATCCTGTCGGCTCCAGGCTTGGCACTGCCCCAAATGATTCTGGCTCCAGGCATGTCTTCCTTATCAATACCAGCACCGGAGTTCCCGGTGCAGACAACTACAGTTCTGACAGTTCTGTCACAACCCTTATCGGCATCATCCATACAAGTTCAGTCCCCTTTGGTACCATTGGTACAATCACCTTCAGCTCTGAGTATGACTTCTGTACTCCACAGTGCAGAAATTTTTGGCACCGACATGTGCTTTGGTGCTGTCCTTCTTGGCACCATCCTTATTACCGGTGCAGACACTTTCCACGATGGCACCATACCCTTCGGGGCAGACTTTTGCCTTTACGTCGCAGAAAACTTCAACTACTATGGCACCGATGCCGTCTGCGCAGACTACTTCCACAACATTTTCTTAGGTGCAGACATCATTGGCTCTGGACTTTGGGCTCTGCACCTATTGAATTAGCAAGGATCAAATATTCTTCTTCACTGGATCCATTTGCTGGCAGTCAATATAGTCCTTTTCTAGAAAGGCCAGCTTTCTCCATGAGGTCAAACAAGAGTCTTTCTGAACAAGATGTGTTGCGGCGTGTTGGCCAGTTGCTTGTGGCCGGAGGTCTCTCTCAACCATCAAAGTCCACATTCCCTCATTCAAGTGAACGTATATCTTCTCAAACCCCAATGTACACTCCTCCTTCGACTTCTACTCAAGTTTCGAAGCCTATTACTCTGACAGCAGCGTCCCTTCCTCCAACTCCAGTAGTGGATCTCACTTTGGAACCAGAATTGTCCTTGTGGCCCTCTGTGCACTTGGGCATCGGGATCTTCTCAGGCCAGTGGCTGTGCCCGTGGGGGAGGGCATTCCTGGCTCCACGCAAATTTTTTCTATGGCACCCTCCAGGGATCCTCTCTCTCTCACAGTTCACAGTCCTCTTGAGACTCGTGGTCTGGGGGTGGGCTCGTCGGGGCAGGGTGTGACCCCGGTTCTGAGGTTGTCATGCTCTGTTCCGGGCTCCCATCCCTCTTTGGGCGGGCCAGCCTTCCAGGCCATGGAGAGGGTGCTTGCCTCTGCTGGCAAATCCCACATGCCGGAGTCCTCTCCCCCTCTGTGCCGATACAGTCACAAGCCTCAACCACCGGACACTTGGCACAAGAGCCTCAGATTTCTCCTCCTTAGGAGACCCCCTCTTTGCAGTCTTCCCCAGAACCTTCCACTGAGGAAGTACCCTGCAAAGCGTCATGCAAGAGGAAGCATATGGACTCCACTGAGGGGTCATTGACAGAAGATATGGATTTTGATGACTGGGAAGGGTCCCCACGGTCCCCCTCTGATGACGTGTCCTTTGGTGACATCCTCGAGATCCTTAGACAGAGGGGTGACTGGAAGTCCTCTAATCCTTCCTCTGAGTAATCTGTATTCTTGCAGGCTTTTCGTGCCCAGCCCCCTACCTCCTGGGTCACCCCGCTTGCCGATGAACTCGTCCAGCTTATCGTCCAGTGCGCATGGAAGGCTCCTGACACCCTTGAAGCAATACCAAGGAGACCATATAAAATATTATCGCCCCCAGCTGAGTACCCACATTGGTCACAAGGTCTTCCAGTAGATGCTGTGGTGGTGGCAGCTGCAACTAAGAAGGATTTGGCAGAAGAGAGCCAAACTGTCCATCCACCCAACAAGGAGTCCTAGGCGATTAACAGATTAGGGAAGCGTGTGTTTGCTTCATCGACCTTTTCCGTAAGGTCTTTGAACTATTTGGCACATTTTAGCAGGGTTCAGAGAGATCTTATCAACCAGCTCTCTGAAACCTTGGCAGGAGCTGTTTTTGACGAGGTCCATGACAACGTGGCTTTTCAGATAGCCACCCTAGAGTCCATTTCCAACTCTTCATGCGTCTTATTTCTCACGCTATGGAAGGGGCGGCTAGAGTGGTAGGCGCGGGTATAGTCGCCAGATGACATGCCTGGATGTGCCTTTGTGGACTCCTTTAAGGCTTCCTTCATGAATGCCTCCACAGAGGCTGCGTCTTTGTTTGGCCCTAAAGTCAAAGATACGCTGGCAAGGTGTGAACAAGATGGCAAGACCCTGTCTGCCATTGGTGTCAGGCACTCCACTCCTCCGCGATTCTACTCCAGAAATCAGAGTGGGAAGATGTGGCACAGGAAATCACAGGGCTCTTACCGTGATGCATGTGCCGAGTTCTCCCCTAGAGGCAGAGGGGGAAACTCCAATGGAAGATGCCCCTTTCAGGGCAGAGGAGGTCTGCAAAACCGGGGTTCCAGAGATTCCTTCTCTGGCCAACCCTATCAGCGCTCCTGAAGCATTGCCCGACTGCTCACCTCTGGAAGCGGTCAGGGGTCATTTTTCCTTGTACCCCGCTGCCTGGCAAAATATAACCACCAACTCTTGGGTACAACGGATAATATCCAGAGGCTATTGCATCCCTGTCCATCTTTGTCCAGTCTCATCCAGAGTATTACCTTACATTCCACCCAGTCAAAGGGAAGCAGCAGCACATGAAATCCAAAAGCTGCTATAAAAAAGTCATCCAGACGGTCCCCCCAGACCAGATAGGATCCAGTTTTTACTCAAGGTTCTTTTTAGTGCCAAAAAAGACTGGCCTAGAGACCAATTCTGGATCTCAGTACACTGAACAAATTTATAAAAACAGAGAAATTCCGGATGGTCACGGTTCAATCTATCCTTCCTCTTCTGGAAGAAGATGATTGGATGTGCTCTGTAGATCTTCAAGATGCGTATTACCACATAAAAATGGACAAATGCTCAAGAAGATACCTCTGCTTCCGCATAGGAGCCTGTCACTACCAATTTCGAGCTCTGCCCTTCTGTCTCTTGCATTCTTAAATGCACAGAGCTTATCAGCTTTATGCTTCTTGTATTACAACATGCACAGAGAACACCAGCACTGTGTACCTTATAACAGCACACAAGGTATTCATGGGGAGTGTACATTGACAAGGTGTAAGATAGTAACACTGTATGTTACATCACAGCATAGCATAATATATATTTCTATCTATATAAATAGATAATTCACAGTCAACTGATTGAAACACAGATGATCAGGCATTCCCACTTTTATTCATTGTGAGATTGTGTTACAGTGGAGTGTGGAATTTGTCCTTTCTCCACTGTACTGTGATATCAGAGTTGATATATATACATAATTATCAGGTGTAGGGGATGAAGGGGGCTTGCCCCCTTGCAAAAACATGTTAAAAGTTTGTTTTTTCTCAATTGGCTGGCGACTGACAAGTTATGTTTGAACATTTGCCATTCTGTATTGTGAATTTTCAATGAAGTCATATACCCATATATGTGTGTGTGTGTGGGGGGGGGTTAGCTAGTGTGCATAATACAACAGCTCAACACAGCCTGTAACTAAGTGGTGCAAAAGATACTGTGTGTCAGTAATGATAAGGTTAGTGTACCCAGGACAGCAGCACTGTGTGACCTACCTGTATGCATACAGATCATAAGGAGAATAATTTAATACCTGCATATAGTATGCAGGTATTAAATTATTCTCCTTATGATCTGTATGCATACAGATCATAAGGAGAATAATTTAATACCTGCATATAGTATACGTATTACACTTTATTTCATGATAATGCCAAACATACCAATGCAGTGGAAAATATATGTGGGTGTCTGCACAATGCAACATTCATTTTTACACTGTGTCACAATGAAGATCACTGCAGCTAACCTGTTATGCAAGAACATGAAGTGGAATTCTGAAAGAGGGAACTTCAGTTCCATTCTCATATACTACCTAATCATTTGCTTGTCATGTGGACTTAGTCCATGAGTCTCATTGCCCATGTCTTGTTACATGAGGATCATATATTGGGGTACTGATATCAATTCAATGCTGCCACTTTTATGTAGCTGAGATGCTAGAGCTGTAGAGGCAGCACTATGGTCCTAACTACAACATTTCCTTTTGTCCGTCTCCCTCACTGACCATCAAGCTCTACACTTCTGACTACTCCGTGAGCATTTTCTCTTCCCATGGGTAAGAGCTATTTGACCCATTCATTCATATGGAATTGAGTGTAAGCTAGCTAGGGGTAGCAGCCATCATCTATATGCTGGAAGACTATGGGTTTTGAATTAATCCCTAGCCTCGCCTGTTCATGCCTGGTTGTGCCCAAAGGATTGGCAAGCAATTGGCCTTAGTGATGATTTTGTGTGTGACTTGTATGTTTTGTCACGTGTTGCTTACACTATACACTGATACATGCCCTTCATTCCTTTCCCTTTCGTTAAGAAAAGGTAAATAGGTTAAGGCTAATCATTCTCCCAGTGCCAGCTTCAACAAGTATCTGAGCCAATAATCAAACTTTTGGTTTCCTAGGGTCATAAGCAGGACTTTATCCCAGTAGGCTACTATAATGAAGAAGTGACTATGACATGCCATATTTTCTGTACTTTGTGTGTGTGTGTGTGTGTGTGTGTGTGTGTGTGTGTGTGTGTGTGTGTGTGTGTGTGTGAATGCATAATGAGAAGTTCATGTCTAATCAGTATGGTAGCTGTGCTTCCACAGGAACACTGCAAACTGTCACCTGTTATGATGCATCTCTAACATCAGCTGTACTGCAGTTTCACTACACAGTTTTGTTATGCTGCATAGTTGTATCTGAATCACAATCGCACTTTTATTGGTGCTGAAGAACTACTGCGCAGTTATGTCTGAAGAGTGTGTGTTAACCTTTTCCCTACATTTTGCAGTGCACTGGCCCTACAGAGAACTGAATCCAATCCTTTACTGTATTTATTACTGTTTGGTAATGTATATCAATCTTTCTATTCTCTAGTTTTCTTTCCTTTGACCTGTTGTATCTGCAATTGATCAGTCTCATTAAATATACCTTTGTTAATGAGATTTTTAATAAATAATGTGTCCTAGGAAAATATGCATGTTTGTAAAGAGGAACATGCATATAAAAATGTATGAGAATGCTATCACATTCATTGTTAAATATTAATTATGTTCTTTTAACACGTTCAAATAAATGGAAATTATTTTGTTATAGGAAGCTGAGCTTGTTGCACAGATTCTCATTAGTAGAAATTTTGCTGAATCATTCAGAGAAAATATTATCTGAAAGCATTATTACTTTCCTACATTAGTATAGCCAGAGTACTGATTTACTTGCATTTTTATGTCTGTTTATATACCAACTGGTTCTAGCTGAATATCTTAAAAATCACTTTATTTCCCAATATATTGTTAAATGCAGTGTTGATGTCTGGAAAACAAATGCTGCTTTTCTTTTCTTTTTTTCAAAATATTTTATTAAGGTAAAAGACAACCCCCCGATTTACTAATCTTCCGTGTAAGACTAGATTAGTCTTACACGGAAGCGCCAGTGTAAGAGTATGATGGCAACGTGCCATGCATATTAGAGGGCGCGCTGCCTCAACTCTAAAGCTTACATGGAGTGTGGACGAGTGTAGGGGGCATATCGGACTGCCGAGCAGTCTAAAAATCCACATCCCTGCAATGAAGAAACGCCGCAATTTTGAGTTACATGAGTGAGTCCGCTCACATGTGTACAATGTAACACTACACTCCCCCATATGTTAAACTGACAAAATTAAAAATAAAAAGATTTTTTTTTCTTCCGATATAGCTGCCAGTATTTGCGCGGGTTTGCCCATTGCTTAGCTACAGTTAGCAGCTTAGACACCAGAAGAGGATAATAAGAAAAACATATGTAAATTAAGCAAAATAGCGATAGTGCAGTGGTTAGAGCCTTCGCACAAAGAGGAGGCATTCCCGATTCGAGTCCCACTACTGCACGTTCCATTTTCTGTGGGAAATCTGTATACAAAAATATTTCCTGACATTTTTTATGTATAAGTTTTGTAAAAAGCATTGAAATGTTAAATGTAGTAGTGAACGAATTATTTATATATATATATATATATGAAGGTGAAATTATGCATTCTAAGGCATGAGTACCCTATTTTAAGCAATATAAAGCACTGCTAAGCACATTTTATCATTATTGAGCATATTTAAATACAATTGCACGTAGCTGTGCACCGCGCTAACCAGTGCAAACGCAACGTATTTGTGCGTAGCTAACCAGCGCAACGTCGAGCAGCATTGGGCAAAGTCGAGCAAAGTCAGTTGAACACACTCACACCTCCTTTACTGTACCTTAACCAGTCAGGTCTGCCCAGCAGGAAAATAAAAAGCAGTGACAGGGCTCAAACTCAGGATACTGTGCACTATAGTCACAGTACTTAACCACTAAGCCATGACAGCATTTCACAAACATGCACTTTCAACAGACATATATCTATCAAAGGAATTTTAAAGATTGCCAACATCAGCTAAGCAGGCGTGCCAACAGCTGAGTTTTTCCAAAACTGGCCAATCACAAATAAGTGCAGGAAATGAGGCATATTTAAGCTCCACAGGCAGGAATACTTGCTATAACTGGTTGTAGCTTCCTTCTGCAGTCAGCATGGGTGGTGTTGGAGAAGGCACTCAATTTAGAGTACAACGCTGGGGCATCCAGGAGTCCAAAGTAATGGTTTGGCTCCTTGTCCACAATCATGAGGAAAGACTCCTGCGGGGCCAGTACCAGGGTACCCATTATAAAGTGGAGGCCTGGAACAGTCTTGCCCGTGATCTCACCAGTGCCACTGGTGTTCCTCGGACTGGTGAGCAGGTCAGGCACCATTATTCTGACCTGAAGCAACGTAGGGAGAATCAACTGGACCAGTGGATCCAGGAATCCCGTACGATGCCTAATGCCCCAGTACTGAGTAAGTAGCCATTGTATTAAGTAGTTAAGAATTGCTATGCTTGTCTATACTATGGATAGGTATGTCTCAGTATCACTGCATTTACTTCACAGCTGCAGCTGTCCGGGCTATGAACCAGCAAGCCCATGAAGATGGGCTGCAAAGGCTGCGTCATGAGGCAGGTTAGTAATTATTCTGCATGTGCTGTTATATAAAATAAATGAGAGAGCCTTCAAAAATTCTTTTAACCCAATAAATAAAGGTGTAATAATCCTTTAATAAATGTATGATTCATGGAGTGCGTCTGTTGCATTTTCTTTGATAAGTTGTACTGTTGCATTCTACAAATAGTAGTGTTGTATTAAGCAGTGTCAACCCACACTTGGGTAGGCCCATATAACGTGGATGAAGGGAGTGCCAGTAGCTTGTATGCATATGTACAGCCCACAACTGTTGGTTCATGGCCAGCATGTACAGGTTAATCTGGCACATGAGTAGCTTGGTATTGTGTTCCCCAGAAATGTCAGTATGCTGCCACAAATGTAGGGAGCTGTTAACATATAACTGATACTTTCACCTGAACATATCTAGATAATTATATGAAAGTAGATCTGTGAGTGTACCATCTTAGCAGTAGTGTGTGTGTGTGAGCAACTCTCAAAATATGATGCAGTAACATCTGCATCTTGGACAGTTTGTATGTAAGATACAGCTCATGTATATAATGATCTAGCAAAATCCAATTGTACAATATAAGGACAATGGGTAGTGTAATAATACATGTAAGGGACATATAACTGCAGTTAATAGGAATGTAGTGAAAACTAAAAGGATATATAAGTTAATTGAGCTGTCTTTTCCCACCCTACTGTATGTGCATAAAAAATGCAATTCCGCACCTCAATCGGTATGTTTAATCTCAAAACATTTGTTGGGACATATGTCCTATTGGTTTATAAATATTTGCATTAATTTCTATGCATGTGCCCTGTTAAAATACCACAATATTCGTGGCCTGTTGCCATCAATTCAACCTGCATGCTGTTGTAATGTCCACTATTGTTCTATATATGCATGTGTTAGGCTTGCTTTTCAACTGTTGAAAATCTGGTGTGTTTGGTTAATGGGAATACTTCTGCATGCTGTTATAACTAATTGGGAATGCTGTTGACTGTTACTAACCCATATCTTTATTAAACCCTCCAAAACATAGTTCGTATGGGAAGGCCGGTCCCAGCGGACCCACCTGTCCCACCTCAGCTGGCCATGGCACCTGGCACCAGCAGATCTGGTGCCCAGCCTGGGACCTCCTCCTCCGTTGGCCCTGTGCCACCTTTGGGTGGAAGCGCTGCAGGGGATGGGGCTCGGCCCCCCCTGTGCAAGTGTGGGTGGAGGGGCACCTATCACCCTTTGAACGGTCCGAGCTGTGGTGCGTAGAGAGCTTGAACGTTCTGTTGCAGAACCTCTATGCCAGCTTGAGGTCCAAGTGGCGCAACTCCCGGGTCAGCCTGCCCCTCCTACACAGCCCCCAGCACAGCCACCCTCTGGGCAGTGAAGGTGCAGTGGTGACTGCCCATGGGTGGGGATTTCAGTCCCACTGTTTCCATCTAGGGACTCATGGGCTTGCGATTTCCAAACATCCCTCCCCGTCAAAGGTGTTCACTTACCACATGTGTCATATACCGCCCCTGTATGCATCTTGTTTGTCTTGTCTGTTTACCTCCCCAACCTACCTCCCCAAATATACCTACTTCCCCTACCCTACATTCCACTCTCACCTAAAAAAAAAGGGCAATCTGCTCCCAAAAAAAAATTACACCCCATACATAGCTGCCCATTTTGCACACATGTCCACTGGACACATGAAATGTCATTTAATTGGCATTACAACATACTTTGTTGTCCTCACCCCTCTCTCAGGGGTTGAAAGGTTCATATCTACCTCCAAATTTATTGCATATGCACAGCTGTTGCTCTTAAAGAAATGGGCAGCTATGGACCTTCCCTACACCCGTCCTGCACATCCCGAGCTATTTTCCATACTGTCTTTCCCTCTTTGTGCCCCTTTTTCACCACTTTCCTATCTCCCCATTTTTCTTTTCTTTCAAAGAAATTAGTGCAGGGGTGAGCGGGAGTAAGCACTATTAAGCAGTAGTTAGCGGGTTTGCGCTTGACTAAGCAATGCGCAGCATTGCACAGACCTGTGCAAACCCGCTTACAACTGCTTAAAAGTGCCTTAGTCACTCTGTATGTGAGGGCCCTTGTTCTGCTCAGGAGCAAAATAAAACACCTCTGTAAGTCTTGAACCCCGGACCTTGCACACACTACACAACATGAAGTACCACTAAGACATGGTAGATATACATCAAGTTGGTGCTTAAATAATTATATCATGCATCAGAATGAGTGAATGTAAAGGAAAATTAGGAATATCATACCACACAACTTGTTCTGTGGATGTTGACCAACAGTTGTTGTGGGATTACATTACATGACTGTGATAAGAGAAGCAACCATTCTAGCAGGAAATAATGTTACACCATCACTTTACAACCCCTCACAGTATCACAGCAGGACAAACACTGGCATATCTGTTTAGGGCAGAGGCCATACCTCCCAACTGTCTCTAATTTTCAGGGATGTCCCTGATTTTAACACAAATTTTAGCTCTGTCCCTCTGAATCCCTCCTAAAACTACTGACTTTGGCCAGAAAGGTGGTGAATTACACTTAATGAATAATGACAATAATTAAGAGTTAGACACTTCTTTTACTTCGGAAAAGGTGTATTAATTCATATGCTCTGATTCTCTCAATGTTTCAACTTAATGGCACTAATATTTTAAAGGTGTCCCTGATTGTCCCTGACTTTTTCTTGACTTTTCCCTGAGTCTGTTCAAATATGTACCTGATTGGTTGAGAGGTCAGGCAGAGGCAGAAACACACAGGCATATCAGTCTTTCTGCTGTTACATACTGTGCAAATAGCTTTAGAAGGAGTTTTGGAAGCATACCCTTATGTAGGAATACAACACTGAAATACAAATGGATGTAGCCATGTACTGGTAGCAACCAACTGTAAGAATGCCATTGCTCTATTGCTGAAAAGACCTGTGTGGTGCACAGACAAAAATAACAGGCTATTCTCTGGCTATCATGTGGATAGGTCCACAGTTGGGAGTTATGCAGACAGACTACTTGCCTTGATAAACTAACATGTACACAGCAACCGTGTAAGTCCAGTAAGATAAAATGCATACAATACTACTTATGCTCTCTGTACTTCTGCAACCCTACCCAAATGTAGAATGTACCTGTGTTTGCAGGGTCTACCAAAGATGTAGGTAAGCATACTCACAGTACTGAAATGTGTCCAGTTTTTCTGAGCAGCTTGTGCTAATGTCAACACTAAAAAAAGCACAAACTCTTTAGAAAGTACAGTTGTGTACCTACCATAAATGTAGATGTTCGTGTGTATTCACTGTTGCAGTCATTACTCTTGGGTTATCCTGCTGGCAGGCTACCCTCAGTCGGCCAGAATTCCAAAGTCTAGGTCCGGCGTTGGTTGCTGTCGCCTCTTCCCTGACGTCAGTGCGCCAGGGGTATAAAAGATGCAGCCAACGCCATTTTCTTTAGTTTTTCTTGCCCCAGATGTCAGGTGCCCCCAAATTGGTAGGCTGAAAAATATGCCAATAAAAATGCATGCACAAAAATAACATTTCCTTCATCTATAAGCAAATACACCAAATAGGTTGTAGAGGATAGAGAAGTGCAGGTAAGTCCCAGCAAAGAAAAGGGGGATGGTGGGTGGGTAACCTGGACTGCAACAGTGAATACACTCGAACATCTACATTTATGGTAGGTACACAACTGTACTATGTTCATCGTGTTTCACTGTTGCAGTCATTACTCTTGGGTTGAATCCCAAAGCTGAGGAAGGGTGGCTGGGCTAAATAGGATTAGGAGAGGCTATGAGGCCCTGCAGAACTGCAGTGGCGAAGCCTGCTCTGGACTTAGAGTAAAGAGGTAAGTGGTAGTGCTTTGTGAAGGTGTGCACTGAACTCCAAGTTGCAGCCTCTAAGATATCTTTGGTTGGTACTCCTCTGAGGAAGGCTGCTGAAGTGGCTGCTGCTCTGGTGGAATGAGGCCTAATGCCCTTAGGCACTGATTTGCCATGTTGAAAATAGCAGAAACGGATGCAATGGTCTATCCATTTAGAAATAGTCTTGTTTTTTTTTTTTTTCAATAATATTTTTATTGTTTTTCCCATTCATATCACAACATTTCACAAGAGTAAATACAGGTTTTATACAGTTGGTACAAACATCAATAAAACTTACGTCATATTTACACTATTTACAAGAATGCTTTCAACACTTAGTGATATGACAAAAGATAAAACCTTCTTTTTTATTTGTATTACCCTTCCTATCAAGTACTACTACTACACCTTATTGTGGGTGATATTTGTGTATATTATCAATGCAATCCCTATTCAATGATTCATGCAAGTATAATGTTGAGAATTTGTTCCCAAAGTTTCAAACTCATATGTTTTTGGCTATGTTTATTTAATATGTATTTGTGAGCTAATATATGTTTTATCGCTAAAGTCCTAAAGCTGTTCCATGAAAGCATAGATGGTGTTAACCAGTTGGTTGCTATGTAAAGTTTTATTAATAAGAAAATATTTATGAGAATGGATTTCTGTTTTTTTGATAAATTATTTGGCGAGATATGTAAAATCGTAAATTCCCAATTGAGTGTTGACATTTGGTAACCCATTTTTTGAAGTTGTAATTTCAGTGAGTTCCAAAGTTTGAAAACACATTTACAACTCCAGAACATGTGCAGAATGTCAGCTGTTTCATCTTTACAAAGTGGACACATTTGGGAGTTTTTGGGGTTAAATTTATGTAATCTAAGACGTGTGTAATGAGCATTATTATATATCATGAGTTGGGTAAATGCTAGTTTTTGAGGTGATGTGGATTTTATAGTTAAATTAATTGCTTGCTCTATTCTATGGTTGTCTATCAATGGTAGTTTATCTCTCCAATACTTAGATATGAGTATATCATCTTGAAATTTCAGCTCTTTTATTAATTTGTATGAGCATGATATAAATTTCTTATTTTGTATAAGAGTTTGCCATAGTAGGTTACATTTCCTTAGATCATCTTTATTTACCTTAGTATAATTCAAATAACCTATACATAATTCTTTAATCTGTCTTAGAATCGACAGATACACCTTTGGAAGGCCCATTTGAGTTCTTATTTCTTGAGCTGAACAATTTAAATATGAGTATAAATCTTGTAGTGTGATATGAGTTATAAGTGGAAATTTTTTCAGATCTATTAGCCGATTATTAATTTTCAAGTTAGGGTTTTTGTAAATGGGCTGTAGAGTCATCATAGGTTGAAAAAGATTCATTGTTTTGAATAGGTTCTGTGTTAGTAAAACAGAGTTTTTGAGAGGTTCCATTAAATTATGTGTTTTGATATTTTCACTATTTAAGAAAGGTAGCGCTTTAGGGTTTATATTCAAACTTTGAATATATTTAAAGTTTAGTTTTACCCAATATGGAGACCAACTATTTTCTTGTGAATTGTAATTTGCAATTCTTAGCGTTCTATTTGCATTTATAATCAAGTAATAATATTCAAAATTTGGAAGGTCTAGTCCACCTTTACTTTTTGGTGTCATCAGTTTGTCATATGAAATTCTACATTTTTTCGGATCCCAAATGAATCTAGCGAATTCAGTGTGAATTTGCTTAAAAAATTTCTTGGGTATTAGTAACTGTGAAGACATAAAAATGTATAATAATCTAGGCAAAATATTCATTTTGATAATTGATACTTTTGCTAGTACTGGTAATTTTAGATTTATCCATCTTTTTAGATCAAGTAGAATGTGATCCCACTTTTGTTTAATGTTATTAAGATATAATTTTTTATTATCTGTGGAGAATATAATTCCTAAATATTTAATCCTTTCTTCAGATTTTGTTTGACCTATCAGAGGTAAAAGTGAGAAGGGTTTTGGTGATTTTAATGGGAAAATGTTGGTTTTTTTAATATTTATTTTATAGTTTGATATTGAAGAAAAGTCTTTAATAGCCGACAGTATTTTCTCAGTGTCTGAGACTGGTGTTGTGCAATATATTTTAAGATCATCAGCAAAAGCTGAAAAGGATATTGTTGTGTTAAATATTATTGGAGCATTATGGTATATATTTTGTTTGATATATAAGAATAAGGGTTCTAAATATAGGTTAAACAATAAGGGAGATAGAGGGCATCCTTGTCTAGTACCATTTTTAATTTGTGTTCTATTAGACCAGCTTTTATTTATATATAGTGCTGTATAAGGATTATTATAAAGTGCTTGCAGGGTTAAAATAAATTCTTGAGGAATATTAAAATATGGTAAAATTTGTAGTAAAAATTTTATGTTAACTCTATCAAAGGCCTTCTGAGCATCTATAATCAGTGCATATATGTTTAGGTTATATTGATTAGCATAGGCAATTAATGTGCGTAATGTTAGTGTATTGTCACTGGTTTGTCTAGCTGTTAAGAAACCAGATTGTTCATTTGAGATGATTATATCTGTAATTCTTTTCAGTCTGTTGGCCAGAATAGATGTTAAGATTTTGGTATCTAAATTAAGTAATGATATGGGTCTGGGTTCTGTGGATCAGTTTTTTCTTTAGGTATGAATATTGTTTTGGATGCAGTAAAGTGAATGTCATTAATTTTATTGTTCATAATATAGTTTAGTGTATGAACTAAAATTTGTGCAACCGCACTATGAAATGTTTTATAGAACTCCGTTGTGAGCCCATCAGGGCCTGGAGATTTATGTGGTTCTAATTTTTTAATTGTAGTTATTATTTCGTCAATGGTTATTGGTTCTATTAATTCTCTTTTCTGTTCCTCATTAATTCTCGGAAAATTACATTTTTGAAGAAAATCTCTACCATTTTCGCTTATGTTTAAGTGTTCTTGTTCTCCATATATTTGTGAGTATATGGTTTCAAAAATGTTGATAATAGCCTCAGTTTTTGTATAACTTTTGTTTTTGTATAGTATTTCAGCAATTTGAGATGGTGTCTTAGACTGATTGATGATTCTTGCTAGAGCCCGTGATGGTGGTTGAATATGATTAGCATAGTTTGCCAGAATTTTAGTTTCTTGAAATGATAGATTATTGTTGTGAATCATAAAAAGGTCTTTCTGACATTTCAATAGATCCTTTTCCATTTGAATGCTATAGTTTTTAATTAGATCCTGTTCTAATGATTTACTTTTAGCCTCCAATTGCTGTATTTCTTTAATTTGGATATTCTTATAATAAGAGGCTTTTTGAAGAAAAATACCTCTTATTTGAGTTTTGATTGTCGCCCATTCAATATCAGGAGGGTGTTTTTGTTTTCCTAAATTGGCTATAGCTACTTTAAGGATGTCTTGAACTTCCTGAATTATATCCCTTTTATTTAAAAGATTAGGGTTTAGTGAACAATTATAACCCCTTATAGATATGCTGCTTTTGATGTTCTTAGTAATATTCAAGGTTATTTTGGAGTGATCAGATAGAAACCGAGTGAGCACAGATACTGAGGGGTCAAAATTATTCAGCTTTTCTGAAATAAGAAAAAAGTAAATTCTCGACCACATTTTATGACAACTTGAGTAAAATGTAAAATTATTTGGATTATCTGGGTTGTTACCGTAATTGAAAGGGTCATATATGTTAAAATCATATTTGAGTTCACTTAATGAAAACACTGCTTGTTTGTTATATGCTGCCTGTGGACTTGATTTATCTTTCTTAGGATTTTGATATGCATTCCAGTCTCCTCCAATTATTATGTAATGGTTTTTATATTGATTTAAAATAGGATACAATGAGGCAAAAAGAGAGTGTTGGTTATTACAGGGCGCATATAGATTAAGCAGTAAAATAGGTTTATCATAGGCAGGAGTTGATAGGGTTACATAGCACCATCTGCCTTCTTTATCTGTTTTGGATTCCAGAATTTTATCTTGATACTGATCTTTAATCATTATAGCTACTCCTGCACTGTTGGTTCTACCCTCAGAAACTATAATTTCTCTTATCCATTTTTTTCTTTTTATTTCTGACCATTGTTCTGTAGTTAAATGAGTTTCTTGGATTAATATGCAACTTGCTGTCGCCTTCAGAACTACATGTAAAAACAGTTTTCTTTTTTTGATGTTTTGGAGCCCGTTAATATTCCATGAATCTATTTCCCAGATTCATGAAACTTTCTTTTTTGTAGTAGTGGTCTTGAATGTTTGTGTAACTGTGCTGGGTTGCAATTATTTCTAAGAAAAATATGATACGAAAGCATTCTTTCATTCCCGTCCCTTCCCTGTGTCTACCCACTATACTCCTGGACCAGGAATTAAACAGGGCCTGTCCTGATTTAGATTCTGTAAATATTTGCACTCTTAGTATATGTATAATATGAATGTTGGTATTTGAAAGGTGAGGAAAATGTAATAGCCCTGAAACATCTACCCTAATTAATACAAAGTCTAACCCACTCATTCCCTAATAACACTGCTTTAACGACCGCGTCTCCTAAAATTGCATAAACTTTTTAAACCAGACCTGATCTTAATTTAGCACAGGTCACCTCTTTCTAATCTAATTGTTTCTAATAGTAATTGAACTTTTATCAACTGTTTACCTCGTATCTCATGGTTATTAATTGATTATGTTTATAGAGTAAAGTCCTACCTTGACTAGTCTTAGATTTTGTGTGGTTTTTCCTCTTCTATATCATAGACTGCTATCCCTAGTTATTATTTCCTTATTTTATGATGGTATACAAATTAAAAATTATAGGGATCTAAAACTCCTAGCTCCCACCAGCTATAATACCCTTGTTTTGTCATATTTTAACATTGGGTGTTCTCGTATTAACAATAAGAGTCTTAACATCTCTTCATTTTCCACCCATTCTATACTTAACAGTTATTTTTAATTACCTATAAGACTCTGATGTATCTTATAGTGAACCCTATAACCATACAATACTGTGTGATCAAGTACCTCCATCTGTACAAACATTTAAGTGGGTACCAAAATAGGTATGTAAATTTTCCAATACTGGAAGCAATACTTTCTGTTTATAGCTTTTTAGTTTATGCACCCACTTTAGTAATTACTTGTGCTCTTTTCATCTAATAATGTTTACATACAACAATAATTCACTGTTTTTGGATCTCTCTAATGTAAATATGAATTTGGTAACATTAGAGCTATTTGGTGATAATTATACCCACAATACTATCCGCTATGAGACAGTCAGGTCAGAAATTTAACATTGCTAGAACATTTTAATTTATTCCACAATATTGATTTCAGTATAATCTTATGTAAAAAAAACAAACATTAAGCTGTGATGATCAGCACCAATTTATAATGCAGTGAAAAAATAAGTAATTAAGATTGGACACTTTAAATGTATATAAAATGCCAGTATTGTTTCAAAATTGCTTTATATGTGTTTTGTTTACTTGGCACCCTTATGCATATAATAATTATATTGGTGCATACATTTGACACAATGTTAGTAGTGAAGAATTCATCTGTAAATGGTGTTTTTGTTACCAAAAGAGAATTACTTCAGTATTTTTTAACATTTAATTGCTTATTGGTAATGAAGGGTTAATGTAGTTGATGCATATGACATGTTTAACATTGAGAGTGGTTTGGTGTCGAACCTTGTGTGTTTATGAGTATTTTGGATTGTATTTAGTGTAAATGATTTATTGCATATACCTCTTTAGTTGAATGAAGTCTACAGGATAAGTTATTAAACATGTCTATTTCTTATAATGTTAACTAACTAAATAACTGAAATGTTTTTTTTTTTTCTTTTATTTACAGTTCCTTCATCTTTTCTGGCTTTCTACACAGCTAAGCCGGTTGCTTAGCTTCTCGACGGGGGATTTATCTTGTTGCCGGACTTCCAGAAGCGCCACCTCCTCAAAGAACCCTCAGAAGCCGGAAATCAGTTTTCAGTTCCTCGCGTGGGAACGCTGAATAGTCCCCAATGCTGCAAATTTCTTAGCGAGGTTCATGTACCTCGCAGAGCAAGATTTCAGGTCGCGCCACTTTAAAAATGAGGCCTTGAAGCTGAACAAAGTAAATTTAAAGAAAAGTAAGTCCTCGACTATTTCCACGACATGAAGCCGAACTCGGAAGCTATGCCAGATCCACCGGAGGGTGCATTTAACTGTCTAGGTCGGGAACTTTCTTGAAAACCTTCATAAAGGTAGATTTTGCTTCTTTTCTGTTAGCGACTGTGTATTTAATCCCCTCCACATAAAATATTAGAGAATTTGGGTATTTCATTTGAAATTTTTGTTTTCTGTCAATCAGAAATTTGCAATAGGGGGATAAGAGCTGTCTAGCTTGTCTAACTTGAAGAGGCAGGTCCTGGGTTAGGAAGATTCTGTTATTATTCCATAGTATAGACCCCCCCATGTTTCTTTGTATTTGTTAGTATTTTGTTAACACCTTGAAAGTTCAGCAGTTTGACATATATGGGTCTCGGTATATTAGAAGTTTGTGCTTCTCTCAGGGCTCTGTGCGCTCTCTCAATTATTATTTGGTGTGCTGTTTTTGGTCATTTAGTCCTGCTGCAAACACATCAATTATAGAATGGATCAGGTCATTGTGCTGTATATTTTCCGGCATACCTCTGATGATTATATTATTCCTTCTGGATCTTGCCTCGAGGTCTATAATTTTTGCCTGCTTGGTTTGTATGTCTGCTTCATAGGATTCCGATTTTCTGGATAGTAGGGCTATTTTTTCCTCATTTTCCACTAGTTTGGCTTCAGAGTTATCCATTCTTTCCAAGATTTGATTAAAGGAAGATCCAAAAGTCTGCAGTTGAATAAACAGATCTTTAATTGCCTCTTGAATAGGTAGTAAAGCTACTTTTATATCATCCATGTTTGCCAGTTGATCTGTTTTATTTTTTGTCCCAGATTTTGCAGCATCTTGTTGTTTTGCTGTTTTCTAGAATTTAAATCTTTTTCCGGTAATAATAACTAAGAGAGTTTGGTTTTTGTTGTTGTGAAGTCCATCTTTTTATCTTCTTTGGACATTTGGTGAAGATAGAACGTCTCAACTTGAAGGTGAATTTGCAGGATGCTTTGAGCACACGGTTTCCTTCCTTTGTTTCTCAGTTCCAGTTAATCCTCTACATTCCTGGTATATTTTATGTTTCTTTTATTTTAATTTTTCCTTCTTAGGGTATCTGGAAGTTAATTGTAGTTGTTCACTCAGAGTATTTATTTTAAAAAGGCTCAGGTCTTTCTTCTAGGTTGATTTTTAATCCATAAGTTTTAGAGAGCTATGCATTAGCAGTGTTTACAGAACAGCGGTTGTTTTGAGATAGCCTTTCCTTGAGATCCTGCAGCATATGACACTAAAAGTTGCTCAGTCTTTCTGAAAGCTTTAGTTCTGTCCAAGTAGAAGCGTAACTGCCTGTGTATGTCCAAAGAGTGCAGAATTTTCTCACCCTTGTTCTGTGGATTAGGATAAAAGGTTGGCAAGTGAATGGTTTGGTTAAGGGCCACACTGGACACCACCTTAGGCATAAATGTAGGGTTTGTCTTCAGAGAAACCCTGTCTGGATGAAAGGTTCCACAGCCTTAAGTGCTTGTAACTCCGAGACTCGCCTTGCAGAGGTTATTGCTAGGAGCAGAGCTCTTTTCCAGGATAAAAATTTTATATCTGCTGTTGATGCTGGCTTGAAAGGAGGCAGTGTGAGTTTTTCAAAAACATAATTGAGGTCCCAGGCCGGAATTGGTGCTCTCCTAGGAGGCCTAATGTTTTTGGCCCCTCTGAGGTACTGCCTTATTAAAGGATGAGAAAAGATAGGTGGTTCCGTATTGTAATGGGCTGAAATGGCAGACGCATGAATCTTAATTGATGAGAAGGAAAGGCCTTTGTTCAGCATCTCAGTTAGGTATTGTAAAATCTGAGGGATATTTGGTACACACGTGTCAATGCCTTGTTCCTGGTTCAAAGCACAGAATCTCTTCTATTTTTCTGCATAAGATTTTCTGGTGCTGGGCCTCCTGGCCTCAAAGATAACATCCATAACAGCTTTTGAAAGAGGAGTGTTCTGAATGGCTACATTATCCACCATGCTGCCAGATTTAAGGTCCTGAGTTGGCTGTGCAGGATCTGATTGTTTTGTTGGGTCAGCAAGTGAGAAGTTTGAGGCAATATCCATGCTGGAGCTTGAGACAAGCTCTTTAGGATTGGGTACCAGTGCTGGCGTGGCCAGTCTGGTGCAATCAGTAACATTTTTGGCTTCTCTTGTCTGACCTTTAGGAGTACCCTGGGAAGGAGAGGCAGTAGGGGAAAAGCATATACCGTTAGATTTTTCCAGCTGAAGGATAGGGCGTCCACTTTCCATGCTTGCTTGTGATAAATCCCTGTGCAAAATCTCAGCAATTGGCAGTTGTGAGGGGAGTCAAATAGATCTATGTCTGGGCATCCCCATTTCCTTATTATCATGCTAAAGACTTGTGGATACAGTTTCCATTTGTGGGGATCCATGAGGTTTCTGCTTAGTTCGTCTGCCGGAGTATTTGTTTTTCCTGGCAGGAATTGTGCTTGCAGGTGAATTTGAAAAGCCAATGCTGTGTCCCATAAGGTCATTGCTTGTCTGCAGAGGGGGTAGGAATGTGTACCTCCCTGCTTGTTTATGTACCACATGACCGTAGTGTTGTCTGTCTTTATCAGTAACTGTCCTGGATGAAGCAGGTCCTTGAAAGCTGTCAGGGCATTTTGAACAGCTAGCATCTCTTTTTGATTGATGTGAAGATGCATCTGGTTTGCAGGCCATGTGCCCTGAATACATTTTCCTGCCATATGGGCCCCCCAGGCATAATCTGATGCATCGTTGTCAGTGTCGGTCTGGCTGTGGGTAAACTGAATGGCAGACCCTTGTTCTGGTGACAGGCTTCTGCCCACCATCGAAACTCCTGTTGCAGGCAGGGAATGAGTGCAATTACTGTCTCCAGGCTGTGGCAATGCTGAGTCCAAACACTTTTTAGGTACCATTGTAGTTTCCTCATATGCAGTCTGGCATATGGAATTAGTAGAATGCAAGATGTAGTACAAAATTACAGTAGATCTATTAAATGTCCAGGTTACTGTAATTGTAATACAAAAATGGTGGTATATTTGGCTTTATGTTTATCTTGTCCTGCTTATTATGTGGGAAAAAACTATTATGAAGCTTAGAGACCGAATCATTGAACATAATAGGGATATAAAAAACAAAAAAGTGATGAATTCTCTATATGTACATAGTACAAAATGTAAGGACTTTAAAATGTTTTTATTCTTTGTTATAGATAGGATTCCTTATAACAACAACAAGGGAGGTGATGAGAAGAATTTACTTGAGGCTAAAGAATGCCTTTGGCAGTTAAGACTTAATGCCAGCAATATACCAGGCATCAACAAACATATTTCAATTTCAAGTATTTTGAAATACAAGTCCTACTGTATTTAATGGAATATATTTACACTATTACATATTTTACACTACTGTTTTAACAATACACTATTACATATAATTATACAAATGTTTTTAGACAGGTATACTACTATATTTATTATATTTATATATTTATTATTTCATTTTTTGTATACATTATGTATAAAATTGTATTTATATGACAGTTCGACTCAATCAATTTTAACTACTGCATTTCTACATATTATTGTTTTTAGTAAGAATAGTCAGATTATTTATTGTTATGCTCACTATTAACTCCTCATTATTATTTCTTATTTTTTATTTTTACTTAGTGTTTCTTGTTTCATTAGAGGCGTTGCTGAACTAATTAGAATGTGGCAAGTGATTGGTTTCATTTGACTAACAAGAATACTTAATAGAAGTGTATTACATTGAAGTTTCAGTACTCTGAAGATGCCCTTAGATTTGATGGGTGAAAGCGCTTAGTACTTTTTCTTTTTGCTTGGCCCATTTTATTTATCTGTTTACTGTTTCTTGTTTGTGGAGTTTATTCATTAAATATAGTCCTGCGTGGTAACAGTACTGCCTCATTGTTTTACTGGTTGCTACTGCCTTTGTTGTGGTGTTAATATATTTGAATTCCTCTTTGTCTGCAAAACGCAATTACTGGTGCCAGGCATTTTGTGAAGACCCTGGGCGCAGTAGATAAGCCAAAGGGCAGTGCAGAGAATTGGTAATGCACTGAGCCAGCTAAGAATCTGAGGTATCTTCTGCATGATTGTCTGATTGGGACATGCAGGTGTGCCTCTTTTAGGTCCAAAGTTACGAGCCAAGCCTTCTTGCCCAGCATGGGCAGTAGCTGCTGTAGAGTCAACATCTTGAATTTTGGAACTTCCAGAAACATATTTAAAATTGACAGGTCCAGTATTGGTCTCCAGGTTTTGTCCTTTCTGGGTACTAGAAAAAGTCTGGAGTAGAATCCTTGCCCCTGCTCTTGTTGTGGTACTTGCTGAATGGCCCTCATGTCCATGAGGGCTGTAATTTGTTTTGTGCCTCTGTCCATTGATTGTGTGGCAGGTCTAGCATACCTTTTGACCTTGGTAGGGTGTGAAAATGGAATCTGTAGCCTTGGGACACTATGTTCAGGACCCATTTGTCTTGGGTAACCATTTGCCAATTTGATGGAAAAAGTGCTAGTTTTCCCCCTAAGGGGGCTGCCAAAAGAAAAGTGTTTGGATCTGGTAGAGGAAAGTAATTGGGACTGTTTCCTGTAAGATTGTGGTTTGTCTTCTCCGCTTTTGGAGGTAGGAGCACCCCATTGTTTAAGCCTGTATGAGCCTTGGGGCTGAGATTTGCCTCTGGGACGCCTGTATCTGCCTCTTTGTGGTCTGTCTGACACTGGAAAGGACCAATTTTTAGAGGGCCAGTTCCTGCTAAACCTGGGTGGCTGCACCTGTAAGAAATCCTTGACTGTCTGCATGGATTTTGCTTTATCCTCCATTTTTTTCAACACCTCTTCTGCTTTAGTACCAAACAAAGTATCATGCTGTAATGGTGCATCTAATAATTTTGCTTTAACATGATCAGGCAGATTCTGTTCCTTTAACCAAGCATGCCTTCTGATAACAGAACCTGTAACAGCGGCTCTGCAAGAGGCCTCCAGTGAATCATAACCACATTGCAAAGTATGCTTTTCCACTTGTTCAGCTGCATGCAATAAATCCTGCAATTCCTTGTTCTCTGAACCTTCAGTATTTGTCAACAATTTTTGTTTAAGCAGTGACATTGAATATTGCTCATATTTAAGCATATGAAACTGACAATTTAAAGCCCTTACAGCCAGGGTAGCAGAAGTGTAGACTTTTTTCCCCCATCTGTCTAGAGCCTTAGAATCCCTATCACTGGGGACATGGTTTTTTGCAGTGGAAGCTTTAACCCCTTTGGGACCCTGAGATATAGTTTCTGGGTCAGCAGCGGGGTTTTTATATAGGAATTTATGAGAATCCGGGATCCTGTAGTACCTGTCTGGCTTAGCAGGTGCAGGGGGTAAAGAGTCAGGGGACAGGCCGGACTCTGAAAATACATAATCTACAATATCCAGGACAGGTGGAATGGCAAGGGGTCTGTGCTGAGGAAGTAGCAGAAAGTCTCTGAGCCTTTTCTTAGATTCAGAATAATCTTGGCTGTCCCAGTGGAAATGCTCCCTCATGGTATGCAGGGTTTCCTCAAAAGAATAATCCTCAGGAGGAGAGGCTGAATGAATGGATTCTTCAGCATCAGAATCCTCATAGGGAAGCATGGAGTAATCCTGTTCAGAAGAGGAATCAGAGGAAACAGAAACCTGATCATAAGAATCATACTCTGTCTCTTGCCTAGGCCTCTTATCAGGAGGGGGATGGGAGCCCCTGATCAAACTAATTAGGTCTTCGGCCATTTTGAGCATCTGTTTTTTAGGCATGGTAGTCAGAGAAGGAAAATGCTGTACTTGTTTCTTTGTCTTTAGAGCTGCTTTAGTCTTTGTCTTTGAAGCTGAAGATGGCTTAATATATAGTTGTGTAGGTCTGAAGACACCCTCAGAAGCCGATGCCTGCTCAGCGGCTCCGGACCCATCTGAGGGAATGATTTCCGAGTGTCCAATACCTTGAGTTTCCAGAGGCCCAGTCGGCTCCACATGGGAGTCGGAAGCGGCCTGTGGCTCTGAGGTAGCGGGCGCCAGGGGCTGCGAAAGCGCCTCACTGAGAACCGGCGACTGGCCTAGTAGAGGCTTCGTCGTCGGTTTTGGACCTCGGATGCCTATCCTTTTCCTTGCGTTTTTTGTAGACTCCGGTTGTCGGCTGGTCCGACGGCATTATATAATTAAATCTTTGGCCAAAGTAATGAAATGCAAAATCGAACCGACGCTTGATAGTGTGTTGGTTAAATCCAGCACAAAACCGACAGCAAGCAACGTTGTGATCAGGGCCTCGGCAAGGAATACAGTAAGAGTGAAAATCCTTATGAGGTATTTGCTTCCCACAAGAAATACAATTGTTAACTTTTTCTGACATCGGTGTGGAGCAAGAAAAAAGTTTCCCCAACGGGGTACTTAGCTTTAATGAAGACTTCGGTTCTGAAATTCGGATTTCAAAATCTCAGGAGTCAGCCGATTGGCACTTGCAAACTGCTTTTGCTTCGGGCACCACACGGCAAGAAAGACTAAAGAAAATGGCGTTGGCTGCATCTTTTATACCCCTGGCGCACTGACGTCAGGGAAGAGGTGACAGCAACCGACTCCGGACCTAGACTTTGGAATTCTGGCCGACTGAAGGTAGCCTGCCAGCAGGATAACCCAAGAGTAATGACTGCAACAGTGAAACACGATGAACATCTGAGTAAATGAATATTCACAGTATAGCAGTTCACAAACAATTCTTGTGTCAAAGGAATACATCTCTATAACTAGCTTTCTATGGCAGTTAACTGTAACAGTTGAAAAGAAAGTACATCTTTCCATGTATCTTGGGGTAGCATTTTGAGGGGTGAGTACATTTCTACACTGACAAGTGGGTACTGGAAGCAGCAGCATTAGGTCTGAGTACAAAATGTAAATCTCTGGCTACACCCCTGGCTTCTGATATAAGAACTATACCAACCTTCTGTCTTAAACAATGATGTCCACACCAAACAAGGATGATCTCCATCTTGGAAAGCTGAAAGGGCCACGCCTACATGAGTCAGCAATTTATAGTACTGGGTTGCTATGACAGTGATTACTGCAATTACTACACAGCAGGCTGCATGCAATTAGCAAATGGTGGCCACTAATTGGTGCAGAGGCTATCACATGCTCATGTGCAAATTCCTACTAAAGCAGGCTGCAATCTCTGCCAACAAACTCAATCACTCTATTGCAGAGACTGACAGAGAGAGCGACAAAGAGACAGAGAAAAGGAAAAATAAATATTACCAAATCATACAAAGGAAAGGTATGTGACACATATGTATTTACTGGCATGTAGTACATGTTATTGAAGAATAGTCTACATAATGTGAAACATTCATATGTGGCAGCAGTACTTCTTTATGCACAGATGTTCTGCTTAACTACTGCTATGGACAATACTGTGTGTACCTGTGGGCAGTGGGACATACCTGTGAAATGTGTAGCTCAGCATTAAATTTCAAAGATCTGATCCATGTTATCTGTGTTCTGTACAGTAGTGTGGCCAATGGCTGTTGGGGTGATTAGCTCTGACATTATATAAACATGGGTGTGACAGAACAACACATGCATGATAGTCATATTAACGTGTAGTTTAGCATTGACAACTGCTGTAGCAGTCTAGTATGCTTATCTAGCATCTGTTGCCATATATACCCCCCTAATGTTAGTCTGTGTTCACATATGACACCTGTTTGTGCTGCAGCAAGGCCCAACAGTTCAGCTGTGAGCTCCAGGGACTTACAACAGTGTGGACCTTGTGTGTGTATGCCACACACATACGGAGAAATATATATGTGTCATATATATTCACATCTGTATATGTGCATAGAACAGGGGACATATTGCAACTGTTTGTGAAGGGAGGAGATATATATGTTGGTGAAGGTTAGTATGTGCATATTTGTATGTAGGTTTTAGTGTGTGACAAACAAGACAGCATACAGTGCTGGTATAATACATGTGGTGGTTAAACACTGTGGGTGGTTTGTTCAGTTTGCAATGTTGAAGCCAGTAAGGCCTGCTAAAGCTACCTGGGCTGTGAACACCTTCAATGCATTTATCCCAAGACTGTGCAATTTTATTACATTACTGTACACCTTACATCCTTTGTATAATTGATATTCTCACTACGAAAGGTGAAATGTATATGTGCCTACATATATATATGTATATGTAGACAAATGGAAGTGTATATGTATACATATACATATATATATATATATATGTATGTATACTCATACACACCTACATCTACTTGTTGCAATAGATTCTCTGTACTGTTGACTGACTGTGATGGTGAATATGTTTGTGAATACGTCAAAGATATGTATCTGTGGGATAGCTTAGTGGGAAACTTGTTTATGTTATGGTATTATGGGTCCTTGCTTTGATCCTAGCAAAAGCTGTGTATTCTGTTGCTAGGCAGAACAAGTGCTATTGCATACAGTGTGATTAAGTCCCTTGGTTTTAACTAGGGTGTGTCATTGGAGGCTAAAGCACTACATCTATTAGTATTGATTGGTACCGATGTTGAATGCAAATCCTGTGTGTACTGTAGTACTAATTGAAGCTCTGGGCCTGTACAGCAAAGTATGGTGTACGTCCACATTGCTTGCATCCACTGTTTTGTGTGGTCCCTGTACATTTCTCAAGATTAAGGTTGTGTAAGTACTGACACACAGTACTGTATAGTATACACTGAAAGCTTATCTGGGTTGTCATATCTTTGTGTCCTGTAATTATGTCTGATGTGTGTGTGGGGATGTCTGTAACATGTCCTTTGACATATGTGTGGTAATACATATAACTGCGTATCTAGCAACATTCATAGTGTACTACAGCAGTATGTGACCTACATTCCCAATTGTGCACATATTTTGGCCATGGGTTTGGCATTAACAAGTTGTGTGATATAATAGTAATACATTTACTGGACCTTACACTGATTGTGATGGATGATATATTTCTTTACACATCAGCTTGATGTATATCTGCTGTGGCTAGGTGGTGCATCGTGTTGCATACAGTGTGCCAGGTACTCTTGTACAGTCTTATATAGTGATTTTATTCTGTTGCTGTGCAGAACATGGTTCATTAGATAGAGAGTGAGCAAGGCACTTTCAAGCAGTTGTGTGGTGAGCAGTGATAAGTGGCAGTTACAGTGTTTCACACTCGGTTAGCTTATAGGTTGCTATATATGGCAGTTCAGTGATATCTGTACTGTATAATGTTAAATGTGCCATATGACTTGCTCAGAAATATTTTTGTATTTATGTCTTCCAGGAATCATGGACCACCACAGGATCCTGAGTTACAGTAGTGCTGAAGATTATATCATTACTAACAGTATGATTCAGCACTACTGTCTCATGTTCTCACGAACCAGCCAGGGCCAGCAGGAGCGTACTGCAATGTGGCAAGATGTCTGCAGGGTCAATGAGGTAGGCCTGCATAACCGGACATATGAGCAGGTACACACCACCACCACCACACAGCTTGCAACAGGAGGTGGTGTTAATATCCATCCCCCCCTCACCAGAGTGGAGGAGCTGCTTATGAGCCTGGTGGCACCTGCCCAACAACAACAGCAGCAGACATACACCATGATGGAGGTTGGAGCCACCCAGCAAGCACACATGGAGCATGCAGGTAACATGGCATATCTGTAGACTACTATTATCTGTATTGGTAGATCATGCACATGTGAAATGTGGAGTGTGATGTTCAAAAATGTGGAGCCTGTTGTTGTGCAATACTGATCATTTGGAACATAATCTGTAGCCCTGTGAATGTAAACTGTTGTTGTACTGTAAGACTGCAAACACACAGTAGCAATGCCACAGTTGTGGCCACTGACAAACTGTCTCATCTCTATGTAGGTCCCTCTGGGGTGACATCAAGGCAGCGGACAGATGCTGGTGAGTGTGTTCTACATTTATTATTGTAAATAAAAAGTGCATGTCATAGTTAAGGTGTAGGCCATGTACACATGTAACACACCTACCCATAATGCATGCTGTGCATGTTTGATGTAAGAGCACACACATCTCACTAATGTGATTAGCTGCCTCAAACACATGCAATACCCAGACCATCTCAAACAAATGTGGCTAGACTGTAATGACCATTGGATAGGCACAGTTGATTCTCAACATGCACATAACATACACATCTATGTCATACACAGAGCATTTTAACATGCTACACATAAAGGATTCCCAAACCCTCTGTAAAGACACACTCCAGTATCCAAAATCTCATCCACACATTACACATAATATACCTGAGGAGTAGGGGCCTATCCTGGGGCATTTAAACACTCTGCAACACACTACACATTCATGTCAGGGAATGCTCCTTATTGGCCTCCTTATAAACTCACATAACAACTGGTTGTGAAATGGTGAATTTAGCCAAGGTAGTACAGTTCCTGCACAGCATGATTAGTGCTGGTTTGTGAAACATTTGTAGCCTTGAGTGACCACCTGATGCTTCATGATGATGGCCTATGGTACTATACCCCATCCAGTTATTGTAACCACAGTACTACACATAGCTGTCATTGCTACACACCATAATGATGTGTGTGCACACATATGCACTTTTAAACAGTATGCATACCAATCACCATTTGCACAACTGACACATATATGTCTTGTGATGCTATTGAGTGGCTAGGTCATATGACACATATTGGGTATGTGTAGTGTTTAAATATGCAGTTGTGTTTTAGCATGCCATGTCATGGATGAGACTGGCATGTCCACAATATGATCTACACTCACCATAAGTACCGTACATTGGGTATGTGGCCGAATGGTATTCCATCAATTATCCATGCACCACTAATAATGTTGTGTGAATACTCATCATGCATGTGCTAAAAATGTGTCCACAATTATTTGCTAAAGACACAGAGGCTGTAATCAGCATTGGATACCTATCTGACACACAGATACACATCCAGCAATGGTATGTACACCTGTGAGTTATGGTGCACAGTACATCACAGGGTTATGAATACCTGCACAGCAATGTTGTGTCCATGTATGCATTGTGTTCCAAGGGGAGGGCCATCACCTAATAACAAAACACATGTATCAAAGCCATGTATACTGTTAGTAACAAGGACTGACTACACTTGCACTGCATGCTGTTGAGCAACACATGTCCTGCATGCTGACATGTGTGATGACTGTTTGCTTGTAATACTGTACCCCACCATCACATGCTATTGTGCATGTTCTATGATTGCTGGTGTTGTGTGTGTCTACTTTTGGGAGGAGTGTAGTTTGCGTGTGTGCATGTGTGCATGTGGTCTGAAGTCATGTTCAGGTCTTAAAGTGTGTTTCCTGTTTTCCTCTCACAGGTGGCGAGGTGGGGCTGGTTCAGTACAGCAGGGAACCTGATGTCACTGAGACAGACAGTGATGATGAGGATAGGTGTGTTGAGGCACAGGCAGGTTTGTCAGGGTCTGTTGTTGGGCCACCAATTGACAGTACACAAGTCTCCACCCCATCCATGCACACAGTCATACTGCCTGTACATCCATCATCACCATTGCCCTTAGCTGAGGGACAGTGTACAGTTGGCACTGGCCAGGACAGTGTGGTATCTATGGCACATGTATCAGGACACAGCAGCCATAGCCAGATGTCTGGAAAGGTACCACATAGGCAGATGCCCAGGGGTTCTCATCAGAGCACTGCTGGTCATCATGCCCCTGGCAGATGTGCCACTCCTCTTTCTACCACATGCATGTTCCAGGCTGTCATGGAGGCACAGACACGAATGGAGCGGTACACCAGATAGGGGCTAAGGGCACAAAGGGCTCATTACACCTCTGTAAATGACAGTATCCGTGACCTAGCAGGTGCCATACGTAACTACACTGAGGTCATTGATAGATGTTGAGGTGAGACATTGGATGTCCTCCACAATGTCATGTCCATGTGTCAGGACAGTGCGGGATGGTTGAAATGCAGACATGGATGTATGCCAGCAACATCACCAGCTGGAGGTCACCATGGACGTCCAGCAAGTCACAGCTGCTCCCGTAGTGCCAGTACCAGCCCCAGCAATGTTGGGGGGGGGGCTGTCCATAGACCATCCTAGCAGACCATGTGCACGTGGCTCTGGCCATTCGCAGCAGGGACCTGGATCCAGTGGACATATGTCAACCTCTTCGGATAGTACCCAATCTGGATTAGTACTTGATACTGTCTGTAGCACCCCTGCCAGGCACAGGTTCCGTATCCATGGCCAGAGACGGTGATCTGTAAAGCCTGCCAGGTACAGTCTGTAGCTATCTCACAAATCCCCGTATATGGCAGCCACATGGTGGAACTGTGTGCATACAGACACACACACATAAACCAGAAACCTAGGGCAAACACATACCCGCACACATAACATCAACATCGGCCCATAACAGTACTCATGGCCCTCACACACACACACTCACACACACATGTCAATTGTATGGCTCAGTGTAGGCCTCTGGCAAACCAACAACACACCCTGTGCATATGATGAAACCTGTGCCACCTCCTGTCATCTGTAACATTGATGCAGGAACAGGCTAACATGGTGCTGATGCACAGGGTGACTTTAATAAAGTATAGCAATGGTTGGATGTGTAGCATGTTGTCAGCAGTAAAGTGTAATAATATCCTTGAAGGTGTAGCTGAGCAGGCATGATGCATTAAAGCTGTAATTAGAAATGTTGTATTATTTTCACCAGTGTTTATTCCAATTGTGTTTTGTTTGCCCATGTGCCACTTGGCTGATGTGTGTAGTTGTGTCAGCATGCATTATACAGTGGACAGTAAGTGTGGGGTGTGTGCAACACAGGTTTGCAGGTGTCCATTTGTTAACATGGTAGAGGTGCACTGTCTGCATGTACATGCATATTGGACACATGGGCAGGGTGACATGCCCTTTATTGGCCAGTGTTAACACTCCATAGTTTCTATTGGTGGCCAGTATGCATTGTACTACACACATTTTGGAACTTGAGTACGCATGTGTGTGTGTATGACACGGGTTGACACTGTGCTGTAGGTGATGCTGTTGTTGCTGTCATTGGTTTGCATTACTAAGGTTAACACTGTCCCAGCTGCATAATCCTTTAGTAATGCACACTGTTCACCTACAGGGTTGCATGGACCGTGCTATCTCAAACACAAGAAATTCTCACTTATACAGTAAAAGTGCATTAGTCTCATGGACCCCTGCCATAAACTAAATATATAATAGAAGGCGTGAAGTTGTACCAAAAAAGAGTTACATACCAAGAAGGGATAACCTCTCTGGTCAGTATCATTGGGAAAATACAAGCCCTCATTAAACATACAAGGCAAGCTTCAAAATACAAACTGGCAAGGATTCCAAAGACAACACTAAAGCTTTCTTTAGTGTTGTTTATAATCTACAGGGGAAATCTCAGATTGGGTCACAGTTAATGTAAATGGTCACAAAGTACACTTATCTGACTGACATTACCAATTTCTTGTCAGACAGTTTGAATGCGGATTTCACCACCCTGTCATTACACAAGGGCCACATTTCCAGACCTGAAGAATGTAAAACCTGATAATTCACAGACACTCTAGTTAAAACATCTTTTTACCAAAGTCCAAACCACAGTGGCAATGGTACTGGACAGTGTCCCTGGCTGTGTCATACACAAGCTGACATATGAAGTCACCACTCACTTAAACACTCTGTCCAGATGCAGCCTCTATACAGGTTACATACTTGTGGAATGACGCACGGTAATGGTGTTCACAGTCCACAAGGGTTGAGCTACAACGTCTTCTTTTTCTTCTCCTTTTGGATGCTCCCATTAGGGAACGCCACAGTAGATCATCTGTTTCCATTTCTTCCTGCCCTCTGCATCTTGCACTGTTACACAATCCACCTGCATGTCCTCTCTCACCACAGCCATAAACCTCATCTTAGGCATTCCTCTTTTCCTGTTACCTGGCGGCTTCATCCTTCGCATCTATTTCACAATATACTCTGCATCCCTCCTCAGCACATGTACAAACCAACTTAATCCTGCCTATCTGGCTTGGTCTACTAACCTTCAAACCTGGGCTGTCCCTCTAATATACTTATTCCTAATCCTGTCCACCCTCGTCACACCCAGTGCAAATGTTAACATAAATTGATTAAAGGTAGAACTACAACATATCCTGGAAACTCTCACCCTATAATCCAGACAAATGTTATCTGGAAGGCTATGGAGCACAGCATTATGGAACTCATTAACAGAGACATTATGAACCTGCAAACACTGCACCATACCCACTTAGGTTCTCTAAAGGCCAGATCATGGCTCCTACACCTAGTAGACTTCAAGCCAGTTAACAAGGCTATAGGTGAGGGAGGGGATGTCCACACAGCCAAGCTATAGCTCACCAGCAATTCATACCCATCCCACATTCTGGTATTATACATAACCTCAACAGACTGACCATAAACTATTGTTAGATGATGGATTGACAACTGACTCACAGATGTAGGACACACAGTAACATTTGCAGCCTCCATGTACAATTCTATGCCAGTAACAAGTGGTATTCACCTGCACTCAGTCCTGGGACCACTGTGGGCTATACTTTATTCTCCAGATGACACACACATCCTCCAAAAGGGTATCATAGAGACAGATACCTGGTGTCAAACTCATGCTGTAAAGCTATAAGCCAAAGAAAGCATAGTTATCCACTTTTAGAAAACAAAGTATCCCCAGAGTACCACATAGGTAGTAGCCCCCAAATGTGGAACAGGTACTAATGTATACATAGAGCCATGTGTTTAGTCATCCCTCTTTTGATAATCACATTACCAAAGGGTTTTGGAAATCCCTCTGTGGAGCATATAAGCAATAAAGGGTTTGCATGCAGATCCACAGAGGTTGTTGTACACCTATAATGATTAGTCATCTTTGCCAGACTTTGTTTACTTTGGAACAGGATTCAAATATACCTCAAGCATAAACCCTCACTCACACTCTTCAATAGAAACCATGATGAGTGGATGTGAAACAGAAGACGTAGCCCAGGGATCACTGCAGTGGCTAAGCTTGTCACAAGCATACAGAAGTGACCTAAGGTCTGGAAAGTGCCAGCACGCTCTGACAAAGATAACAGATGCTTTCATGGAGAAAGCAGAGTACCCACCTATGAAATAATTGAGGTCACATGTATCTATATGGCTTTACCCCACAGCTACCTTACATGTGTAATGCACATACAGTTGTCATTGTGATATGTCATACACTAGAAAAATCAAAACCCACTCTACATTGACCAACGGTGTCACACTCCTGGAACACACACACATAGTCAGCAAGTGCAGGATTCAAACCCCTACCTAACTACATTATGATACTACAGCAGTATGCATTTACACGACACGCTATACACATTACTGGGATTTCACCTTTCCACAGGTATATTTGTAGGATGGTGACATCATCAGACTTGACAAAAATGTGTATACCACTTTTAAGGGATGTGAGTAGTCTCCAGAAATGTTGCTCCTCCCCAGGGAGACACACACAGTTGGCAAGTGCAGGATTCAAAGCCCTACCTAACTACATTATAATACTACAGTGGTACGCATTTACATGACACACTATACACATTACTGGGATTTCACCTTTCCACAGGTATATTTGTAGGATGGTGACATCATCAGACTTGACAAGATGAGTATACCACTTTTAAGGGGTGTGAGTAGTCTCCAAAAAGATTGTTCCTCTCCAGGGAAACACACACACTCAGTTGGCAAGTACAGGAATCAAACCCCTACCTAACTACATCATGATACTACAGCAGTACACATTTACACAACGTGCTATACACATTACTGGGATTTTACTTTTCCACAGGTATATTTGTAGGATGGTGACATCATCAGACTTGACAAAGATGAGTATACCACTTTTAAGGGGTGTGAGTAGTCTCCAAAAAGTTGCTCTCTCCCCAGGGAGACACACACACACACACACACACACACACACACACACACACACACACACACACACACACACACACACACACACACACACACACACACACACACACTTGGCAAGTGTGGGGTTCTTAATCCAAACTAAGTACGTCTTTACACTTCAGCAAGCAATATGGAGTTACAGGGTGCAATACAGACATTACTTGCCCAAAGGTTTTTTTCACATTTGCTAACCTCAGCAGACTTATCATACTAGGTGTATTGTGAGTGTATTGTATGCATAGGCCATGACCATATCATATATGGGTTGATGCACCACATGCTGGCACACACAGGAACAAACCGGTGGCTATGCTCTGTCAACCCAATACTGGACAATACAGTCAAGAGGAGTAGGGTCATACAACCACAACACCAACAGTCTCACATAGACCTACAATATAAGCACCGGCAAAACACACACATAAATACACATTACCATACTTGGAGAATACAAATATTAATCTGAAAAAGAGAGAGTGTCCTCCTAAGCAGACAAGCAAGCAACATGCACCTCCAAGCACACACCAGAAAACACATAATACACCAAAGCAGTGTGCCTCACAACAAGCCCTAAGGCAAAACTACATACCCAACACACTAGTAATAGGTGACTCCATAGTCAGGCACACAGATGTTCCACTCACTCAGCTGGACAAGGGGAAGGTTACTGTCAGTTGTCTGTCAGGTGCTATGATCCGCCACATAACACAAGCACTTACATCACTCCAGAACAGGTACATATATGACGTGTTCTTTGTACATGTCAGTGTGAATGATCTGAGACATACCTAACAGGACAACATGACAAGAGATATATAGTAGTTCTGTGATCATGTAGCCCAGGCTGGTATGACCGTGACCTTGAGTAGCATCTTACCTTCACCTACATGATACTGCAATATAACAGAAAGATGATAAACTTCAACAATTGGCTGAGCTTCTGGTGTTATTTAAAGGGGATCCAGTCTCTGTCTGCCTGTGATGACGTGATAGACAAGCCTCGTTGCTTTGCTAGAGATGGTTTGCACCTGTCGCCCCTATGCTTCTGAATACTGGCCAAGGCTCTTGCTGTTCCCATATTACCTTTTTTAGGCAAGGCTCAAAGGTTCATAGGTAGGTACTAGGCTATCGGCCCTGGGGCCTATACAAGCCCAGCCAAAAAGGTACCCCGGCTTTTGCCACCCAAGAAATTTATTTTCCTGTGCCACTGTTGAGCAGAGACACAGAAGTGATCCCTGGGGTGAATTTCCTATTTCCCATCCAATCATCAAGATTTTTCTTGAAGAGTGCTAATGAGGAGCTTTGTTTGATATAGATAGGTAGTTTATTCCGGAGTATGGGAAATCTCTGGGACAGGGATCTATCCCTCCGGCATGTTCTGTTTATTGTGGTGACAAGGTTTAGGTTGCTAGAGCATGTAGCTCGGAGGGATTGGGATTTCTTTAAGTGGAGCATGTCCAACAGCTCTGGGTTTGACATAGCTTTGTATGTTAGGCAGAGATCACCTCTGAGTAAGCGATATGCGACGGAATAAAGCTGGAGTTTTGTGAGATGGTATGTGTAGGGCATGTGTTTGAGGCCGGTAATCATCTTTGTGAGGTATTTCTGCAGCCTTTCCAGTTGTTGTAGATGTCTTGTGAGGTACATACCAAAAGGGGCATTGTACTCTATAATGGATCTAATGAGTGATGAGTAGAGGGGAACAATGACCTCTTTTTTTCTGCATGAGAAACATTTTGTGATGAGGTGTGCGACATAGAAGGATTTCCTGACTGCTGTGGTGATGTGATTATCAAAGGAGAGACTACTTTCCACCTGTGTCCCAAGGTCTCTTATCACACTTTCGGTGTTAAGTATACTACCGCCTATGTTGTAGTTCAAGGGTACAGAGTTTTTACCAAAGTGGATGACAATGCACTTTTTGGCATTGAGCTTGAGGCCATGGCTTTGACACCAGGCATCTGTCTCAGTGAGGCCCTTTTGTAGGATGTCCACATCGTTAGTAGTTTCGATTATGGCTCCTAGTTTGCAGTCATCTGCTTCAGGGAAGTAGATACCAAACAGGACAGGACCCAGGACTGAACCCTGTGGTACTCCACTTGTCACTGGTCTGAAGTCGTATTTGGAGTCTGCTACTTTCACAGTGTGGGTTCTGTCAGTGAGCCAGTTGGCAACCCATCTTGTGACATAGGGATTTATACCTAGTTTAGTGAGTTTATCTATAATCCCAGAGTGGGGGATGGTGTCGAAAGCCTTGGCAAGATCTAGGTAGACTGTGTGAACCACCTTACCCTTGTCTACAGCTTTGGTGACTGCTTCAAAGAAGTCTATCAGGTTTAGGAGACATGATCTGCCTTTTACAAACCCGAACTGGTTGGGGTTCAGAGTTTGGAGATTACCAATGTCTTTGTTTATAAGTTCCATGATGATACATTCCATGGCCTTGCAGACCAGGCTCATCAGGCTAATGGAGCGCTAGTTCCCGGGGTCTGTGGTGGCTCCCCCCTTGTGTAGTGGGATAACCGTCGTTGTGCGCCATTCAGCAGGCACAAAGCCTGAGGTGAGGCTATGATTGAACATGGTACTTAGGCGTGGTGCCAGTTTGTTCTGTAGTTCATGTAGAACGCAGCCTGGGATGTTGTCTGGTCCCATGGATGCTGTGTTGCTGGCTTTGGAGAGTGTGGTTTTTACCTGTGCAGCCGTGATTACAGGAACTTTGCATTCTTCCGGTATAGAGATGGGCTCTTTAATGGGTGAGAGTAACTGTAACTCAAAGCAGATCTGAGTGTTGCCATTGAGATTCATGACATAGCTATAGAATGCTTTGTGGTTGTCTTTAGAATCAGTGGCAATTTTGTTTTCATAACTAGCTTTGGAGGGTTTTATCAGGGATCGCAGCTTCTTACTGAGGCTGACCAGGGAGCTCCTCCACTCATGGGATTTTACTCTCTTTTGCAACAGTTTCTTTCTTCTGTTGTACAGTTTGTTTATGGCAGGGGACCACCAGATTGGCTTCCTTTTTTTGGAGGATAGCATCTTGGTTCTGTTTGGGATAGCACGATCCATTCACTCATGTAAGTGCTTATAAAGTGAAATTGTGTAGGATTCAGTAGTCATAACTGTATTGTCCATCTGCATGGGTGTCATGAAGTTCACCACTTCTGTCTTAAGAAGCATGAAGTTGGCTTTGGAGAAATGTTTTAACACGGTTTCCTTAATGGGGGGTGGGGGCAGAATGTGGATATGTAGGGTAATTAGCTTATGGTCAAATCAGACCAATGAGGTGTTGACTTCAGGTGTGGAACACCGGTCACTCAGGACAAACCAAACCCCATAACCACCACAAATAACCACAAAGTGAGCTAAATGCTACTTATTGCCAGAAGTCTCAGCCTCCAAATGCGCACACTTGAGGCACTTCTCAGTATGGAGAATATTGATATCTGTGCAGTAACAGAAACCTAGTTCAAGGCTCCAGAGATCACACCAGCACTACCAGGATACTACTCATTCCATACCTTCCAGCATCAGAACCTGGATCATAGCACATAGGATGGGGATGTATCCATATTCTACAAGGATACCTACACCTCTCTCTACAGGATATGTACCCATAGAATGTTGCACAACAACGTTCTTCCCACTCCACAGGGGTGGGGCCACTAAAGACCCTTGGCATTCATGCTCTATGAGCCTGACGAGTCTGATCTGCAAGGCAATGGAGCCAATCATAATGGAAGACATCAATAAAGACATTGGGAACCTTCACACAGTTGAGCACACCCAGTTTGGCTTCATCAAATGCAGATCACGCCTCCTGAACTGGGTGCATTTCTTTGAGACAGTTACCCAGGCTACAGATGATTGAAAGGAGCTCCACACAGCCTACCTATACCTCGCTAAGGCCTTTGACCCCATTCCCCAGTCAGGTATCATAGATGAACTCGCCAACCTGGGCATAAATCCATACATCACAAGATGGATTGCAAACTGGCTCACAGATAGATCTCACAAATTAAGAGTTGCTGGCTACATGTTAGACTCTAAACCGGTAACAACTGGTGTCCCCCAGGGTTCAGTCCTGGTACCCCTCCTGTTTGGTATAGACTTCTCAGAAGTATATGCCAACACAGGAGGGTTGTGGTTGACTAAGTTTGCTGGGAACTGTAAAGTGTTTGCCATAATAGATTCCCCGGATGACACAAATATTCTCCAGAAGGGACTCTATGAGACAGATGTGTGGTGTCAGAATCATGGCATCAAGCTCAATGTGAAAGAATGCATAGTAATCCCCTTTGGGAAAAACAAAGTACCCACAAACTACCATATAGGTGTTACCCCCTAAAAACTGACAAGGTAATAAGGGATCTGGGGACACAAGTAGACAGTCATCTTTCCTTTGACAACCATGTTGCCAAAGTGATTAGGAAATACTATGTGGCCCACCTAATCAACAAAGGGTTTGCATCAGGATCAAAAGAGGCAGTGGTGGCCCTCTACTCTTAAGTCATCAGACCCATCATTGAGTGCAATGCACCATTTTGGATGTACTCGACTAAGCATATCCAGCAGCTGGAGAGACCACAGAGATACCTCACCAAGAGGATTACTTGCCTCAAACAGTTGTGTTATGCAACACAACTGGTAAAACTAAATCTGTTCTCTGTTGCGTACCGCTTACTCAGAGGCACACTCTGCCTAACATACAGAGCCATGTCCAACACATATCTGTTGAACATGCTCCATCTAAGGATAACAAAATTGAGTCGCACTACACACTCCAGGGATATGAACCTTATCACAACAATGAATACAACATGCTGGTGGGATAGAGTACCATCCCAGACACTTGCCTTACTGTGGAACAGAGTCCCAATGTACATCAGACAGAGCCCCTCGCTGACACTCTTCAATAGGAACCTTGATGAGTGGATGGGAAACAGACAATTCACGCCAGGCATCACATCAGCAGCCCCACTAGAAAGGGGCTTAGGGTACTAACTATTAGAACTAGAGCTTAGGAGACTAACCAATGGGGTGGTGAAAGCTGCACAACTTGCCTAGGCTAGTATATGCCTTCGTAAAGATAGTCTACAACATACCTATGAACCTATGTGACAGGTACATGTCTACAGATAGTAGATGTGTGTGTACTTCATTGTACAGTCATGTTGTACAGCAGGCACATGCACCACATACAGTGTAATGCTTACAGATACTGGTGGCTATTATGTACAGTGGGTGAGATGTGCACCTCATGTCTTTTGTGCCATTGGGATGTGTGCTGGGTGGGACAGTCCAGGATGGCTCCCTGTTATGGTCACCCTCTTACACACATCTCTGCGCATCCATCTTTGGCTTATTATACTGTGTTCCCCCTACATATATATATATAGGTACATAGGTAGGTAATAGGCTATCTGCCTGAAGGCATATATTAGTATGACCAGAGTGTGCAGCTATCACCACACATGGGGTTAGTTCCCTATGCCTCTGTGTAGTACAGCTGATGAAGTGATCCATGGTGTGACAGTTCAGTTTCACATACACTCATCAAGGCTCCTCTGGAAGAGTGTCAGTGAGGGACTCAGCTTAATACAGGTTGGGAGCTTGTTCCAAAGCAAGGGAAGTCTGTGAGTTAGTAATGTATCCCTCAAACATGTTCTGTTTATTGTTGTGATGATTATATCCCTAGAGCATGTGGCACAGTGAGCTTGGGTTTACTTCAGATAGAGCATATACATCAGTTCTGCATTGGACATGGACCTGTCTGTTGGGCAGAGATCGCCTGAGTAGACAGTATGCAACAGAGTACAGATTGAGTTACTTCAGTCTTGTTGCATGGGGCAACTGTTTGAGGCCAGTAATCCTCTTGTTGAGGTACTTCAGTGGTCTTTCCAGCTGCTGAAGGTGCCTAGTCAGATTCATCGCAAGTGTGCAGTGGTACTCACTGATGGGTCTGATGACTGATGAGTAGATGGAACCTCCTTTGACCTACATGCAAAGACTTTGGCAATTTGTGGGAACACATACATAGCATGATTTTCTAACCACTTTGTGAATGTGTTCCTGGAGGTAGAGATGACTATCCACATGTGTCCATAGATCCCTTATTATTACCTCCATATTTAGGGTGTTGGCACCTATGTGGTATTTGTATGACTGTAGTTCGAGGCCATAATTTTGACACCACATCTGTCTGACTGAGACCCTTTTTAAGGATGTCTCTGTTGTCCCAAACATCGATTATGAAAACCTTTTTCAGTCATCCACAAACTTTGCTAACCATAGCCCTCGTGTGTTTGACCGTATTTCTGAAAAGTATACAGCAGACAGGAGGGGTCCCAAGACTGAGATATGGGGGACAGCAGTTATTACCAGCTTACAGTCCAACAGGGAGACCACAATTATTACCTTGTGGGATCTATCTGTGCCCCAGTTGGCAATCCATCAGATGACATATGTGTTTATGCACAGGTTGTTGATTTTGTGGATACGACATGTGTGTGTGGGATGTTGGAAAAGGGCTTTTCAAGGTCTATGTAGGCCATGTGGAGCTCATTTCATTGATGTATGTCCTGGGTAACTGCCTTGAAAACTGTCTAGCAGGTTTAGGGACCATGATCTGCCCCTGACCAAACCAAAATGGGTAGGGTTGGGTGTTTGTAGGCTCCCAATAGCTCTGTTTATGAGTTCCATAATGATGGACTCCATGGCCTTGCAGATCAGGCTTATTAGGCTTATAAGACAATAGTTCCCATGGTCTGTTGTGCACCAACACTTGTGGAGTGTGCCAAATGTTGTTGTAACCCATTCCACAGTTTCATATCCTGTACAGAGGGTGAGTCTCAACAGACTGTTCAGGTGCAGGGTCTGTTTATTTTGGAGTTCACATATGACACAGCCAGGGACACCATGTCATCCCATAGACACCGTGTTTTTAGGTTTGGATAGAGCTGTTTAACCATTGTTTATGTGATTTCTGGCTTTTCCCAATCTCCAGGTATGGTAATGGGCCCTTTTGTCATTGAGAGGGGGGTAAATATGTATCAACCTGTCTGACAAGATGTTGGCAATGTCAGTCATGTACATGTATTCATTTACACTTTGCACTGACTCAGAACATATATAAGTTTACACTGATATTTATGACATAGCTAAAGAAAGCTTCATGGTTCTCTATGGACTCTTTGGCAATATTTTTGCCAGAACATGGCTTGGATAATGTTAGGAGTGCTCATTGTTTCTTGATGATACTGATCGGAGATTTATTGAGCTTCTTTGGATTTTCACTTTCTTTGAACAACTTAAGTACTTGTATTACATAGTTTGATTATGACAGGGGTCCAATATATTATATGGGTCTGTTTTCATATCACTGTGTGCGCAAGGCAGGATTGGTGAATAGTGACATGTGTCTGGAGTAAGAATTGCAATTGCCAGATATGTGTGTCCCACTGCTGTACTCAGACATGGCCTAAGTATGTGAGCATGCCCAGTATGACCTTCCAGTATGTTGTTGACTGACATTTGCTAAATTTGTTTGTGTGTGTGAGCATGCCCACTATGGGCATATATATACTATATATGTGTGTGAAAATTCAAGTTGGTTTTTACTTCAGGGCTCACCTTTGTGTTGTACATTGACAGGAAGCACGCTGTGCCTGCAGGGCTTCCATGAGTCAATTTGCATAGACTTATCAACATTTCTACATACAGGGGGGACAGCTATTATTTGTACATTTCTACCCGTGGGGGCACACCTGATTGTTACTGTGGGTGTATATAGGATGAGGGGTACACCTGACACTTATACGCATTTGCTAGGCCTGCACTATGTCAGGTACTCCATTTCAGTCTGTACTGTTGCCTATCATACTGGCTTGAGGCATACCACTGTACTACAGACATTAGCTTCCAATTACATGCATATTAGTTTGTGACTTCATAGCCTACCCAACCCACATCACACTGCCTGGCCTGCTGTTATCTGTCTGCATAAGCCTGGGGGGAGGTTACTCATATGCCTCTTCAGAGGGCATGATACAGCATTTGTTTGTGTTTGCGTTTGTCTACAATTGTCCTGCTGGCTGTAACTGTTAGGTATGTGACCCCCCCCAACTGGTATGTGTGAGTGACTTAAGTTGTGTCTGTGCCAGTGAAATGCTGTCATGGCTTAGTGGTTCAGTACTGTGACTATAGTGCACAGTATCCTGAGTTCGAGCCCTGTCACTGCTTTTTATTTTCCTGTTGGGCAGACCTGACTGGTTAAGGAACAGTAAAGCAGGTGTGAGCGTGTTTAGCCGACTTTGCTCGACTTTGCCTAACATTGCCTGACGTTGCCCAACATTGCACTGGTTAATGCGGTGTGCAGCTATGCACAATTGGATTTAAATATGCTCAATAATAGTAAAATGTGCTTAGCAGTACTTGCTTAAAATAGGGCACTCATGCCTCAGGTGGTGCTGCAGGGCTGCCTATGTCAGATGCACATAGTACACTCCCTATACATGTTTGAAAACAGGTAGTGTCAAGTTAGGCATCCCTTTTACTGTATGTGTGAGTCAGAGAGAGGTGTCATTTCCAGGGTTCCTACTGAGTCAGTGTATGTGCTATGTGTTGCCTCTTTGCCAAGGCCAGGGCATACTGGGCATGCCTCCTTCTGCCTACTGGGGCAGGCTCAGGGTGTTCCTCCTCCGAGTCACACTGTGCCTGTGCAGGCCTTGGCAATGGTGGGGGACTGTTTGGCCCTGCCCCATGCTGTTTCTGTTGCAGCTGTTTCTGCAGGATCATATTGTGTACCATGGCACATACCATAACAATTTGGGTACATGTAGTTGGTGAGTACTGCAAGGCTCCACCAGATGTGTCCAGGCACCAGAACCATGACTTGAGCATCCCAAACACATGCTCAATTATGTTTCTTGTTTGTGCGTGTGCCTCATTATGGAGTTCTTGTTCAGGTGTGCATGCATTTCTGATGGGTGTCATCAGCCACGGCTCCAGTGCGTATCCAGCATCCCCCCACTAGGTGACCATCAGGAATGTCCCCACTGGCAAATCTCTGGTACAGCTGAGTCAGATGCCAGATGTGGGAATCATGATAGCTTCCAGGGCAGCCAGCATGCACATTCATTATTATGCCCTGGGCATCGCACACGACCTGGCAGTTGATGGAGCGGAAGCCCTTGCGGTTGATGTAGACCCTACCTCACTCACCGGATGGTGCTTTGATGCGTATGTACGTGCAGTCTATTGCACCCACCACCTCTGGGTATTCTGCTATTTGGTGGAAAAGATGCATATTGCTGGCCAATGCCTCACGGGAATTGGGGAAATATACCTGGTCACCGACATGTGCTGACATGGCATCCAGGAATTGGTGGTGTACCCTGGATGCTGATATCTGTGAAATCCCCATCATATCACCAGTTGGTCTTTGGAAGGTACCTGTAGCTAGTATTCTTAGGCCAACACATACCTTGGTATCCACTGGGATGGGTTCCCCTTTGTTGGTTCTGTGTGTGAGGCATGGCCAGCACAGCTCAACAATTTGCTGTAGGAGGTCTCTGTCCACCCTATAGCGCTCCACTATCTCCAGCTCATGTAGCCCCTGGTAGGTTAACCTGGGTCTGTACACTCTTCTCCGTCTCCTCACTGTGGGTTGCTCAGCAGCATTCACAACATCACCACCCTCAGCACCTTGCACATGTTGGTTTATGATAGCAAGAGCAGCCCCTAACATTTTGTCTGATTTAAGCTTTTTAAGCTTTCCCTCCTTTTATACTGCAGTGTTGCAGAGTTCTTGGGAAAAAACAGGGGGGAATGGTGTCTGCAGAGTTTAAAGTGCTGGGCTGGGATGGGCTAGTCTGCTGCCTGTGTAATTGGCTGATTCTGATATATTTCACCTGGCAGCTCTGCTAGTTCTCCTTGGTTAACTTCCTACTACTTCTTTTCCTTCCTTTTGTCTTTTAGTTTCCGCCCAGGGGGAAGCGCTGTGCAAACAAGCGCACACGCTGTGTGCATGTTTGCAAGGAGTTTCCTATCTTTTAACATTGTGCACCTCTGGTTTGAGGTTTTCAAACAGGACAAGTGTAGGCACGCCTCTTGCAATCCTGAGCAACTCAAAGCAAACATAAGCCACTGTGCTCCAATTAGCTTACAGCCTGTCTGACACACCCCCTCATGATGTCACCTATATTCTACTCTACTACTCACTTATTCCTACTCTTACACTCTTGGAACATGGCTCACATGCTGGGGAAAACTGGGAGTCACTATCCTTATTCTCATTTGCATAGGATTGTCTACTAATGCATGGTTACATCTCTCACACTGAGCTTCCCCCCCTTAGCAACCACTATTCAGTGGACATGTTGTCTTCAGCCTGCCATTCACCTGCATGGCAGAATAAGCTTTTTAGTGAAAATGCCTATTTTTGGCTTTTTTTTAAATTATCACGTTTGCACGGTGCTGCGCTATGCTTAAACATCGTAGATCGGGGGGGGGGGAAGTTAAATTGTTATATTTTTAAACATTTATTAATGCCAATGGCCTTATATTTGGCCATTGGCATGCTTCCTTAACTGTATGCATCCTTTATTTGGAGCTGTCATAGCTCCGTTTAGCTATTTGCAGAATGGTACTCCGTTACCAACGGAGTACATTTCTGCAGCTAACACTAATCTTCCACGGACAGGTTAGTGTTTCCTGGATCGCAAATTTACCTCATTTGCATGGCTTTCACAAGCAAATGAGGTAATTTGCATACCATGATGCTGTCCATGCAAGAGTAGCTTTAGCAGCTCTCGTGCACGCCCCTGCAGGCTGTACCTGGATCGCACGGCAGACATAGTGCCACCGTAAGCTCCTACACTCTTCTTGCACTCCGTGCAAGCTTTCGTAAATCCGGCCCAACAAATGACAAACAGTATTCTCATTCTAAGATACATTATTAACAAACAAGGTAAAAACTATTTACAATATATACATAGGCCTGAAGCAAAACTGCAGATCACAGTTAAAATACACAAGTTCTTTAGTATAAGTATCAATTCAGAAAGAGTTGTGGTCCATTTGTAAAGTCTCAATAAGTGCTAAAACTTTTGTCCAAGGATTATTAAAAAATGTCTTTGGATAGATTATAAGTTCTTTGGTCTTAGTTTCTTTGATTGCCAGGTCTTTCACTGAAGACAAGAAATCCTCAACAGTGGGTGGGCAACTAGTTTTCCATCTTCTAGTGATGCATTTTCTGGCAATAGCAAGTACTGACCATAGTAAATATGAATTATTCTTATTCAAAAAGTAACCTTCATTCACATTGAAAAGAACTAATGATTTAGACAATAAGAAGGAATCAGTGAGTAATGCTTTGAGAAAATCTTCTATGTTGCTCCAATAGCCCTGTAATTTAGGACAATCATAAACAATGTGTGCCTAGTCGGCTTTGGTATGTTCTGTACATCTCCAGCAGGATGCACTGGAGCTATTATTGATTTTAAATGCTACTTTTCTTGATTATGTATTGTTGCTGGGTGTGGATAATGCACATTTTACCCATGTGTGTGTGGTGTTATATGATCACGAAGGCAAACACAGGAGTGGATTATTATACAATGACATTATTTAAGAAAAAAAAAAGTCTTATCTTTTCTAAATTATGACAATGTATAAAAGGACTTTATGGCTCTTACACAGAGTTCTTGTAGTCTGAAGCATTCAAAATATGTACTGTGCATGCTCTGTCTGTAGGTGCGAATGGCTGCACAGTATTTTGCTGTCCCTTTTTACTCCCCTATTCCAACCGTCTAGATTTTCGGATAATGTCCAATTGCTTGCATTGTATTTTGGATTTGTTTTTCATAAAATATGTGGTCTTCTGGCAAATTAAATTAATAACTGAAGTCACTAAATGATGAGTGACATCTCCATTTTAGAAGGAAGAGGTTGTGATGGATGCCACTGAGCTGATTGTGGGGATGCACCTGGCATACAAATCCTTGAGGTTTTTTTATTAGTTATTTCTGCTCCACAGAGCAATTTTACTATCTTATAAAAGCTTTTGTTTTGTTTTTTCAGTTTGAATTCTCTACTTAGTGGTGCATCACAATTAACTTAATGGGTTTTGTCTGACGGTGAATGTGCATTGTCTAAAGAAGAGGAAGTGTGTAAGTCTAATGTCCAGCACTGGAAGAAATCCCCACTGATTACCCAAAAAAGAAAAGAAATATGATGGACAGGGCAAAAATATGAGTAAAATTGGGAATGCTCTGCAAAACTGTGGATAGTTGAAAGGAACAGCTACTGGCAACACGATCAGTTGTACCACTGGTTGCCATACTTGCCAACTGTCCACAGTTTTGCAGAATATCCCTGATTTTTCTCATAGTTAGTCATGTCGTTCATAAAATATCCTACAGCTCGTGTTAGAGCATATTCCAGTAGAACATCTGGCTGCTGAACAATATCAGTAACCAGTCAAATTTCCATTGGTATATGCTTTATTTACAAGAGGCATGTTGACTGGGCTGTCCAAACAGTGTCTACATTTTTTGAATACAGATGGGCATTTATTGTGTAATTATGATTTATTATTATTTGGCTTGGTTGCTTTTGGGCAATAAAGTGGCTCATTGGTTAAGACTTACACCTTACTGTTCCAGCGTCTGGGGTTCAATCTTTTTTTTTTAAAACAAGAAACATCTTTGTAAATTATCACATATGACATAGGTGATCATACATTTATATAATTGAAACCAAACCATGCTGACACAGTTCTAGTTGAAAACATTATACATTACAAACCACATTGACACAACTGTAGTTGTAAACATTATACATCACTTATAACCTATCCAGTCACTGTTAGTCAAACATCACATAGCTCATTCAAATCCTGCCTTCTTTTAAACCTTGCTCCTCCTCTGCCTCTGCATGCTTTATTTCTGTTACTGTATTCACTACTTCTAGTAAAGTTGGTTTAGATTTTGATTTCCATTTTCTAGTAATTGCTTTTTTGGCATCCACAAAAAATTAGACTCAGCAGTGCCTTACTATGTCTAGGCAATTCTGATTCTGTATCATATCATAGCTCAAAAAAATCATTTCCTTAGTTACAGCAATTTGCTCACTGAGTATCTCTGACAAAGCAGTCTGCAGGGAATCTTTAAAGTCTGCCAACTCATTGCACTCCCAGAAAAATATGTTCCCAGTTACCTCTTTCTTCCCATGACATTTCAATACTTGTGCTGTCTAGTTGAGGAAAAATTCTTTGGAGTCTATTTGGGGTATAAAAATACCTATGCAAACACTTCCACGCAAATATCCTAAATCTTCTAGACTTTGTTGCATATTTGGGAAACATACATATATCCCCATTGTTTCTTTGTAAATTAATTATCCAGTCTCTCTTCCCTATAATTTCTAACCTCCTCTAATTCATTCTTATAGTTATCATGCAATATTTTATATGCTCTAACAATTATTCCTTTTTAACAGCAGCTTCTGTTCTAGATTCTACTAAAAACTCTACCAGTGCTGTTTTTTTATTTAGGACCCCCTATTTCTTTCTCTTTGTCTATAATCTGATATCAATCCTTGATAGGGAAGGCAATCTCTAACCTGCAGTCCAAATAAATACTTGGCATCTTCCCATTCTATTACCTTTCCCTCTCTAGTTATTAGCAAACTAGACATTGATTCCTTTACCAGTTTTCTCCAATAAATTCCAGCCCCCTCCAGACTATTGTCTATATCCCTAATTGCAGTCATCCCTATTTGCAGAATCTCCTTTCTCTATTCCCATATTGACTTAGTTCTTAGAATGCCTTCTGCTACTTTATGAATATAATATTCTGTATGATTATTAATATTCTCCTTAATCTGCATCCAAAATCACAGTCTCTCCTTGTTTCTTGAGCTTCCCCTGTATCATCATCCATCTCCACTTTGAATTATAATTTTCTGCTTCTGCTATATATAGGAGCCTTAACTGTGTTTCTCTGAAATACCCCTTCAAATCGGGTAATCCCAATCCGCCATGTTCTACTGGAAGAATCAGCTTATCCAACTTGACTCTTGCCATCTTCCCCTCCCAGATAAAGTCCTTCAGCTCTTTATTTGTTATCCACAAATTCTTCTCTGGTTGATAAAAATATGCCTGACCTGTGTATAAGAATAAAGGGACTAAAAACTTTAACTGCTTATATCTTACTATTGATATCCATATAACAGAGTCTCCATTTTCTCACATTTTGTATCATCTTTTGTTTAGTTTCTTCCCACATATCCTTAGCAGCTACACTGGAATCATTTTTAATCCATACTCCTAAATACTTCATTTTGTCATGTCTCCATAAATATGGATATTGCTAAACTAATTTGTGTGTGGGTACATAATATACCACTATTGCCTTTGTTTTAGCTTCATTAATTTTGTATCCCAAAAAGATATGAAACTGTCTCAAAATGTACTACAACACTGTAATGTCCCTTTCTGGTTTTGTCAGGTATAAAATAATATCTTCTACAAGCAGAGCCAGCTTTTCTTGATTACCACACCAATTATATCCTTGGATTTCTGAGTCCCTTATTTTCTTTGCCAATGGTTCTAAATATAATGCAAATAAAGGGGAGAGAGGGCACCCCTGCATGGTACCTCTGCTCAAGCAGAAATTATCAGGGAGGACCCAGCCCACATAATTTTTACCTCCAATCACTCATATATTCTCCTAATAAACCTAATTTTATCAGGGAATGCAAATGCTTCTATTGCTCTATTCATAAAGTCCCAGCTTACTCTGTCAAATGCTTTCTCTGCATCAAGACCTACCAACAATAATGGTATTTTCTTACATTCTGCTTCCCTCTGGAGCATCAATGTTCTGTTAATGTTGTCAAATGTTTGCCTCCACTCCACAAAACTACATTGATCCATATATATCAATTTTAGCATCACTTTTGCCATTCTTTTAGTCATTATAGACATAAACACTTTATAATCATGGTTTAATATTGAAATGGTCCTGTATGAAGCTGGATCTGATTAATTTTTACCTTCTTTAGGTATTACAGCTACCACCACTTTCTTCTTCTCCTCCTCCTTAAATATTGTTAAACAAAACCTTCCAGATCTTTATCAGTTTTTTCCCTCCTAGCTTCCAAACGTCCACAGGAATAATATCCATTGGGCACTTTTGTGTAGATTTGTTATACATCACCATTTTTATCTCATCTCCAGCTATCCTAACTGTTAGTAATTGAGCATCATATATCTATTTAACCTTGGCATATTTAATTCTTCCATAAACATTTCCATTTGTACCTTTTCTTGATTTCCATATTTATCTGCTGTATACTGATTTTCTTAGACATTCCACAATATTTCTAATACTTCTACAGGATCTCTTGTTAACTTCATTTTTACAGGCTCACTAACATTGGTGACAGCCCTTTCTACTTTCTGTTGCCTGAGTCGTCGTGCTAAAAGTTTTTGTGCACTACAGTTATTATAAAAAAAAAACAGTTGCTTAACAACAATCTTTCTAAACTCATGCATATTATTGAGGTAATACCTTATTTTCTGTTTAGCATTCTGCAGTTGCTCCTCTTCTTGTTCTGTGGAGTTCCCTCTGTTCTGCAATACTTTAACATTTGTTAGTTCCATCATTCTTGTTGCTTCTTAACTATATCTCCCTTTCTTTTATTTCCAACCTATTTTAAACTCCACTCCCTAGCTATAGTTTCAGAAAAAAATTCTATCTTCTCTAATAGCTCCTAAATAATTTCTTGTTGGTTTTGACAAGTTTTCCAGCGTGTGGTGAACAGTTTTATTGACTATTTTGGTGCTCTATTTCCTTGACTGTGTCACCACGCGGAATGGCCCATCCATCTATAGAACTGGACTACAATCCGGAATCGAGGGGAACCACTGATAGATGGCTTAACATCACCAGAAATGGACAAAACCCTTTATTGAGTCTGGATTTTGCAGCATCCACAGTAAGAAATAATGAACAAGATATTACTGAAATTGAACATTTCAACATTCTCTTCAAACAATTAGAGAATGATTTATACAAAATGCAAAGGTATATTTGGCAACGTAAACATTTAGAAGCCTCATTACATTTTAGCATAATACCTAGTGGCATGAGAGTCTTGTGCATGCCAACATACGGCGAAAGCCAACCTGAACTGCTCAGGAAATGGCAAGAAATTAATCTTGACACCAGCCGTAAATACATGCAATTAGTGATAGATCATTTCATGCCGCTGGAACAAGATTTATTAGCCAATGTTAACAAACTGAATCAAGAGATACGCCATTCTTTTAATACTGAACCTTGTATTAAAAGATTAGAAGATCTTTATATACAGATTGAATCCTATAGCAATAAGTTACAGTTAATCAAACATCGGAAACTGCAACGGGACCATCGCGATTTTACAGAAGGCAATGTATTCATTTGGCCACGTAACGTGAATAATGATGTCAGAGCGAGCAACAGAGGGAGAGTGGTGAATCCTTCAGACACTACGCTTATGGGCAAGGAACGAACACTAAGTAATACTGTTTTAGCTAATGACTCTTCTAGTAGAACTTTGGATAGTGCATTTGTTACCCCGCCAGATACGATTGACACAGCAGCACATATATCTGCCTCTACTCCTTTGCCTAACCAAGAGGCAGTTAAGGTCAATCAGCAAACAAGTTTTCCACATAATGGAGCGATACCGAAGAGCAATGCAACCGCTCCCCTTTTTTTACCGTATTCTATACGGAAACCTATAGCACCAAGAGAGCGGTCCAGGAGCTGGGACAAACGCAAGCGGAAGTTCTCAGAAGAGAATATTCAGCAGAGATGACGCCAAAGACAGTAAATAGGTCATCTCTATTTTTTAACTTATCTAGGTATGTACTGTCTGACTCTGAAGTGAGCCTCCTCAATAGAGGCCTGTCATTCATTCCCTCGCAAGCTAGTAGTTTGCAGGATATTTTAATTGATTTAAGAACTTTTGGTCGGAAGCTAGCATTAAAATTGTTGTTCTATGATAAAAAGAAATGTATTTTAGATCATGATGATGAAATTATATGTTGTAGGAAAAAAAGTCTTTATTGCCCCCCTTACCTACACACATAGAATGTTTTATAAAACTTTGTGAAAACAGTTTCTATAAGTATTTTTATAACGGCACTAGAAAATGCTTGTTTTTTAACATGAATACAAATGAAAGGTTGTCCTTGCAGAAATTAATTAATGAGCCCTCCATAACAATTAGACCTGCTGATAAAGGGGGAGGTCTGGTGATATTTAACACTGAAGACTATATCTCATTAATGTTAAGAATGTTGGATGACTTAGATACTTATATCAAGATTTCTACTGTGCAATATTCTGATATTATTAGCAGGATTAACGAAGAGTTATATGATATGCTGATGTGTTATCAAATTAGTAAAGAATTATATGACTTTTTTACTATTGAATCCCCTCGGATGCCTAATATAAAAGCTCTGCCCAAAATGCACAAGAATATATCCCCACCTCCCATTAGACCCATTGTAGATGGGGAAGGATGGGCCACACAAAATATTTCCATCTATTTGGAAAAAATTCTAAGACCTATTATGAATAAAATCCATACAATTTTAAAGGATAGCTATCAATTATTAGAAATACTTGATCACTTTGAAGTGGAATTAAAACAAGGAACCCATTTATTAGTCACATTAGATATACAAAGTTTATTTACATGCATTCCCAATGATCAGGGCATACAATCTATTAGATAATTACTCCAGTTCTATCCTGAGATAAGTTGCAACAAGACTATATTAATTTGTCAGCTACTAGATTTAGTTCTTTCCAATAATGTTTTTTTTTTTTTTTAGAGCAAATGTATTTACAGAAGTGGGGTGTTGCCATGGGCACACCCTGCGCCAATACATATGCTAATTTAGTGGTCAATTTTTGGGAAAGAGAACATTTGTTCAATAATGACCTATACAAAAAAGTATTATTATATACTAGATTTGTGGATGATATTTTAATTGTTTGGGAAGGTACATTAGAACAATTTGAAAGCTTTCTGAAATATTTAGAGAGTACATCTAGTTTTTTAAGGTTTACGATGGAGGCATCTTATGTAGAAGTTAATTTTCTAGATTTAAATTTAAAAATTAGTAATGGAAGAATTGTATCCACTCTATACAGAAAAAAATGTTGGAAAAATGCATTACTCAGCTTTGATAGCATGCATCCAAGATATGTCTTTAATGGCATTGTAAAAAGCCAATTCATTAGACTTAATAGGATATGTAAAGAAAATCTGGACCTTGGACTTCAAGCTGATAAGATGGAAGAATTGTTCTTGCAGAGGGGCTATAATAAGACATTGGTTAAAGGAATTAGAAATCAAGTAATTAGAACAACAGATAGTCTGAACACATTAGAAGTAGGAGGAAGTTATCAAAGTTATAATAAGAGATCACTTTCCAAATATCAAGAAAAAGTTCACTTTGTTACCACATATACCAATGATAACAAAATGATTAAAAATATTATAGGTAATCATTGGCAGGTGTTAACAGTAGACGATAGAACGTTAAAGTTAGTAGGTGAAACTCCTAGTTTCACTTATAGGAACAGCAAGAATCTCAAGAGATTACTATGCAAAACACACACTAGGAAGGTAACAATGGCTCTAGAGCCCAACATGAATATGGGCACTTTTGCATGCAAACACTGTAATATGTGTAAGTATATTACAGAAGTACAAACATATATACATCCTACCATGAACTATTCATTTGTACCTAGATTGCATGCATCATGTGATACCTGTAATGTCATTTATTTAGCTACATGTGAACATTGTCTGGCATTTTATATAGGGCTCACTAAGAGAGAATTCAAGAAAAGAATCTATAATCATATATATGATATTAAGAAAAGTAATGAAGCTAATGCATTGGCAAAACATATAATTCGATATGATAAACATAGTTTTAAATTCAGAGTTTTACAAATTGTTAATAATAGTAGTAATGGGGGTGATTCAGTAAATATATTAGAACAGAAGGAACTACAATGGATATTAAAAATGAGAGCACATCACCCACCAGGGTTAAATCAATATGTTCCTTTGAAACCAATTTTAAGGAATCGTAAGTAATATGTTATTTATTATACATTTCATATATTTTGCACATGTTTCACATTGAGGAAACATATCTGTATTTTATATATACTCTATATACTAATTTTAATATATCTACTCTCTCCTATATTCTCATATTTATCAATGAAAACATTTTTTACATATTTATATCTATATTTATTAATATTTATATTTAGATTGATAAGTTTTAAGCACATATCACTTTAATTTAACAGGATGAACAACATTTACTGCATTAATTTTAGTCCGACCTGTAGCACAGGGGCATATGTTTAACTTTATTTTCTACTCTATTATTTTTATTTTCCAAATAAAAATGAGCTTGGTTATGTATATAAGAGATAAACTGTACATACCCATATCTCTTGAACTTTGGTTTTTATATATAGGTTCCATGGCATATTGAATTAGTTTAAGAATGATTAGAATGTTGTGATGTTAGGATATATTGTGATACGTTATGTTAAATGTAAGTGTATATTTAATATTGTTCGTGAAGTCAGCTATGGCTTTAAATTTGAAGGCTTTATCAATTAATGAGTTAATTACTTTAATTGGATACAAGATACAAGTTATTTAAACTAGGCTCTTTCTGCAAATAATGAAATCTGATGAAGCGTATGGTGCATACGCGAAAGCGCTCATTTCTTATATTTTTATCTGTGGAATAAAGAAGAAACTTTTTACTACTACGTTGTTGGCTGATTAAGGAACTTTGTGAGTACATGTTGCCATTCCGCACTGGATTTACTTGTGTTTTTTACTACAGTTTCTAGTAATTGCTTTTTTGGCATCCACAAAAAATTAGACTCAGCAGTGCCTTACTATGTCTAGGCAATTCTGATTCTGTATCATATCATAGCTCAAAAAAATCATTTCCTTAGTTACAGCAATTTGCTCACTGAGTATCTCTGACAAAGCAGTCTGCAGGGAATCTTTAAAGTCTGCCAACTCATTGCACTCCCAGAAAAATATGTTCCCAGTTACCTCTTTCTTCCCATGACATTTCAATACATGTGCTGTCTAGTTGAGGAAAAATTCTTTGGAGTCTATTTGGGGTATAAAAATACCTATGCAAACACTTCCACGCAAATATCCTAAATCTTCTAGACTTTGTTGCATATTTGGGAAACATACATATATCCCCATTGTTTCTTTGTAAATTAATTATCCAGTCTCTCTTCCCTATAATTTCTAACCTCATCTAATTCATTCTTATAGTTATCATGCAATATTTTATATGCTCTAACAATTATTCCTTTTTAACAGCAGCTTCTGTTCTAGATTCTACTAAAAACTCTACCAGTGCTGTTTTTTTATTTATGACCCCCTATTTCTTTCTCTTTGTCTATAATCTGATATCAATCCTTGATAGGGAAGGCAATCTCTAACCTGCAGTCCAAATAAATACTTGGCATCTTCCCATTCTATTACCTTTCCCTCTCTAGTTATTAGCAAACTAGACATTGATTCCTTTACCAGTTTTCTCCAATAAATTCCAGCCCCCTCCTGACTATTGTCTGTATCCTTAATTGCAGTCATCCCTATTTGCAGAATCTCCTTTCTGTATTCCCATATTGACTTAGCTCTTAGAATGCCTTCTGCTACTTTATGAATACAATATTCTGTATGATTATTAATATTCTCCTTAATCTGCATCCAAAATCACAGTCTCTCCTTGTTTCTTGAGCTTCCCCTGTATCATCATCCATCTCCACTTTGAATTATAATTTTCTGCTTCTGCTATATATAGGAGCCTTAACTGTGTTGCTCTGAAATACCCCTTCAAATCGGGTAATCCCAATCCACCATGTTCTACTGGAAGAATCAGCTTATCCAACTTGACTCTTGCCATTTTCCCCTCCCAGATAAAGTCCTTCAGCTCTTTATTTGTTATCCACAAATTCTTCTCTGGTTGATAAAAATATGCCTGACCTGTATATAAGAATAAAGGGACTAAAAACTTTAACTGCTTATATCTTACTATCGATATCCGTATAACAGAGTCTCCATTTTCTCACATTTTGTATAATCTTTTGTTTAGTTTCTTCCCACATATCCTTAGCAGCTACACTAGAATCATTTTTAATCCATACTCCTAAATACTTCATTTTGTCATGTCTCCATAAATATGGATATTGCTAAACTAATTTGTGTGTGGGTACATAATATACCACTATTACCTTTGTTTTAGCTTCATTAATTTTGTATCCCAAAAAGATATGAAACTGTCTCAAAATGTACTACAACACTGTAATGTCCCTTTCTGGTTTTGTCAGGTATAAAATAATATCTTCTACAAGCAGAGCCAGCTTTTCTTGATTACCACACCAATTATATCCTTGGATTTCTGAGTCCCTTATTTTCTTTGCCAATGGTTCTAAATATAATGCAAATAAAGGGGAGAGAGGGCACCCCTGCATGGTACCTCTGCTCAAGCAAAAATTATCAGGGAGGACCCAGCCCACATAATTTTTACCTCCAATCACTCATATATTCTCCTAATAAACCTAATTTTATCAGGGAATGCAAATGCTTCTATTGCTCTATTCATAAAGTCCCAGCTTACTCTGTCAAATGCTTTCTCTGCATCAAGACCCACCAACAATAATGGCATTTTCTTATATTCTGCTTCCCTCTGGAGCATCAATGTTCTGTTAATGTTGTCAAATGTTTGCCTCCACTCCACAAAACTACATTGATCCATATATATCAATTTTAGCATCACTTTTGCCATTCTTTTAGTCATTATAGACATAAACACTTTATAATCATGGTTTAATATTGAAATGGTCCTGTATGAAGCTGGATCTGATGAATTTTTACCTTCTTTAGGTATTACAGCTACCACCACTTTCTTCTTCTCCTGCTCCTTAAATATTGTTAAACAAAACCTTCCAGATCTTTATCAGTTTTTTTCCCTCCTAGCTTCCAAACGTCCACAGGAATAATATCCATTGGGCACTTTTGTGTAGATTTGTTATACATCACCATTTTTATCTCATCTCCAGCTATCCTAACTGTTAGTAATTGAGCATCATATATCTATTTAACCTTGGCATATTTAATTCTTCCATAAACATTTCCATTTGTACCTTTTCTTGATTTCCATATTTATCTGCTTTATACTGATTTTCTTAGACATTCCATAATATTTCTAATACTTCTACAGGATCTCTTGTTAACTTCATTTTTACAGGCTCACTAACATTGGTGACAGCCCTTTCTACTTTCTGTTGCCTGAGTCATCGTGCTAAAAGTTTTTGTGCACTACAGTTATTATAAAAAAAAAACAGTTGCTTAACAACAATCTTTCTAAACTCATGCATATTATTGAGGTAATACCTTATTTTCTGTTTAGCATTCTGCAGTTGCTCCTCTTCTTGTTCTGTGGAGTTCCCTCTGTTCTGCAATACTTTAACATTTGTTAGTTCCATCATTATTGTTACTTCTTAACTATATCTCCCTTTCTTTTATTTCCAACCTATTTTAAACTCCACTCCCTAGCTATAGTTTCAGAAAAAAATTCTATCTTCTCTAATAGCTCCTAAATAATTTCCACTATCCATTCCTTAAATCCCTCCTCTTTTCAACTTATAGGTGAGAAAGCACCAGTGTCTCATTTTTATTTCATTACCCTGTGTTTTTATTTTAGTTATCACTGGTGCATGATCTGAAATAGTGCATATGCAGACCTTCAATTAAATGCACATATTCCCATGAAATATAAATTCTGTCTAGCCTAGCCCAGTTTTTGTATCTTGGGGAATAATATGTAAATTCACTCTGAATTCTATTACTGAATTTACATCTTCCATGCCAAACACTTTCATAAATTTCTTCAAAAAATCTAGCCTCCTTTCTTATATTTTCCCTTCTGTACTGCCCAGATACATATTCTCTGTTGCAGATCAAATTCCAGTCCAAAGCTATAGGTAACATTCCTTGCTGAAAGTGATTATTTCTCCCAGAATTTTCTTAAGCTCTATTACTGTAGTTTTCCCTGGAATATAAATACATGCCAATGTAATCCTCCTTCCTTGCCAGTAGCCCCTTAGTACTACAAATCTACCATTATTATATTTTTATTCTCTCCTATCACTATTGGAGCTCCTCTTGCAATTAATATAAGTACTCCTCTTCACCTTTGCCTGAGGTATTCTGCTGAATAATCATACTGAAAACCTTCCTTTATCAAATTCACCTGTTTGGTTCTTTCCAAGTATGTCTCCTGTAGCATAGCATTTGCAATCTACATTTTTTAATATAATTCACTACTCCTCCTTTTTTGTATTTATCTGTGAGACCACTGACATTTAAAGACATTACAGAAAGTATAATTTTCTTGAAAATGTATTATTTCCATCTTTTACGTGTAACAGCGTTGATGTTAAATCTCTAGTTCCAGCTTTTGTATTACATGCATATACTGCTTGACACATTAATCCTTTATACAGTTGTTTACTGTCATCTCCGTTTGAGCTTGTCACATCTTGTAAAACTTTTTGTTTTATTGAAAGCTCTCAAAAAATAAAAACATACCAACAATATCCCCCTAAAACCTATTAACTTAATACACAAAACTATGTACATCTTCAAATAGTGATGTTTTACCCTCCAAATAGGAACAAATGTTCCAAACTGACAGCCATACATACATACTTGAGATAACCTAGAAGAAAGGTTATCTGTGCTAAGATGCATGATACAGCTAATGCTTCTACTAAGTGCTGTCTGGCTTTGTCTTATCTTTATAGCTCTCTCAGGTGGGAAAGCACTAGAATGCTTTCAGAAAACATGTTCTCCAAACCATTTCTCTTTATTAGATTGTCTCATAGAGACATGAGAACCAGACACAAAAGTGCTAAGGATACATTTGTTTACTAGAAAAAAATGTGTAATATTTAATATTCCTTTATATTTACTTGCTTTCTGTTAAAACTTGTTACTAGATTAAGCTAAGGGCCCAGTCACTCCCCCTACGCAAGAATGAGAAAAAGCATATTAATTTTTCTGTCATTCTCTTTTGACCAGATTTTTCTTCTTCTTCTTCTGTTTTTTTTTTTTACATTGCAGTGCCTACATTTCTTAAAATTGAACAAGGAGAAAGACAGAAGAAGGGAAAAAGAAAAAAAAAAAAAAACAGGAGCACCTCTTTAAATTAGTATCCCTATTACACTTAAAGAATAAATGAGAAAACTGTACTTTATAGCATGCAAAAAAAATTACTATTAAAATAGTACCATTAAGAAAAAACTTTGTTTTACTTACAGTTAACCTTCTCCCTCCTCTTCCATCTCCTGAGTATTTTTTCGAACATTAATGACATGAAGTAGGGCTTACATTTTAGAGTCCCCTACAAGTTTAACAAAGTCCATGAAAGTCCAATATTTCCAGATTTTCTTGTTCTATGTTTCAGAAATATAATTATTGCCTTGTAATCCCACATTTGTAAATTTCCAAGTTACTGGTTTTATTCCTGCTCCTCTTCATCTCCCAAATCCTGTCTCTGCTTCATTTTCAATGTACTATCAAATCTTCTGATCTACTCTTGTGCTTTTATCCTTCTCTCAAACATTTTCCATTAAAACATTGGAAAAGGTTTCACTGGTATAGTCCCTCTAATGTGTATATTACTAAAAGAGCAAGAAGCAGAACCTCTTTCCATTTCACAGCTCACTTTTTGTTGGACAGATTTTTATATTTCTTCCTTAGCATGTACTTAATCAAAAAATTATTTTGTCCCTCCAGGGAAAATATTTTGAAGATAGCTGGGGTACAACAGTTTGAAACTCATGCCTGTTTCTTGACATTCCCTGAAGAATGGAATACATTTACTCTTCTGACTGGTGTACAATGAGTAGTCATTCTCCACAAACACCCTGTTTTCTCCCACTTGTAGTACTTTGTCCTTCTGCCACAGTTTTGTCAGAATCAACTTCTGCTGGTAAGATTGCATCTTTATTATTAAAGGTCTAGATTGCTCTCTCATAGCCAGGTTTTGAGCATACATACAATGTGCCATTTCAGTTAACAATTCCTGTTGTGGAATACCACTCCAGTTGCTTATTTGTGCATTCATAAAAGTAAGACAGTGTGTTCCTTTCAGCTTTTCTGGTACAGCAGAAAATTTCAGGTTTTCCCTACATGCTCTATCCTCTAATTCCATTATTTTTTATACATCTCTTCTTGTGCTTTCTCATATTCATCAAACCTTTTTTTTCATTTTGACTTCTGAGTTTTGCAGTTTTATCACCTTATTTGAATATCTGTTTAAAGCTTCTTCCAGTTTTTCCAGCCTTTTATTGTTTGAGTTGACTGTTTTGTTTATTTTAATCGGGTCTGCGTGCAGTTCCCTTATACTTTCCTCTATGTTACTTGAAGTCATTTCTGGAGCTTGCACTGCTTTTTGCTGAACAACTGCAGTACCTTTCCCAGTTAGTGTTCCTTTTTCACCTTTTGTAGCTAATTTTCCTTCAGATTCTCTTTATTTCCTTTTTCCTGGCATCCAGGCAGCACGCTTACTAGCCATTTACTGAAATTTACCCAGAAATTTAGGTCCATTAGCTTTCTCTACTAAGTTTCTGTTTTCACACTGGGAGAGCTAGAATCAAGCTGTTGCTCAATGTGCAGCCATCTTGGAAGATGGTCTGGGATAAATCTTGACATTTGCTCACTGTTTCTGTGGAGTTTGTATGTTCTCCTAGTATGTAATAGTATTTTCTTCCAAAAATGTGATGGTTAGCTGGCTAATCTATAATCAATATACTGTGCATTCATTCCCCCTTGCCCTTATAGCCTAGGTCATGGCTGAAAAATTTCCAAGTCAGACCAGTTAATTTACTTGGTTTACAAATGAATTATAGTGGTTCACTAAATCTGAGCTACCATGATCATAATTTACAAAAAAAACAAACAAAAAAAAAAAAAAACACCATACCAGCTGTACATTGCAGGAAGTGTGTTGGCAGTCCAGATTTGCTGTATTCTCTTATGACTGTAATAAAAAAGATGAAAGACCAATAATTGTCTTTTGTTGTGTAATTGTTAATGGACATAATGGCTTGGATATCACTAAGACACACCAAGGTGGAGTCCAAGAAGGAGAGGCAGACTTGGATGTGTACTGTTAATCTTTATTGTTGCTTTGGTAAGTAAATGAATGAGTCTGGTTATTTGATTTTTTTTCTCCAGGTCAGCAATAAGACAATGATGTCGTGATGAATACTGAAGACTGGGGAAAAACATTGCAAATAACGACCCCTAGTGATAATTATAGATAGTATTTCTATAGTAAGATCTATGCAGAAAACTTAGGTTTCTGGAGCTTACGCTTTTTCTGTATGCATCCTGACTATTTTTATTGCTTTTTATTTTATTCCTATGTGTGGGCCATCCTGCATATATTTTAATCTGTATTTGTAGTATTTTCTTTATTATTTAAGTAAAGGTTGTTTATTAACCTTTAAGCTCTTATGGATGGCATTTATTTATTTATTATATGTATGCACCGTTTTTCATATTAGAAGAGGATAGTCTTTATTTGGGTCTATGTCAGATGATCAACTTTCGGAAACTTAAAAAAAAAAAAACATTGAAGAGACCACATGATCCAGTTTCCGAAAACTTGAACATCAAAAAAAACCCCCCACAGAAATCTACCTTTTTTTACATTTTTGCAGGGGAGCAAGCCCCCCTGCGCCTCCACACCCCCTGCAAATTATAAGATCGCACTACAGTGAGAAGAAGGGTAAAGTTCCTGATCCTCTCTGTACAGCCATTTCCATTCAAAAACTTCAAGTTTTCCTAAACCCAATCATATGGTCTTGACCATATAGAGACTAAGTTTCTGAAATCTCGATCAACTGATAGAGACCCCATTATTTACACTGTTGGTTTATAAGCTGTGCTGCACACATCTCTCATTAGGCTCATAGACCTATTACCAGTCAAGAAAATATTAACTGGTGTAGCTATAGATGGTTTAGTCAGTCAGAGGACGGGTAACAGGGGTGCCCCTGACCCTAACCATTGGTAGTGGCAATAGTATTGTGCCTAGAATAAGGCTGTGGAGAATTGGAGAATTCTGTCATCCTCCCCTGGGACTTTTGTATTATGAGTTTGAAAATAACACTTTGTGTGAAAGACAGTAACAGTGAATAAAGGGGCATTGGAAAACACTGGTTCACAGAGAAAGAGCAGTGTGACAGGGGCCTGGGGTGCTTGGCTAAAGACTAGGCTCTGTAAGTGGCCTTTGTGCAGTCCAGTCTGAGTATGGAGGGTGGAAGCCCACACTCAGAACATCAGTGAATATTCCCTTTATGATTTTGGGGTCAGGATGTAGATTGTGAATTAGTTATTGAAAAAGAGTTGTGTGCATCTTATTATTTCACCCTTAGTTGGTAGTGGTGGGGCTCGTGTGTGTGTGTGTGTGTGTGTGTGTGTGTGTGTGTGTGTGTGTGTGTGTGTGTGTGTGTGTGTGTGTGTGTGTGTGTGTGTATTAGCCCCTCACAGACATAAAGCAAAATATACAGAGGCTTAATTGTGCATAGCAGTTATTTTATTTGTTTTGGATAACTTAATTTATGAACAGGCATAAAATTAGCTCTTCTGACAACTATGCAAAACTGTCAGTGCTCCAGCTGATAAATTAATACAAAGCTAATATGCCCAGGTAGGAGATGTTAGTGGCTTTGGGCACAATATAGCATAGAGAGAATGTGCAGAAGGCAGACAAAAGGACAGTCTATTCCATCCCAAGAGAACTTTAATCACAACTGGAATTGCAGAAACTGGCAGTTGAAATGAAGCATATAGAATTGAAAGCAGTTGAGCAAATGCAGTGACTGGAAGCACAGGAGGGACAAAATCAATGCCTGCATGAAAAGCAAGTGATCATCTTACACCACTGACATGTGAGTTATGCAGGGGGGAAATCACACTCAAAAAACTTTTAAGTCGCTATAAAGAGGAGGAGAAGGATTTGGATTGTTTTAATAGGGTCTTTGAGATTGTGTGAAATCTGCACCAAATTAACCAAGGACAGTGGGTGAGGATTTTAACTTCCTTACTCGTGTAAAGCAATACATACAGTTTCTAAACTCAGCCAGCTTGATTGCTTAAATTATGCCAAAGTTATCAAACCTCATCAAAAACTAGATATATTATACAGAGCAAAAATACCTCAGTGACATAGCCAGAAAACATATAGCCTTTATGCCATATTTCCTCTGTGCTGACCCATTCTTCACCAACCTTCAAGTTTCACAACTGTCTAAACTTGAGCAGAGTTATAATAAAGTATCCAAATCTGCAGTAAACTATAACAACTAAACACACCACTGACTAGCACTCAGAGAATTAAACTAGTTTGAATTACCACATCACCTAGTTCTTTCTCAGCTAACTACAACATACAGACTTCTGTGTAAGCCAGATAATTGCCCAGCCTTTGAAAACATAACACAATACTACTTCCTCAAAAGAAGTTTAAAATTTAGAGAAAATTCACTAATTGCTATAACCAAATCATCTAATACAGCAGGTGACTTTCTATATTCAAACAGTGTAGATAAACTATAGAAGCACATCACACCACTACTGAAGTCTGTTCAGAACATGAAGTAATGTAAAGCACAACTAAAACTTTGCCAATCAAGTCGATGGATCTGTTCCTGTATATCTCCAAGATACATGCCACTGTAATCTTCAGCTTGCCATATCACCAAACTACTTCTTTTCACTCAGAATCCTATGCCCCACAACCAATCTTAACCAATACCTGAATAGTTTTACTAGCATCTGCAAGCCATATAAATAGTTTTGTGGCATAGCCCATCACCCCACCTCTATACTTCTAATATAAACCTTATGATAGCCATATATGATTTTCTCTCATTTCTGCATAATACCCTACCTCTTAACTACAATATTAGCATTTTCTGCCCTACCAAGTTCTTTCACCACTCATTTCTTCAAATTTCTAAGCACTAATCACAAAATCTAGTATCTGTTTGACAAATTCACTAATACACCTTTTCGAATGCGCAATATTCAACATGTACTAAATGCATAAGTATATTTTATACTGTAAAAGTTGCTTTTATTTCATAGGAATGTAATCTAATTATCAACTGTTTGTGTAATTGTTAATTTATCTTACTTAATGTCTGCTCATACAATTACTGAATGTCTGTTTTGAAATGTTAGAAATATGTTGGAACTTCTGTCCCTGAGTCTCTGCTGATCTTTTTTTACTAATCCCAGTGAAACAAACCCAGTAAATAAAACCAAAACAATAATAAAATAAACAAAAAAAGTTAAAAAGTTTGCTTGCTTATCTTAAATAGACAATGGAGTTGAACTGAAAGAAGTTATGAAAGAGAGTACAGCAGAAGGGCAAATGAGAATTTGACTGAATATATTGCAGAAAGCAGCACTTGTTTTCACAGATGGGAGAATGAATGTAATGCCATCACATTTGAAATGGTTGCAGATCTTTTCATCAGTAAACAAGCTCTACTACTATGCTCCTGGGCTTCAGGATTTGGTTGGTAGACTGGGATTACAGCCATGCTGAGGTGATGGAGAGGAAAGGGGAGTTTTACCTAAGTAGCAGGTTGGGGACCCAGCACATGGGAGCAGCCTAAGCTATCCCTGTAGGTTATACAGGACAAGAGGAAAGACACAGGTTTAGGCACATGCCTGGGTTTTGAGGTTAAATGTTTCAAATGTAACCAGATGGAGCATGTACAGTCTGAATGCCCATGGTGGGGGGTGGGGACATTCAGAAAGCATCAGGCAAGACTAGCACTATGACAGTGTGGTTTGTTTGGAGACAACAGCTGCATGTAGCTATCATAATAATTTGTATCCTATCCTAGCTGAGGGAAAGGAGGCTATTGGCAAAAGGGACCTAGCCTCAGATTTAATCTTAGTAAAACCTGCTGTGATCAGACAGGCGCACTACTTGCCAGGGTAGTCCACTATAGTTAGGGGCTTAGTAAAGCTTCTTGGGTATTTTTGGCTAGAGTCTATCTGGCCTGGGAAGGGAGTACATAAACAAGCAGGTGGCCATGTTTGAGGACATTCCTATGGATGTCCTAATGCAGAATGACTTTGATTATTCAGTACCTTGCCGCTTCTTACATGCAGCCAGACATGGAGGCAAACTTGTGGAGAAGGCAGTAGTGGGAGACCCAGCCAGGGCCTACATCTCCATCTGGGACTAATAATATAGCTCCCCCAAAGTGGAAGGTGGTAAGTATCAGTGACCCAGAATGTGAGCCACAGCAGAAGAGAAGTACTGGGTTTCTGTTGGAAGGTGATACTTCTTGGAGAGAGGTAAGTGATAGTAGTCAGCCAGAACCTGTGGGACCACTGACAAATAGTACCAAACACCAAGGAAGAGTTGAGGCAGGTTCAGTTCTCAGACTCTGCTTTACAGGACTTGATGGAGGTAGCCAAGGAGGCTGCAGACACTCAATGGTAGAGGGAGTTCATAGTGGGGCAAAGGATTATTGTACAGGAAATGGACCCCTGAAGGATAGTAACAAGGTGAAGTAATACATCAGTTGGTAATATCCATAGCCCATTATATTTCTTTTAAAGACCATACAGGTGTAAATCATACTAAAATACAGCTTGTGCAGATTTTGTACTGACCTGGGATTACAAAGGGTGTAACAAGGTATTGTAGGATCTGTGAGCAGTTCCAGAAGATTTGCAAGGTTGGAGACAAAGCCAAGGCTACTTTGATGCCTCTGTCAGTTATTGAGGAAGTATTTCAGAGGGTAGCTATGGAAAGTATGGAACCTCTGAGTACCCGAAGTTCCACAGGTGAGAAATGGTGAATCATTCCAATAGGTACCCGGAAGTCGTGCCTTTGTCTTAAATTGAAGCAGGGAAGGTAGCAAATGCTTTGCTAGACATTTTCATTAGGGTAAATTTTTCATAGAGTAATACTGAAGGATAGAGGTGCAAAGTGTACGTCGGATCTGCTGGCTTATTTGTTGAAATGCTAATGGGTAAATGCATCTGAAGACAACCACCTACCATCTATGGAAAAATGGACTGGTTGAAAATTGTAATGCTACACTGAAAACCATGTTGCAGACATTTGCAGACCAGTTGAAGAAGAAGTAGGACAAGTATCTACTCCATTTTCTCTTAGCTTATAGGACTATGCCCCAGGAATCCATGGGATTTTCACTACTGCATGATAAGAAGGTAAGAGGGTCCCTGGATTTAATCTCTAATGAGTGGCAGGGTGTGTGTAATTCCCATAAGTAGTCTGCTGCGGAGTATGTCTTAAATCTTAGGACAAGGTATAGGGAGGTCACGTGGATGGCTAAGGAACTAGCTCTGGCACGATAACAACAAAGGTTCAGGTATGACAGGACAGCCAGTGTCAGAAAGTATTCTGTAGGGCAACAGATGATGGTATTTATTTCTGTGAGACAACAAGCTGCAAGAAGATTGGGAGTATCCTTTCACTTTTGTGAAAAAGCTGAATGATGTTAGCTGCATGAAAGAGTTGCCCGGCAGGAGGCCAAAGTACAAACTCTACCATGTTTACATGGTAAAGCCCTATTATAAAAGGGATTTCTTGGTACACAGTATCTGCAGGGAGTCGAAGGAGGAGTCAGAGCAGGATGTGGAGGTTGGCCTCCTCAATGATGCTCATTTTGACACCTCAGTCAATGAGGCATCCGTCTCCCCACAGCTAACTTCCTAGCCAGGTTCAGAAAATCCGAGCAGTAATGTTGGAATTTGGAGATATGTTTACTGGAAAGCCAGGTGTACTGAGACCCAAACAACCCATCAAACAAGCTTCTTACAGAGTGCCTGAAAGAGTTAAACAAAATCTAAAAGAATAACTGAAGGTCTTGTTGAAACTCAGAATAATCTAGGAGGTCAACAGTCTCTGGGCTTAATCAATGGTGCTGGTGTTAAAGAAAGGTGGCAGCACCCTGTTCTCTGTGAACTATAGGAAAATGAATAGCCATACAGAATCAGATGCTTACCCTGCTAAGGGCAAGTGAAGCCTTAGAACAGCTGGATGGGACTTAGTA